>NW_026652290.1:82463881-82616874 GCF_009828535.3 Hylobates moloch | reverse complement strand
TTTTTAAGACGGAGTTTCACTCTTGTTGCCCAGTCTGGAGTGCAATGAAGTCATCTTGGGTCACTGCAACCTCTGCCTCCTGGGTTCAAGCAATTCTCCTGCCTCAGCCTCTGGAGTAGCTAGAATTACAGGCATGCGCCACCACGCCTGGCTAATTTCGTATTTTTAGTAGAGACAAGGTTTTTCCATATTAGTCAGGCTGGCCTTGAACTCCTGACCTCAGGTGATCCGCCCGCCTCCGCCTCCCAAAGTGCTGGGATTACAGGTGTGAGCCACCGCACCAGGCCTAATGCATTAATTATTAAGAAGTGAGGCAGGCTGGGCACAGTGGCTCACGCCTGTAATCCCAGCACCTTGGGAGGCTGAGATGGGTGGATCACAAGGTCAGGAGTTCGAGACCAGCCTGACCAATATGGTGAAACCCGTCTCTACTAAAAATAAAAAAAAAATAAGCTGGGTGTGGTGGCACATGACTGTAATCCCAGATACTCAGGGGGCTGAGGCAGGAGAATTGCTTGAACCCATGAGGCAGAGGTGGCAGTGAGCTGAGATTGCACCACTGCACTCCAGTCTGGGTGACGGAGTGAGACTCCGTCTCAAAAAAAAAAAAAAAAAAAAAAAAAGAAGGAGGCTTTTGGTTTACAAACATAGTGTGATTTCTGGGCTTTCATTTTATTGTTGGTTCCTAATTTTATGGCATTGTGATAAGAAACATTCTATATGATAAAATTTCTTTAATATTTGTAGTCAATGCTTTTTTAAAAAAAATTATCTAACTTGCATCAGAGAGTGGTCCACTGTTAAAAAAAAACACATCATGCTTAAGAATTCATATTCTCTATTTGTTGGGTACATGCTTCTATACAAATCTACCAGAACACATTTGTCAGTTGTCTTTTCAAGTCATTAATATCATTGTTTTTATCTGCTTGATCTTTTCTTTTTTTTTGAGACGGAGTCTTGCTCTGTCACCCAGGCTGGAGTGCAGTGGTGCTCATGGCTCACAGCAGCTTCAACCTCTTGAGCTCAAGCAATCCTCCCACCTCAGCCTCCTGAGTAACTTGAACTGCAGGTGTGCGCCACCACACCCAGCTAATATTTTTAGAGGCGGGGGCTTTACCATGTTGCCCAGGCTGGTCTCGAACTCTTGGACTCAAATGTTCCTCCCACCTCGGTGATGGCAACAGCAGCCTGTCTGGAGAGGCTGCTGCCATCACGCTGGCTGCAGTAGGGAGGGGCAGCCAGGGCTGCACACCCTGTGGAGCCAGCAACAAGTGGAAGCCCCACTTCTTCTGAATTGGTGGGATGGGAGCTCCCCAGGTGCAGCCACAGCCATCCAAGTCATGGCTGTGGACCCAGGCCTCCTGCTCCTCCAGGGAGCCCTGCTTGGGGGGCAGCTGCAGCTGCCCAAATCACAGCTGCAGACCCGGGCCTCCCTGTGCTCTTGCAGGTGCCAAGAGCAAGCAGGAGCCCTGCCCTCCCTGGTGCAGCTTCAGACCCGGGCCTCCATGGAGCAGGCAGGAACCCCATCCCCGCCAACTCCGGGGCAGCTGCAGCCACCCAAACCGTGGCTGTGGACCAAGGCATCCCTGTACTCTTGGGGGCCTAGAAAGCCCCACCTGACCTTGCAGGCTCAGAAATGGCTGCTCCCACTGCCTGACTTCTCCCTGCTGTTGGTGCCCACGCTGATCTCAGAGCAAAGCTGGGGCGAAGACAGCCAGGTGTGCACACGCTCAGGGCAGTGCTGACATGCCAGCCCCCTGCCACCTTGGCCCCCTCTGGACTTTGGGTGCCTATGAGCATGGGAGGGAAGCCAAGCGGGGGCTGAGAGCAGCTCAGCACTGGCTTGCAGAAGCCCCTTGGCAGGAACAGCCTGGGCGCCATGAACAGCAGCGGGAGGCAAGACAGGCTCCTGGGTGGAAGAGGGCGAGTCCCCGGTGAGGCCCCACCTTCAGGCCACGTAGGGCCTGAAGGCTAGGGGCTGGGCTGCCTGTCCCACAGACCAGAATGGGAACTTGTGGTGCCTCTTCTGGGCCCGCTCATGGCCGCTCATGGAGCAATTGGTGTGCACTTCCTCCCCTCAGAGGCCCATAAAAGCCCAGGTTCAGCTACAGCTGGGCAGACCTCAGGATGACCAGCTGCAGAGAGGAGCTACCCACTCCAGGGCCTCCTCTCTGCTGAGAGCTGCAGAGGTTTTGGCACAACCTATCTGCAAAGAGGAGCTTTCCACCCCAGGGTCTCCTCTTTGCTAGGCGCTGAACACTTGTTGGGACACCCTGGCTGCAGAAAGAAGCTGCCCCCTGTGGTAGACTCAGCTGTTCTAGTGCTCAATAAAGCTCCTCTTCATCTTGCTCACCCTCCTGCTCACCCTCCACTTGTCTGCATACGTTATTCTTCCTGGTTGCAGGACAAGAACTCGGGACCATGGAATGATGGGGCTAAAAGAGCTGTAACACAAACAGGGCTGAAACATGCCCCTTGTTCACCATGTTGCTGGTGAAGAGAAGGAGAGAAGAGCTGCAGTCCTTTGCGGAGCCCAAACCTGGGAGCTCCCTGAGCCAGGGCTGTGATTCCCTCTTTGAGGCCCTGCTGTTCCTGGTGTCTCCAAGCATCTGAATGCTTGTTCCCCAATGCAAGCCATGGAAGCTGCTTGTGGTGCACCTGGTCCGGCCCCAGCCTCACAGAGAGCCAGTGCCTGTGCTGGCACCTGGAGCTGCCCACCCCACTGCAGCAGCCAGCATGTCTGACTGTGTGCAGTGGCCAGACCCCACACTCACTCAAACGCCCCTTGCCATTCCATGTCTGACTTGCCCTTGGTGGTGTGGTATCCAGGCCGGCAGCATGAACCAAATGCAGCCTGCCAGGCCAAGTGAGTGAGATGACTCCAGTGGGCCCGAGCAAAACTTGGGGAAAGGTACCACCGGCCACAGAGGTTTCCTGCCAGAAAAACGACACCCCAAATATCCTATAATTGCTGCCACCTGAATCAGCCTCCCTCTGTGCTGGAAATACAGGCATGAGCCACCATGTCTGGTGATCTTTTTTTTAATTAAAAATTGTTTTTCAAATATTTTTAATAGATAATCCATTCAAAGCATTTTTTAAGGCTGGGCGAGTTGGCTTACACCTGTATTGCCAGCACTTTGGGAGGCTGAGGCATGAGGATTGCTTAAGCTCAGGAGTTCAAGACCAGCACATGCAACACGGTGAAACCTGTCTCTACAAAAACGTACAAAAATTAGCCTGGCATGGTGGTGTGCACCTGTAGTCCCAGCTACTCGGGAGGCTGAGGTGGACGGATTCTTTGAGTCCAGGAGGCAGAATTTGCAGTGAGCCATGATTGTGACACTGCACTTCAGCCTGGGTGACAGAGTGCCTGTCTCAAAAAAAAAAAAAATTTTTAATTATAGTGAAAAACTTGCTCCCACCCTGTCTCCTTAAACCCAATGCATCCCACTCCCAGGTAACCTCTATTGTCCCCCAATAATACTTATTTGGCTATAACATGATTGACAATTGACTTTTGGACCTCCAGGTCTCCTAGCCAGCCAGCTGCCTACTACACTCATTGCAGTCATTTCATGAGGCTTACAGTAATGTGATCATATAATTTACACCACTCAATTTCTGGGCCCCACTTAGAACTTTTGGGTTTCACAATCAAATATGAATCTATATTTATTTTCCCACCCCCTTCCCACACAAAAGGTGGCATACTATATATACTGATGTGTACCTAGCTTTCTCCATTCAATAATAATTCTTGGAGATCTTGCCATAGGTGGATAAGAGCTTCCTACTTCTTTATTGTGGTTACCTAGTATTCCATTATTGGATGTCTCAGATGTTATTCACTTGCTCATATTTTGGGGGCAATCGGATTATTTACAATCTTTTCTATTATATACAATGCACAATGATTAACCTTATACGTATGTCAGTTCACACATGTGTGGGTATATCTGTGGTATAAATTATCAGAAGTGGTATTGCCTGATCAAGGTATACATGCATTTGTAATTCTGACAAAAATTGTCAAATTGAATTCTAGAGAGGTTGAAACAATTTATAATCCCATCCACTGTTTTCCCCAAAGCTTTACCTATGGAGTATATTATTAAACTTTTGAATTTTTGACAATTTGATAGGTGAAAAATGGTACCTTAGTCTAGATTGAAGTCGCTTTTCTCTTATTCTGAAAGATGTTGAGTATATTTTCATGTACTTAAGGGACTTTATATTTTCTATGTAAAACTGTTCATATGCTTTGGTCATTTTTCTATTTGGTTGTTGATTCTTGTTTTATTGATTATTGATCATAAGCTCTTTTAGTTTTAAAAAAATTTTTTTAAGCTTTTATATAAATTAGGGGGCCTGGTCCTTTAGGATGTAGTTCCAAGTTGTTTTTCTTTTTCCTAAGCTTTTCATTTGTCTTTTGACTTTGCTTCTTACTTTTATGGTTTTATGTTGTACATTTATCTTTAACCTTTAACCACTGGGAGTTTTTCTGGCGTATGCTTTGCAGGAGCCAATTTCTTTTTCCAGATAACTTTCTGATTGTTTCAGTACAATTTATTGAGTAGTCTATCTTTTATTCACTGATTTGAGAGAGTTCTTTTAACATATATAGACATTTTCTCATGCATTTTAATCTTTTTGATTTTCTGTTCTGTTTTATTGATATCTCTATTCATTCATCAGTGCTCAACTGTTTTCATTTTTACAGGCTGGGTGTTTTAAGATCTGGTAGGTCCAGTTCCCCTTCATTGATTTACTTTTTTCAATTTTATTCTTGCCATTCTTGTTTATTTTTCCATAGGAATATTAGAATCAGCATATCTAGTTCTAAACAAGTGTCAGCATTTTTATTGCTCCTACATTACATTTATAAATTAAGTTAGAGAACTGAAGTCTTTATGAGGCTTAGTCTTCTGATCCAAGCACATGCAAAGTTTTTCCATTTGTTCAGGTCTCCTTTAGTGTCCCTCAGTGCTATTTTTAAAGTTTTCTTCATAAAGATCTTATATTTTTTTTTTGTTTGAGAGAGACAGCCTTACTCTGTCACTCAGGCTGGAGTGCAGTAGCATGATCTCAGCTCACTGCAACCTCCACCTCCTGGGTTCAGGCAATTCTCGTGCCTCAGCCTCCCTAGTAGCTGGGATTACAGGGGTGCACCACCACTCCCAGCTAATTTTTGTATATTTAGTAGAGATAGGGTTTTGCCATGTTGGCTAGGCTGGTCTCAAAATCCTGGCATCAAGTGATCTGCCTGCCTTGGTCTCCCAAAGTGCTGGAATTACAGGCATGAGCTACTGCGCCCAACCAGGTCTCATACATTTTTCATTAAACTGATTCCCAGTTATTTCTACTTGCTACCATCAATTGGTACTTGACCTTCATTCTCATCTACTTCTCTGTTCCCTACTGAAATACAAGGGCTGAAAGGCAAAATAAATAAATAAATAAATAAATAAATCACATTTCCAAGACTATGTGACAGCAAATTCTGGATATGATTTAGCTTTGATGAATCAAATACATACGTACAAGAGCAGGAAGATGGAAAAGACATGGAGCCCCTTGTCCTCCTGCTGTGGTGGCTGGCAAGCCAGGTTGAACTGACTGCCCCTGGACTCAATATTCCAGTGTCTAGTCACTACCTTTGTGGACATGAGAAGATTGTGGTGGCAGCAGCAGTGACAGCTTCCTGACATCTGAATTACAGCTATGATGATATGACTTTGAAATCATTAATTCCACGACAGTCCTCAACTTTATGTATCTTCTAAAATTTTATCTAACACTCATATAATATACTAGCTGCCAGAAACTGTTACAAGCAATTTTTCAAAATTATATATGTGAAGACTTAAATTAATTCCAGGCCTAATGATATTGGAAGCAGCTAATTCCCCATCTTCTTTTGTACTTGAAATTCTTGGAGTGACTTTGGTTTCCTAAACTGATTCAAGGTTCTTTAGTGTGACTATTATACTAGTAGGGTCACCTTCTGTCATTATACCTTATGTTTGTGTGTGTAAAAACAGACATCAATTTTTTAGATAGTGTGTTAAAATCTCCCATTATGATTGTAAATTTGTCAAATTCTATTAGGTTTGTTTTATATATTTTAATGCTTTTACTGGATGTAAAGAAATGCATGATTCTTATTTCTTGGTAGACTGTTTCTTTCTGTGAGATAAAATAACCTTTGTGCATATTTCTGCTTAAATGTTATTTGGCCTGATAACATTATTTTATCATTTGTATTATACTATATTGTTACACCAACTTTCTTTATACTAGTAATTGAGAATTTTGTTTCTTGAGAAAGAAATACATTCACATGGTTCAAAATTTAAAAGGGTATTCAGTGATGTTTTCTTCCCACACCTCACCCCCAGCTACTCAGTTTTCTTCCCTGCTGGCATCTGAAATACCTTTTTCCATTCCTTTATTTTTAATTACTATGTCACATTTTTTAGAAGTGTTTCTTTCTTTTTTATTTATTTTTATTTATTTTAGAGATGAAGTCTCACTCTGTCACCCATGCTAGAGCGCATGCAGGCTAGAATGCACCCAGGCTGGAGTGCAGTGGTGCAATCATACTTCACTGCAGCTTTTATCCCCAGGGCTCAACTCCTGCATAGTTCACAGTGGCCTTTAACTCCTGGGCTCCCACCTTAACCTCCCAAATAGCTAAGACTACAGGTGTGTGCCACCATGCCTGGGTAATTTATTTTAATTTTAATTTTTAGAGACAGGGTCTCACTACATTGCCCAGGCTGGTCTCAAACTCCTGGGCTCAAGCAATCCTCCCTCCTCAGCCTCCTGAGTAGCTGAGATTATAGCCAAGGAGTGTCCCTCATAAATAGCATTTTTAAAATCCAGTCAGAGTCTCTGCTTTTAATAGAGGAATTTAATAGCAATATACTAATAGTGATCACAGACATACTTGGATATAGATTTGCCATCTTGTTTTTTTCTATTTACCGTTCTTTTTTATCGCATTTTTCTTTCTCTCTTGCATTCTACCAGACTGATAAAATTTTCTTTATTCCATTTTTCTTCTTCTAGTGATTAAGAAGTTATATATTCTATTTCTAATCTTCTAGTCATATCACTTACATTTTAAACATTTTATTTTGTATTTGTATTAGTCCGTTCTCACACTGCTATAAAGAACTACCCAAGACTGGGTGATTTAGAAAGGAAAGAGGCTTAATTGACTCACAGTTTCACAGGAGGGAGGCCTCAGGAAACTTACAATCATGCAGAAGGGGAAGCAAACATGTCCTTCTTCACATGGCAGCAGCAAGGAGAAGTGCCCTGCAAAAGTGGGGAAAGCCCCTTATAAAACCATCAGATCTCATGAGAACTCACTATTGCGAAAACAGCATGAGGGTAACCATCCCCATGATTAAATTACCTCCCACTGGGTCCCTCTCATGACACATGGGGATTATGGGAACTATAATTCAAGATGAGAGTTGGGTGGGGACACAGCCAAACCATATCAGTATTTTTCCAGCAAAGTCTAAAACTAACCAGTATTTCAAGTGTTCTGAACAAAACAATGATCTTAACATTCTTTAGCTTTCTTCTGAAATATCTCGTTTTTGGCCTAGAATGTAATTATCAGCTTGCCTTTAAATACGCACACAAAAACTGTTGTTGTTGTTATTATAATTATTATTTTATTTAAGGTTTGTCAACATGTTTTACCAATTTCTCTTTTTCACCTTTTCTTGTGGCATCATGCTCTTTCCTTCTGGATTCATTTTTCTTCTAGCTGAAGCAGTTTTTAGTTGTCCTTTCAGTGAAGGTCTGTTGGTAGTAAGTTCTTTCGGTCCTTGTGTGTGTTAAAATATCTCTATTATGCACACTCTACTGACAGTTTAGCTGGGTATGAAATTCAAAGTTCAAATTATTTTCCCTCAGTATTCTGAAGTTGTTATTTCATTGTTTTTTGGCAATGATTTGTGCTAAAAATAAACATACCGTTATTCTGATTGTCATTCCTTTATAGATAATCTGTCTTTACCTCCTGGTAGCTTTTAAGAGGATTCTCTTTATTTCCAATATTTTGTCATTTCACTGCAATCTTCTAAATGTACTTTCTTTTTTCTTTTTTATTTTTGTGCAATCTGTCTCAGCATTTAGTGGTTTCAACCTGACAATTTGTGCCCTTTTTAAATGCTGAAAAATTCTTAGCTATTCTATCTTCAAATATTGCTGTCTGCACTCTATTATTTCCTTCTAGGAAACCCTCGTTTGTGTAGGCTAAAATGTCTCAGTCTACCCTCCATGACATCAACTGATTACCTTTTTGTTCCATACTCTAAGAGTTGTCTTCAGTTCCATCTTGCAATTTACAAATTCTCTCTTCAAATATGTACAGCCTAGAAGTTATAAATTTCAATGACTATCTTTTTCACATCTACCTGTTCTTGTTTCACTGCCTCCTGATCTTACTTCACTGATACCAGTTCATCTGTTCTATCTTTAAGCATTTTAAGCATACTTTTTATTTTAATGTCTTTTGGATGGGCCTATTCTTTATATTTCTTGATGTAAATTCTCCTATTTGTTGGATTTGTAGATTTTCCTTGATAGGGATGAACCTCCTCAAATACTTTGTAATTTATGTTTGAGAGCTTATCTTGGGAGTTTTTTCCTTGTGCCCTTTCTTATTAAGTGATTTCTGTGGTGCTGTGTTCCATCCTAAGCAGGTACAGCGATCTGAGCTGGGCCCCACATTAGGGCTCAGAGGTGTTGCCCCATTCAGATAGCATGATTCTAGATCATGCACTAACTTACAGTGAGGTCTCATATGTATAGATGTTTCCCTTCCTCCACAGCCAAGACAAGTGTCTTATTTCTGGTTATAACCCTATAGTAACTGTATTATTGCTCCCAAATAATCACTGCCCCTTCCTATAGGAGGACAGTATTTTCTCACCCCAATAAGGTCAGGCTAGGTTATATGACTAGCTTTAAGAGTCTCATGCTTCCATGATTTTTTCCTCTGACACAGAATGGCAACATACCAGATAAGGGCATATCCTTCATCCTGGATTCTAAAATGAAGAGGATGTGGCACAGAGTTGTGGCCAACCTGTAAAAGACATGTAACATGAACAAGAAATAGACTTTTGTAGTTGTAAAGCATTAAGACTTGGAAGTTGTTAGCTACTACTGCATAACTTAGTCCAAAGTCTGACATAAACTTTAAGCCATCTATATAAAAATACGATTTAGGCACTCCAGCCTGGGTGACAGAGTAGACTCTGTCTCAAAAAAAAAAAAAAAAAAAACCTACTTGGCCATAAAAAATTTGCAGCAACATGGATAAACCTGAAAGACATTATGTTAAGTGAAATATGTCAGGCATGGAAAGGCAAATATTGCATGATCTTACTCACATGTGGAATCTATAACACTGTCCTCATAGAGAGTAGAGGCCGGGCACAGTGGCTCATGGCTGTAATCTGAGTACTTTGGGAGGCCGATGTGGGTGGATCGCTTGAGGTCGGAGTTCAAGGCTAGGCTGGCCAACATGGTGAAACTCCATCTCTACTAAAAGTACAAAAATTAGCTGGGTGTGGTGGCATGCATCTGTAATCCCAGCTGATTGGGATCAGCTGGGATTGGGAGGCTGAGGCACGAGAGTCACTTGAACCTGGGAGGTGAAGGTTGCAGTGAGCTGAGATCATGCCACTGCCCTCCAGCCTGGAGATGAAGGAAGGCAGGAGGAATAGTGAGAGGTTAATAAATGAGTACAAAGCTACAGATAGGAGGAATATGTTCTGGTGTTTTACTGCATAGCAAGATGACTAGAGTTAACAATAATGTATTGCATATTTCAAAATAACTAGAAACTAGGTACAGTGGTGCATGCCTGTAGTTCCAGCTACTTGGGAGGCTGGGCAGGAAGATTGCTTGTGCCCAGAAGTTCAAGGTCAGCCTGAGCAACACAACAAGATGCTGTCTAAAACAAACAAAACGCAACCTAAAGATCATGAAAAACACAATGGCAAAGACAAAATACCAGATTTTGAATGTGCACATCACAAAGAAATAATAGACATTTAGGCTGGGCACGGTGGCTCACGCCTGTAATCCCAGCATTTTGGGAGGCCGAGGCAGGTGGATCACTTGAGGCCAGGAGTTCGAAACCAGCCTGGTCACCATCTCTACTAAAAATACAAAAAATTAGCTGGGTGCATTGGCTCATGCCTGTAATCCCAGCTACTCAGGAGGCCAAAGTGGGAGAATTGCTTGAACCCAGTAGGCAGAGGTTGCAGTGAGCCGAGATTGCACCACTGCACTCCAGCCTGGGCGACAGAGCGAGTCCCCTGTCTCAAAAAAAAAAAGAAAAAAGAAATGATAGATGTTCAAGGTGACAGATATGTTAACTGCTCTGATTTGATCACTACACAATGTATACATGAATCAAAACATCATGTCATACCCCACAAATATATTAATTATATAAAAACATAAATTCGTCCTGGCACGGTGGCTCATGCCTATAATCCCAGCACTTTGAGAGGCTAAGGTGGGTGGATCACTTGTGGTCAGGAGTTGGAGACCAGCCTGGCCAACATGGTGAAACCCCATCTTTACTAAAAATACAAAAATTAGCCGGGCATGGTGGTGGGTGCCTGTAATCCCAGCTGCCTGGGAGGGTGAGGCAGGAGAATCGCTTGAACCTGGGCAGTGGAGGTTGCAGTGAGCTGAGGTTACACCACTGCTCTCCAGCCTGGGCAACAGAGCAAGACTCCATCTCAAAAAATAAAAAAACATTTTTTTTTTGCATTTTTATCATAGTATTTATCATTTGTAGGTATGTGGTGGGGAGAAGGTTTGGAGACAGGGTCTCATTCTGTCACCTGGGCTGGAGTGCAGTAGCACGATTATGGCTTACTGGGGCCTCGACCTCCCAGGCTCAAGTGATCCTCCCGCCTCAGCCTCCCAAGTTGCTGGGACCACAGGCATGCACTAACACACCTGGCTAATTTTTGTATTTTTTCTAGAGACGGGGGTTTCACTATGTTGCCCAGTCTGGTCTCGAAATCCTGGGCTCAAGTGATCTGCCCACCTCAGCCTCCTAAAGTGCCGGGACTACAGGCGTGAGCCACCATTTGTGTTTACAGAATAGTGTAGAAAATTACATGCTCATTGTTTTTCTTTTTTTGTGTAGTAAAATATACTGACACAAAGTCAGGTGTGGTGGCTCACACCTGTAATCCTAGCACTTTGGGAGGCCAAGGCAGGCAGATCATGAGGTCAGGAGTTTGAGACCAGCCTGGCCAGCATGGTGAAACCCTGTCTCTACTAAAAAATTCAAAAATTAACCGGGCTTGGTGACGTGCACCTGTAGTCCCAGCTACTTGGGAGGCTGAGGCAGAAGAATTGCTTGAATCCAGGAGGTGGAGGTTGCAGTCAGCTGAGATTGTGCCACTGCACTCCAGCCTGGGTGACAGAGTGAGACTCTATCTCGAAAAATAAAAATAAATAAATAAATATCTATATATACTGACACAAAATCACCATTTTAACTGTTTTTAAGTGAACAATTAAGTGGCATTAAGTATATTCACAATGTTGTTTAACCATCACCACTATCCATTTCTGTAACTCTTTAATTATTCCAAACAGAAACTCTATAGCCATTATACAATAACTCCTCATAAGTGGAATCATACAATGTTTGTCCTTTTACATGTCTTATTTCACATATTACTATGTTTTCAAGGTTCACCCATGTTGTAGCATGTAGAATTTCATTCCATTTTAAGGTTAATATTCCATTGCATATATAGACCATATTTTGTTTATCCATTCATCTGTTTATGGACATTTGGGTTGTTTCCACATTTCAGCTACTGTCACTGTGCTTTCTTGATCTAGAAGTAGCCAAAAACATACTATTAGAGAAAAAATACTGCAAATAAACCACAACCAGTGGGTGCCTGTTGAGTTCAATATGGAATGAGGAAAACTTTTACTCTTCATTTTGTATATTTCTTTATTATTTAAATTTGTTGCAACAATTTTTATGTAATTTTTAAAGCTAGTAAAGAGTTTTTAAAATAAATGCTTCTTTTTGATCAGAAGAGAGATGCTCCAGAGAGAGAATGAATCATTGCAAATGTGTGGGTTTAGGGTTTTTTGTGGTTAAAAACACGTATCATAAATTTTACCATCTTAACTATTTTGAAGTGTGCACACAAATGTGTTTTTTAAAATTATTAGGAAAAACCTAGGGAGGCTCCACTGGTAGCCAGCCAGCCACAGAATCACCATAAATGAAGAGTAGTTATTAAAAATTAAAATCACACCACAGGAAGCTGTATATGACCAAATGAGACTCTTGCACATAATATTCACTTTTTTCTTCCTTTAATTACCTTAGTCTTCTGTATCAGATTTTATGGCTCATAGTGATTAATGATTATTAGTAATAACAGTCCTTTTTGAACAAAGCTGAAGCTTATCCCAGCAGTGCATTCTCTGAGTCTAAATATGATTAAGAATGTACTCAAATTTAGCCTCATTTCAGTAGTAAAATGCTACCCTTGTGTAACTGCTCTTGGTTTTTAACTGAAAAATGCTGTGCGTTTTAGCTGTTCAAACCGTGTAATGTTCCTGACAGGCCTGTGGAAATTCTCATGTGCTGCTATTTCCCAGGTGGTCAGAATAAAGCTCAGATGGTATTTCTTTTTTTTTTTTTTTTTTTGAGATAGAGTCTCGCTCCGTGGCACCCAGGCTGGAGTGCAGTGGTGTAATCTCGGCTCACTGCAACCTCTGCCTCCTGGGTTCAAGTGATTCTCCTGCCTCAGCCTCCCGAGTAGCTGGGATTACAGGCACCTGCCACCATGCCCGGCTAATTTTTTGTATTTTTAGTTAAAGAGATGGGGTTTCGCTGTGTTGGTCAGGCTGGTCTCGAACTCTTGAACCCAGGTGATCTCCCTGCCTCGGCCTCCCAAAATGCTGGGATTACAGGCGTGAGCCACCACGCCCGGCCCTCAGATGGTATTTCTTAATATCCTTGCAAAAGGCTGGACTTAAGGAAGTGGAAACTGAATCAAAGGTTTGCTAAACCAGAGCTGGAAAGCCCAACCTTAGCACTCAGCTGCTCAATACAGCTTGAACTTTCAGCCTTCTGATTAAAAGTAAGATCATCTACTTATTTCATGTTCTGGCTCTGTTAACATAACTTCAACAGAATAAAATAACTATCCAAGACTAATAAACAGCAGCAATGAGGAGACAACAGGTCATGTGCATCAGGGTTTAATCGCAGAACTGATTTCAAGGCCAGCACTACTAGCAAGACAGGCAGAGACTGCCGGTCAGTCTGTAACCAGAGATTTCCACACTACTATCTGCGTAATCTACAAAAAATGAGACTCGGCTGGGCACGGTGGCTCATGCCTGTAATCCCAGAACTTTGGGAGGCTGAGGCGGGCGGATCACCTGAGGTCAGGAGCTCGAGGCCAGCCTGGCCAACATGGTGAAAACCCCATCTCTACTAAAAATACAAAAATTAGCCGGGCATGGTGGTGGGCAACTATAATCCCAACTACTCAGGAGGCTGAGGCAGGAGAACCGCTTGAACCTGGGAGGCAGAGGTTGCAATGAGCTGAGATCACACCATTGAACTCCGGTCTGGGTGACAAGAGTGAAAACAGTGAAACTCCGTCTCAAAAAATAAAAAATAAAAATAAAAGAGGACTCAGTGTTAGAACATCTATGTTTGAATTGCAGCTGTGCTACAAAGAGCTAGTGTGCTTTTGGACAACTTACTTAACTACCCTGAGGCAGTTTCTTCATCTGTAAGAGGGGGTTAATAATAACTACCTTACAGAATTAATGCAAAGACTATGCAGTATCACGTGAGTGGAAGTGCACTAGAAAGGCTAGTCATCATTGCCTTTCCTCAACCTCCTTGGCACTTGATTCAGATTCCAACAGGGGGCCGGGTGAGATGGCTCATGCCTGTAATCCCAGCACTATGGGAGGCCGAGGCAGGTGGATCACCTGAAGTCAGGAGTTTGAGACCAGCCTGACCAACACGATGAAACCCTATCTCTACTAAAAATACAAAATTAGCCGGGCGTGGTGGCACATGCCTGTAATCCCAGCTACTCGGGAGGCTGAGGCAGGGAGAATCGCTTGAACCCAGGAGGCGGAGGTTGCAGTGAGCCGAGATCATGCCATTGCACTCCAGCCTGGGTAACAAGAGCAAAACTCTGTCTCAAAAAAAAAAAAAAAAAAAAAAAAAGAAACCAACAGGTCCAGTACTCACAGTGACAAATCATTCTGACCTCTCCAACAACCTATCAGTTTAGACATATTGACCATTTAAAAAAATTGAATTGACCAATTTTTTCAATCTAAGTTCCAGGTTGTATCCTTAGCCCAGACCACCCATTGCTCAACTGTATGTTGTTAGAAACAAAAAGGGCAGCTTTATGAGTAAGAATGAATCACCATAAAACGATAGGCTACCACACAAAAATGACTCAATGAGAGTAGAACACAAATCATGAAACAGTAGTATAAACTGATCTCATGAGATGTTTTATCTTGATATACAGACATATTCACAGAGAAAAAGCACAAAAGGAAATATGCCAAAATGTTAAAAATGATTACTTGAATTTATGTGTTCATTCGACATTTACTGAGCAACAATTATGTGCTGGCCTCTGTGCTAAGTGTTGGGGATACAGTAATTAATCACACATATAAGGCTGCTGTTCTGGTAAAACATTTATAATTCAGAAGTGACAACAATAAAGAAAGATCAATAGGATGAGAGAAGATGAACCTAATCTATTATACGGTTCAGTCAACAAGGCCCCAAGAAAGGAACATTCAAACTAAGACCTGAAGGATAAGCAGGAGTGAGTCAAACAGCAGAGCAGGATCGTGGGAATAACATGACAGATTACTTTTATTTTCTTCTTTTTGATTATCTATAATTTATTTATTTTTTCTTAATGAACAAGATTTCTTATTGTTCTGTCGGTACTATCTTCCTACTCTAAGGCCTAATATGTTTTTCTGATCATACCAAAGGTTTCAGTCAATTTCTCAGTGTTTATTTGGGGCCAGCTGTGGGCCCCATACCCTCCTAGCCACTAGGAGGTGCAAATGGAGAACAGAGCAAAATATCTCAGAATCTTAGAATTGGGGAAAAAACCCAGAGAAAACATCAACAAATTATCTTAGTCAAGAAACAGACCCAGAGAGATGAAGCATTTTATCCAGGACCACAGCACAAGAGCAGTCGGCCCCACACAATGGTCAAATGCTTTAACAAGTTTGTTTTCTGTTTCCTCTTTAAACTACCAATCCAATATGTGTTTTTTTAATCTGGTTGGTTAGTAACTAAAAGTGATTGTAACATATAGTCATTGGTAACCAAGATGTTATTACAAGAGACACAGTGAGAAGCCATTGTTAATCTGTTGCATTAAGAAAATAATTTAATGAGGTAAAAGCCAGAGTTTATGAGGGTGTGGTAAAACCAGAAAATAATTTAATGAGGTAAAAGCCAATGTTTATGAGGGTGTGGTAAAACCGATAGTATCAAACATTACCGATTGCTACGGTTTGAATTTGTCCCCCAAAGTTCATGTGTTGGAAAGTTAATCCTCAGTGTAACAGTGTTGAGAGGTGGGACCTTTAAGGGGTGATTAGGACATGAGGGATCTGCCCTCATGCATGGATTAATGCTGTTATCTTGAGAGTGGTTTTCTAATAAAAGGATGAGCTTGGCTTCTCTTCCCTCCCTCTCTCTTGCCCATGCCTTCTGCCATGTTATGATACAGCTAGAAGGCCCTCACCAGAGGGCCTTCAATCTTGGACTTCCCAGCCTCCAGAGCGGTGAGGCAAATAAGCTTCTATTGTTCACATATTACCCTGTCTGTGGTATTCTGTTATAGCAAGAAAGAATGAACTAAGACACTGACAATACTCCTAATCAGTACATCCCAACTTAAAATCAGTGTGGTAATGTATTTCAAAAGCCATAAAAATGATAGGACTCTTTGGTCCATTTCTTTAGACTCTGTTATCTAAAGAAATCGATAACTTCTGGTATACCTAAAGGCAGACAATTAGAAGTAATGGCTATGAGGATTCTACAGTAGGAGGGAAGAGCTCAGAGTTTAATATGGATGATGTTTATATTTCCGCCATATTTATAGCCATAGTTATGGAGAAGCCTGTAACCTGCATCTGCACCCTAAGCCACCAGAATGGCTTTCTCCAAAACCCCCATAAGCGCCTAGTTGCTGAAACCAGTGAACATCTGACTGTGAGGAGGCATTTAACACCCCACCTCCTTGTTGGGCCCATCAACCCCCTTTCCTCCTCTTATCCAGTTTGGTGGTCTCCAGGGACCAAGCCTAGGTTACTTCCTCCATTCCCTCAACACTCTTACAGAGGGATTTTTCACATCTTTTTCCAAACTAGCTTCCACTTCCATCTACAAGCCAAGGATTCCAAAATCCTGACCATTTGGACCACTCTAGACAGAACCTCTCCCCAGTGCACAGAGCCAACAGTCGGCTTGATATTTCCATTTGGATACTTCCCAGGCTCCTCAAATCATTAAATCTACAATGGAACTCTTTCCCACCAAAAGCTGCTCTCTCTCTATCTCTCTCTCATTATTGCTACTGAAACCACTCCCATCGCTTCCTCTTACTTGAATGATGACCACAGTTAATTCCCTAATGGGTCCCACTGTCCCCAGTCTCTCTCCACCCTTGACACAGTTGACAGAGTAATCCTCCTTAAGCACAAACCCTGTTTTTCCTGACTTAGGTCCTTCAATGGCTCTCTGCCTGCAGGGTGAAGCCCACCTTCTTGGCTGGCACATGAGATTTTTCCTAATCTGACCTCTGCCCACCCAACAGCAGTCCTCACACACTCTCTTCTCTCTGCACTTACCCAACCAAGTGCAACCGCCAAAACATGCCATTTTCTCTTGCTTTGGTACATGTTGAACCCTGTAAGTGTCACAGATTGTCAAGGGTCTGTCTCCCTGAACTGAATTTAAGAATCACTCCTCTAGGAAGCCTTCCTTGACTCCTGAACTGTCTTCTACGATCCCACAGCATCCATTTCATAATCTTTACCCTACCTGTAAATGTCTTCAATGTTTTATTACTGGTCATTTTCCCCCAAGAGCTCTTTATGAATGGGGAGTGTACCTTCCACATGTGTGGCTAGAGCCTCACACAGTCGGAAATGAGGTGAAAGGAAAAAAAAAAAAAAAGCAGATGATGACAGTAATTTATTACAATGACAGAGAAGTATGTGCTTATTTTTTCCTCCCCCGTTTTCCATATTATCTAGTTTGTGGATTATACTATTTTGATACATTTTTTAAAAAATCAATTCATTCTGAAGATATGGCCAATCTCTCCAAGCTAGCTCCTGTAAAATAACTTACTGCCCAAGTAAAGTCAGCTTCAAGATCCTCTTTCCCCAGAGCCTTTAGGCTCAAGACCCCCACCTCGAGCTTTACAAATCCAAGATTCTACTTTCCACAAATACTTCAGGATTCTACTTTCTGCAAAGTAAAAAGGCTTATTTCAACATTTTCAGCAGACAGAAGGACCACCCACACACCAAAAAATTCCTTGGCCTTGAAAAGGTTACATTGCTCTTGTAGCTGAGTGCCAAAACTCATTTTTGGCCAAACATTCGTCAGAACCTCACTGCATTCACAGCCTGAACACAAAAAAACGAGGTGCTCTGACAACCTTGCCACAGATTTATAGGGGATAGAGATGATGGGACTTCTGACTGATAGATCCATCACCTTGTCAGCTTAAGACATCAATGAAAGATGGGGATGGGGAAAGACGATGAAAATTCCCCCTCCGTCCCTTTAAAAAAAAAAAAACCCCAAAATATTAATTATCTTCTCAGGTATCCAAAAGTTCAACCATGCACACCGGCTTTTAATTCTTTTAAATTTGTGAAAATAATCCAACCACATAATGTTCGGTCTGACATTTGCTATTATTTTTCCCTAAAAGAAAACAAAAACCTGATTCGTTCCAAAAATAAAATATAAAGAAGAACTCAGATGAGAAGCAAACCCTGTGGCTTAGAAACCATTGCTCTGATTAACAGCACATAAGTGTTACCTGACGAATGGGTTCCTGTCTTAAATGCAATTATCACAAATTTCTTGTGATTCCCCACTGTTTTTATGGTTTATGCCCAGCTCTCAAAGCAACAACTTTAATAGCAATAAATCAAAGGAAACCTCTTCTCGGGACATGGGCCGACTGCTTCACATCTCAGTTAGCAGAGACGGCAGAGGGAAATGCAGGGCCCTGGCTCCACAGCAATCCAGGAAGGTATCTACTTCTCCACCCTCAGAAGTCCTTGCATCCACCCCTGAAAGGGTGATTTTCACAGTGAAGTCCATCGACAGGGCCTGCTGCGACAATCAGGACAAGAAGGGCCTCTGTCCTCAGGAAACCCCCTCCTGACGCTGCAGGCCTGCTTCCTGGGGATGCAGCCACCATGCTGTTGAAAGGGCCACACAAGGTGCTTCCAGCAGGGCGGAAGCACCACCGGGTCAAGGGGTCTGGGGGCAGCTGCTCCACCGCTGGGCTACTGCCAACGCAAGAATATCAAATCAGCCAGCCCGGCCAGCATGGCAAAAACCCGACTCTACTAAAAAAAAAAAATTTAAGGGCGTGGTGGCGCGCCCGTAGTCCCAGCTACTGGAGAGGCTGAGGCACAAGTATCACTTGAACCTGGGACACAGAGACTGCAGTGAGCTAAGGTCTCACCACTGCACTCCAGCCTGGGCGACAGAGCAAGACTCCGTCTCAAAAAAAAAAAAAAAGAAATCAAATTAGGTATTACTTCCTCAGGAAGTGGGGATGCGGGGTGTAGAGTGTGGGCAGAAGAGAAATAGAGGGATGATGGGGAGTGGGAGGAGGGTCATGTGGTCTTTTTACTAGGAGAACTGAAAGGGGCTGGCAGGCATCTTTGTAACTGACAACATACTATAAACAAACAGCAGCATTTAGAAGGTATAATTTCCAAGATTTTTGATTCAACTCAACATGTACTACGTGCCTATAGGTACCCATCATCATGACCTGGAAACTTGCCTCGTGTTGATTAATGATATTCTTACCACGGAGAAGAAGAGTAATTAAAAGAGAGAAAAATAGAATATGAAAGCAGGTCAAAGAAGATCAAATGACTGATTCAAGGCTACCTGACCAACAGAGACACTGTCACAGCCAGGAGACACCTTTGTGCTTCATTCACCAGTAGTTTATTGCAAAGTGAAGTTTTGGTTCAGAACAAAAGGGAAGTAAGTCCACTAAGAATGAACTACTGTACACAAATTACTGAAGTTGACGCAACAGATAGTAGCATGTATTTACTATCAGCTGTAGGTGGTTCTCAAAGTCAAAATTTATTAACTATTCAAATGTTCAAGCTGTACAGACTTTTTTCAGATGTGCATACAACATACTTATAACAAAGTTAATTTTTATAAAATATTATTTCCTTAAGAACTGAAGATGCTAAAAAGCTCCAACCATAAATTAATCAAATATATGATGCCCATTTAAAGATACTATTAAAGATCTGACAAATACTAAGTAACACAGCTGAATGAGGAAAGTTATGACCCAAACGACTGCATACTTTAATAATCCCATATTAAAATAGAAAATGTCACATAAATTGAGCTGATTTGAAATATTTTTATTAGAAAATAAAAGCTATGTCCATTTAAACCATCATTCCTAAAACAGCTACCAAACAATATAATTATTACCTTAAATCCCAAATGATAATACAATCTTTTCTATCCACATTATCTTCCCCATTGGTTGATACAGTACCTCTGATCTTTCCATGACATATACAATGGCCATTAAGGATGACAGTTAACAGTAGTTATGTATATACAGTGAAAATAGTAAAACTGACCACACACACAATTGAATACTCTCATTGAGGATAGGGTCAATAAAAATAATGGTTAAAACCAATACATATTTCATCTGTTCAATCACTTGCTGTCTTTAGCAGTAAAAGTCAAACAACACACACGTATTATTTTTTTCTATAAAATCTTCATATGTTGAAAATACTTTTTTAATCCAAGTGCAGATAATTAACAATGAAAAGACATTTCATCTTCTTTCTTACATCCAGGGACTTTATCAGACTTAAATTCACTAGGTGCACAGAAAGAGCAGTAACTGAAAAGGCAATTTGACCATAAACTGTTTGCAAGACAGAAGTGTTCTATTTTAAGGCAAGTATCTTTATCACACACATACATAGCAATTTATCCAGTGATGAAT
This sequence comes from Hylobates moloch, assembly GCF_009828535.3. Classification (NCBI taxonomy): domain Eukaryota; kingdom Metazoa; phylum Chordata; class Mammalia; order Primates; family Hylobatidae; genus Hylobates; species Hylobates moloch. The sequence goes on along the minus strand of NW_026652290.1, from coordinate 82,596,490 downwards.
TTTATCATATGACAGTATCAACCAAGAAAGTGAGGTATAACTTTACTCAATATAAGTACAAATGTCAGAAAATGTAAAGACATTCTCAATGTACTTAATGTATTTTACCCATAACTAAAGAACTCTTCTCAAAGTTCTTATATGCTCAGAAATACCCGAGATTCTCAATTCTAGAAAAAATACTAGAAATTAAATACTCTAATATCTTTGCATAAGGCTCTCCATATAAGGCTACCTTTGATATAAGGCTACTTCGATGTGTTTTCTGAAAATAGCAAAAATGCGCACCAAAATTCAAGGTATTCTGAAACTAAAGAAAGAGGTCTTGGTCTTGTGAGGGATAGTGAGGTGGTTAGTTTATTGATCAAACTTAAGCTAAAAATCAAATTTAAAATGCATCAAATAAAAATGCTTCCTGACAGGGAGTGGTGGCTCATGCCTGTAATCCTAGCACTTTGGGAGGCTGAGGGGGGTTGGATTTGCTTGAGCCCAGGAGTTTGAGACCACCCTGGGCAACATGGCAAAACTCCATCTCTATAAAAAAAATGCAAAAATTAGCTGGGTGTCATGGCATGTGCCTGTAGTCCCAGCTACTTGGGAGGCTGAGGTGGGAGCATCACTTGAGCCCAGGAGGTTGAGGCTGCAGTGAGCCATTATCTCGCCACTGGACTCAAGCCTGGCGTCAGAGTGAGATCCTGTCTCAAAAAAAAAAAAAAAAAAAAAATTCTTTCAACATAAAACTGAACTATCATTGTATAAAAATGGTTGAATGCATAAGTTTTTTTAGTGCAAAACAGACATACATTTATCTTTACATAAATAATTTAAATAGAATATAATCCATAACTTGGTGTTCATAATATATTTTAAAAATCTACATTCTGTTACCTTTACAAAAGTAAATCTGTTCTTTACTTTCAAGTTAAAGATGGCCTAAAAGTTTATCTTTGGAGATTTCAAGTCAATGGCTTTCTAAAATGAAGGATAATACAAATCTAAGTCATAGGTCATTTGGTACATTAACATGTAAGCCATCAGTTTGAGGCCCTAAAAGCAAAAAATAATTAACTACTACAAAAAGCGGAAAAAAATGTACTCCAGATTTATGCTCTAGTCCAAAGACTTATAGTGTCTATGTATTTTTAATTATTGAATAGTCTGATGCAATGACATTCGGTGCTAACTGAATTCATGTTCAAAATATTTTCCTTAAAATGAAAATAGAAAGTATTCATCATCCCAAATATGAACTAATAACAAGGTAGATTTTTTCTTTTAAGTTTAGCCTGGGCATGTTGGCTCACATCTGTAATCCCAGCACTTTGGGAGGCCGAGGCAGGTGGATCATTTGAGGTCAGGAGTTCGAGACCAGCCTGGCCAACATGGTGGAACCCCATCTCCATTAAAAATACAAAAATTAGCCAGACAATAGGGTTGCATGCCTATTATGCCAGCTACTCAGGAGGCTGAGGCAAGAGAATCACCTGAGCCTGGGAGGCAGAGGTTGCGGTGAGCTGAGATTCTGCCACTGCACTCCAGTTGGGGTGAGAGAGACGCAGTCTTGAAAAAAAAAAAAAAAGAAAAGAAAGAAAAGAAAAAGTTTGACAATTACTGCCTCATTTCCTCTACCAAACTCTCAGTGACATTAAGAGAAAAAAACTCTAATTATTTTCACCTAATAATTTAATCAAGCACTCTAGAAAAATGTCCTTCTAATGGGAAGTTTGGTAGGAATTTCTTACTACATTTCCAAATTAGATCAAAAGTAGAGAAAAAAAGGGGATTCAAAAAGACTAGCTAGCTTAATAAATAATAACAATAAACATTAAAACAGCTGTGTACTAAGTAATCAGAAAGATCCACAACTCAAATACCACTTCCACAGTGATGTCAGGTGTCACCTGGTTGTGGGGCCTCCTGCTGATTCCTACAGAAACAGGCACGAGGCTGAGTGTGGTGGCTTGTGCCTGTAATCCCAGCACTTTGGGAGGCTGAGGTGGGCAGATCACTTGAGGTCAGGAGTTTGAGACTAGCCTGGCCAACATGGTGAAGCCCCATCTCTACTAAAAATACAAAAATCAACCAGGTGTAGTGGTGCACTCTTGTAATCCCAGCTACTTGGGAGGCTGAGGGAGGAGGATCACTTGAACCCAGGAGGGGGAGGTTGTGGTGAGCCAAGATCATGCCACTGCACTCCAGCCTGGGCGACAGAGCAAGACTCCATCTCAAAAACAAAAAAACAAAAACAAACAAACAAACAAAAAAACAGGCAAGAAGCACCCTCAAGTGCCAATCTCACAGAGTTGCTCCTTTGCAAAAATGTCCTAACAGTTGGGGGAAGAATGTGGTACGAGGGGAGAGGAACTTTAAGTGTAGATACCAAGATAGATGCTTCTTTATTTGAAGAGATCTAGAAATCTGCTTATTTAGCAATTAGCTGAACATGACAATGACTGCAATTCAAACACTCGCCCTTCTAGAGACTGCCACAAATCAGCCATGGCCTCTGCCCACAGAATGATCTATTTTTGTTATAACTGTGGCTAATCCCAACAGCAATTTGAGCTTAGAGTAAAATTCATTTTCTACTCTTGAGTATACCAGACAGGTCAATCACTGCGACATCTAAGTACTTGCTACTTCCTTCTCATCATGTCGAATCAGCAAAACGTCATTAACATGGTGGGCCAGGGTGTGACACTGCACAAAGTCTCTGTGGACCATAGGATGGTACTTCCAACACTTCCTTCTAAAAGAAACTGCCCTGCCCACAGCAATCACTTCACCCAAAAAGACTGCTTCCCCCAGGGCAGGGAGCCTAGCTTTTAAAACCTCTCCCCAACCCAGGTGATGGTAAGACTCAGCTAATGCTACTCTGGAATCTGAAGATGGAAAGTATGAAGAGAATCAACCAGTGGACCTCGAGTAGAGAAGATACAGGAAAAGAAGAAGAGAAACAATGCAGGTGAAAGTGATGCCAGACCCTGAGAGGGAGGAGGAAAGAGAACAGAGCCACCAGACTCAACCAGGCAGCTGCTGTTGTGTCCTTACAACAATCACCCCATTACCCCCAGTGACCTGTGTTTTCCTGTAGCTAATGAGTCTATAAATACAGAGAGAAAGATATATTTTTGAGAGACTGCTGGCTACAATTTTTTTCTCTAAGCAAATTTTATTAAGGTAACCAACTAGGGGGGTGGACACGGTAGCTCATGCCTATAATTCCAGCAATTTGGGTGGCCAAGGCAGGCAGATCACTTGAGCTCAGGAGTTCAAGACCAGCCTGGACAACACAGTGAGACCTCATCTCTACAAAAAATAAATTAAATTAGCTGAGCATCATGGTGCACGCCTGCAGTCCTAGCGGCTTGGGAGGCTGAAGTGGGAGGATTGCTTGAGCCCAGGAGGTTGACGCTACAGTGAGCTGTGATTGTGCCACTGCACTCAGGCCTGGGCAACAGAGACTGTCTTAAAAATAAATAAATAAATAAGCTAACCAACTAGGATCGGAGGTTTATTTTCAAAATACTTAAAAATATTAAGCAGGCCAGGTAAGGTGGCTCATGCCCATAATTCCAGCACTTTGAGAGGCCAAGGCAGGAAGATCACTTGGGCCCAGGAGTTTGAGACCAGCCTGGGCAACATAGTTAGCCCTTGTCTGTACAAAAAAGTTAAAAATTAGCTAGGTGTGGTGGCACGCACCTGTAGTCCCAGCTACCTGGGAAGCTGAGGTGGGAGTGGGAGGATCACTTGAGCCCAGATGGTGGAGGCTACAATGAGTCATCATGCTGCTGCACTCTAACCTGGGCCACCATGTGAGATTCTGTTTCAAAACAAAACAAAGCAAAACAAACAACAACAACAACAACAACAAAGTATTAAGCAAAAATAAAAGACTGATTTTTAGGGCAGGAGTGGTGGCTCACACATGTAATCCCAGAACTTTGGGAGGCTGAGGTGGGCGGATCGCTTGAGGCCAGGAGTTTGAGACCAGCCTGACCAACATGGTGAAATCCCATCTCTACTAAAATTACAAAAATTAGCTGGGTGTACACGCACCTGTAATCCTAACTGCTCGGGAGGCTAAGACATGAAAATCACTTGAACCCGGGAGGCAGAGATTGCAGTGGGCCAAGATCGTGCCACTGCACTCCAGCCTGGGCAGACAAAGCGAGACCCTGTCTCCAGAAAAAAAAGAATTATAAACATTAATACATTTTTTATGAAAAAGTTGCTATAATTTTCATTACTCTATATAAATTTTAGGAGTTGCCATTATTCAAGCAGCCAATGACTAATAATTGGGGAGCCTGCTATTCCTAAGAATAGCTGTTATGAATAGTACTGAATACATTTATTTTACAGTTATGGCAAAGTACATCTCTCTTTGAAAGCTTTTTTTTTCCCTGAGCATTTAAAATAAATATGTAACATTAAAAATGTAATGTGCCCAAAATCTTGGATTATAACTCCATTAGGTTTGATATACACATCTGCATTGAAGATTAATATTTGCCTAGAACATTCACAAGATTTATTTAAAATGTAGCCATTAACCAAAGGCCTTGGGGCGTATGTACAAAATTAGAGAACTGTAAGTATTCAGTCAAAAACTACATTAGAAATATTACTCATGAGAAAATGCTAGTGGGGCTCTATCTATGAAAAGTTAGTCAAAACAGGAAAACTTGCAAGTGAGCTTCCAACCATTTGAGGAAATGTTGCTTGCAGATAATATTAAGCTTTTCCTCCACTGATTTTAGTAACATAATTCCCTAAAGGAATTTCACAATGATTACACTCATGATGATGAATTGCATTTAAAAATCTGGGCTTAGGGCAGGGCATAGTGGCTTCTGCCTTTAACCCCAACACTTCGGCAGGCTGACGTGGGCAGATCACCTGAGGTCAGGAGTTCGATACCAGCCTGGCCAACATGGCAAAACCCCATCACTAATAAAAATACAAAAAATTAGGCAGGCATGGTGGTACATGCCTGTAATCCCAGCTACTCGGGAGGCTGAGGCAGAAGAATTGCTTGAACCCGGGAGGCAGAGGTTGCAGTGAGCCAAGATAATGCCACTGCACTCCAGCCTGGGTGACAGAGCAAGACTCTGTCAAAAAAAAAAAAAAAAAAAAAAATCTGGGCTTAGTATTAGTGTAAAGGACCCTCAGAATGGGTCTTTCGAGGGCTTTTTGCAGGTACAAGGATCTCTCAGAGCGTATTTGTCAGGGCGAGGCCAGTTGATTGTCATCTCTGTATACCCCACAGTGCCCAGCACAGAAGTGACACTTGTTAGGCAAATGCTCCTGCTTTGTGCACACAAAGGATTAAAATTCAACAACAACAACAAGAAAACCCAAAACTTTTCCTAGGGCAATGCTGAAGGTTAATTAACCATCAAGTCTTGTTTTTGGAACACCTCCTCCAACCCAGTAATTCAGTGGTACTTGTGCTTACTGTAAGTACTATGGAAAGATAGGATTAAACACTGTTAGGAAATCCAGTTCCCGGAAATTCAGAGCTGTTTCTCAGCTCTTCTGCCAAAATATTCCCAAGACAGGTAAAGGAAGAGAACTGAAAGAGCTCTAACACTGACAATTCAAGGACACAGAGGCACCTTGTATCCACAACCTCCAGCATTCTCCCAAGAACCTGAAATAACTGAGTTTGAGAAGCATGAGGTCAGGTAAAAAAGAGGTATTACAGTAAACCAATCAACAGAAGCAAGTGATCTTTTATCTCTCATGTCTGTGTGTCTCCGTATCTTTAGGCAAGTGAACACAAACTCAAATTAACTTAGGTTAATGAAGAGAATCAGTTTAATGAACTTAGAAACCATTAAACATATACCAATTGAAGAACTGTTTAAAAACCATCAACAAGTACTTCTATGGCTTCGACTTGGTAAATTTCTTGTAGAGACTTTAAAACTTCAACAAAATGTATTTCCTGATATAGACAGTACAACAACTCAACTCACGAAGTCTGTCCATTTCTTCGTTAAAACACAGAATCAATACGCTTTTATGATTTAAAAAAAAACAGAATAGAAGGATACTTCCTCAACCAAGTAAAGGGAATCTATGGAAAAACCCACAACTAACGTCATACTTAGCAATGAAGGACTGGAATTTTTACCCCAAGATCAGGAATAAGGCCAAGATGTCCACTTCTATTTGACATTGTACTGTAAGTTCTAACTGGGGCAATTAGATAAGAGAAAGACGTAAGATACCCAGATTGAAAAGAAAGAAGTAAGATTATCTCCAGTTGCAGATGGCATGATCTTATATATAGAAAACCTAAAGAATCCTATTATAGCTAATAAAGCGTTCAACAAGTATGATGGTTAATTTTAGGTGTCAACTTGACTGGATTAAGGAATAGCTAGAGAACAGGTAAATTATTACTGCTGGGTGTGTCTGTGAGGGTGTTTCCAGAAATTGGTGTGTGAGTTGGTGGGCTGAGTGGGGAAGATCTACCATCAGTGTGGGCAGGCACCATCCAGTTGGCTGAAGGGCCAGGGGTGGTGGCTCATGCCTGTAATTTCAGCATTCTGGGAGGCTGAGGGGGGCATATCACTTGAGGTCAGGAGTTCAAGACCAGCCTGGCCAAAATGGTGAAACCCCGTCTCTACTAAAAATACAAAAATTAGCCAGGCGTGGTAGCGTACCCCTGGAATCCCAGCTACCTGAGAGGCTGAGGCAGGAGAATCGCTTGAACCCAAGAGGTGGGGGTTGCAGTGAGCTGTGATGGTGCCACTGCACTCCAGCCTGGGTGACACAGCAAAACTCTGTCTCAAAACAAAACAAAACAAAAAAACAATTGGCTGAAGGACCAGACGGAACAAAAAAGTCAGAGAAAAGGTAATTTCTTCTCTTTCCCTTAAAGCTGGGGACACTCTTCTCCTACCCTTGGACATAAGTATTCCAGGCTCTCTGGCCTTTGGACTTCAGTAACAAAAATAAAATACTTGGGAATAAGTTAAACCAAACAAATGCAAGACTTGTACACTGAAAACTACAAAACATTGTTGAAAGAAATTAAAGAAGACCTAAGTGAATCGAAAGGCACCTCATATTCATAGATTAGAAGACTTAATATGAATAAGATGCTATTCCCTAATTTATCTACAGATTCAATGTATTCACTGTCAAAATTCCAACTAAATTTTTTTGCAGAAATGGACATACCAGTCCTAAAATTCATATAGTAATACAAGGAATGGCCAGGCACTGTAGCCTACACCTGTAATCTCAATACTTTGGGATGCTAAGGTGTGAGGATTGCTTGAGCCCAGGAATTCAAAATCAGCCCGAGCAACACAGGGAGACCCTATCTCTACAAAAAAAAATTTTTTTAATTAGCCAGGCATGGTGGTACACACTTGTGCTTCCAGCTGCTCAGGAGGCTGAGACGGGAAGATCCTTTGAGCCCAGGAGGAGGTTGAGGTTGCAGTGAGCTGTGATCACAGCACTGCACTCCAGCCTGGGCAACAGAGTGAGACACTGTCTCAAAAAAAAAAGAGAGAGAGAGAGAAAGAGAAAGAAAGAAAGATAATAAAAAAGAAACAAAGAAATACAAGGGACCCGGAATAGCCAAAATAATTTTTAAAAAAGGGAATTGCTTGAACCCGGGAGACAGAGGTTGCAGTGAGCCGAGATCGCACCGCTGCACTCCAGCCTAGGCAACAAGAGTGAAACTCCGTCTCAAAAAAAAAAAAAAAAAAAAAAAAAAGAGTAAGAGAGACTCACTTCCTGATTTCCAAACTTACTACAAAGATACAATCTTTTGTGTTGTTCTGGCATAAAAATCAACACATAGATAACTAGAATAGAATTGAGAGTCTAGAAATAAACCCACACATCTATGGTCAATTGATTTTTGTCAAAAGTGCCAATACCATTACATGGGGAAAGACCGATCTTTTCAACAACTGGATATCTACATGCAAAAAATAAACAAAAAAATTGGACTCCTACTTCGTAACAGATGCAAAAATTAACTCAAAATGGATCAGAGACCTAAAGACAGGCATTAACACTATAAAACTCTTAGATTGGACTCCTACTTCATAACAGATGCAAAAATTAACTCAAAATGGATCAGAGACCTAAAGACAGGCATTAACACTATGAAACTCTTAGGAGAAAACAGGGCTGGGCGCAGTGGCTCACGCCTGTAATCCCAGCACTTCGAGAGGACAAGGCGGGTGGATCACCTGAGGTCAGGAGTTCAAGACCAGCCTGGCCAACATGGGGAAACCCCGTGTCTACTAAAAATACAAAAATTAGCCAGGCGTGGTGGCACATGCCTGTAATCCCAGCTACTCAGGAGGCTGAGGCAGGAGAATCACTTGAACCAGGGAGGCGAAGGTTGCAGTGAGCCGAGATCACACCATTGCACTGCACTCCAGCCTGGGCGACAAGAGCGAAACTCCATCTCAAAAAATAAAATAAAATAAAATAAAATTCTTAAGAAAACACATAGGAGTAAATCTTCATGACCTTCAGTTTATTAGCTATGACACCAGACGCAAAAGAGACAAGAGAAAAAACAGATAAATTGGGCAACATCAAAATTTAAAACATGTGCTGCAAATGATACATACCACTAAGAAAGTGAAAAGACAACCCTCAGAATAAGAGAAAATATTTGCAAATCATATATTTGATAAGGATCTAGTATCCAGAATAAACAACTCTTAAAATCCAACAACTTTTTAAAAAACGTATTTTTTTTAAAGGCAAGGGTTTAAGTAGACATTTCTCCAAAGAACAGATGAAAAGATGACCAACAGCATTGTCATTAGGGAAATGCAAGTCATAACCACAGGGAGATAACCATTTCATACCCACTGTGATGGCTATTATTTTTAAAAAGGAAAATAATAAGAGTTGGGGAGGATGTGGAGAAACTGGAACCCTCACACATTGCTAGTGGGAATCAAATTGCTCAGCTGCTTTGGAAAACAGTTTGGCAGCTCCTCAAAAAGTTAAACATTAGCATCTAACCTGGCAACTCCATTCCTAGGTTTATATCCAAGAGAAAAAGAAACCTATGTCCACATGATAATTTGTACATGAATGTCATAGCAGCATTATTCACAACAGTCAAAAAGTAGAAACAAGACAAGCGTCCATCAACTAATGCATGGAGAAACAAAATGCAATCTACCCATACAAGGAAATATTATTCAGTCATAAAAAGGAATGACGTACTGATACATGCTACAACATGGATGAACCTTGAAAACATGACACTAGGTGAAAGAAGCCAGACACAAAAGGCCGGCCACATATCATATGATTCCATTTATATGAAATGTCCAGAATAGGCAAATCCACAGAGACAGAAAGTAGATTAGTGGTTGCCAGGGGATGGGTGGAGTGGAAATGGGTAGTGACTGCTAATGGGCACAGGGTACATGAAAATGTTCTGGAGTTAGATAGTGGTGATGGTTATACAGCTCTATAAATATATTAAAAACCAGAGAGCTGTACATTTTAAGACAACAAATTATATGGCATATGAATTATATCTCTTTTTTTTTTTTAAAAGACATTGTTAGGACCACCCCATATTTATTTAGTTCCATTTTTAAACTTCTCCAAAAACCCTTCCTAGATAGACTAAAGCTTGTCTACAGAGCCACAGTGCCAACAACACTGACTGGTCAAGGTAGTCATGTACCCAGGAACTACCCTTATTTCCATCTCTGGCCACTCAATTGCCTCTTGGCAGGGTGAAGACATGCTTAACACTCACTTGTGTGGGATTAAACAGAATAGAGTGTGAGTCGCTGAACTGAGAAAGGGCAAAGCAGAAAAGAGCTAGAACAGGGAATAAAAAGAAGGTATCCATCTATCATCCCAGCTACCCCTTAGAAAACTTTTGTGAGGACCATAAAAACCACACTTTCTCAGTTGAAAAAATTCCTCATCCTTAGGTCAAACATTGTAATTCCTCAAATCTGATTTTACACATACTGGCTTTTTAATAAAATCTGATTCTGTTTTGACCCTTATACAAGAATGCCCTTCTCAAAAGAACTTGTTCTTTCATACATGCGTGAAAAATGAAATTTTTTAAAAAATCTCCTTTAGGGGATGATAGGTAACACAACAGAAGGGTGACCCACAGGTTAGATTCCCTAATTGAGTTCCTGTACATATCTACCATTATGTAAAATATGAAGACATTTACAACCCTTTTTTCCCATACGCATGTCTGGAAACCTATCTGTTACATGAAGCGTGGTGCACCTAATTATTTCTTACATGCTATAGTGTTCCTATCTCCACCTTGTACTACAGCACAAAAAGATGCATACATAAAAAATATGTATTTGGCCGGGCGCGGTGGCTCACGCTTGTAATCAATCCCAGCACTCTGGGAGGCCGAGGCGGGCGGATCACAAGGTCAGGAGATCGAGACCACGGTGAAACCCCGTCTCTATTAAAAATACAAAAAATTAGCCGGGTGTGGTGGCGGGCGCCTGTAGTCCCAGCTACTCGGAGAGGCTGAGGCAGGAGAATGGCGTGAACCCGGGAGGCGGAGCTTGCAGTGAGCCGAGATTGTGCCACTGCACTACAGCCTGGGCAACAGAGCGAGACTCTGTCTCAAAAAAAATATATATATATATATAAATATATATATATTTTTAAGAAAAAGACACACAAACATATGTGTGCCCAGTTTCTGATCTTTTTAAACAGGGTTAACTGGGAATCTAATAAAAAGTGGCTTTGATTAAATTAATATAAGTCAAATCTTAGAAAGAAAGCAACCATGACCCATGATTCTAGCTTTAAAACTAGAATATTTATATGATTTGTATTATTCACTGTTTTTAAGAGCCTTCCAAATGGTAAGAATAACTGAATAAAAAATATAGGTAAGAGATTAAGCAGTTTATCTCAAAGCAAAACATCTAAAGTTTCCACGTCTGTCCTAGGAACAAAAATAAACAACCTTCACATAGATCTGCAAGTTAAGCCTTACACAGATTTTATGATTTGCATTTTACTTCAGAGTGTATAGTATAAAAGCATGGATATGGTTTAATTTTTTTTTTTATTTTGCCAAACAGGACTGACATAGGTATGGTTTTAAAAAATAAATATGTGGGCCAGGTGTGTTGACTCACTCCTGCAATCCCAGCACTTTGGGAGGCTGAGGTGGCCAGACCACCTAAAGTCAGGAGATCGAGACCAGCCTGGCCAACATGGCAAAACCCCATCTCTACTAAAAATACAGAAATTAGCAGGGCATGATGGTGGGCGCCTGTAATCCCAGTTACTTGGGAGGCTGAGGCAGGAGAATTGCTTGAACCCAGGAGGTGGAGATTGTAGTGAGCTGAGATTGTGCCATTGCACCCCAGCCTGGGCAGCAAGAGTAAAACACCATCTCAAAAAAAAAAAAAAAAAAAAAATTTGTATCACTACAATCACACAATAAACGTTCCACTTTTATCACAGCTCAGAATTTGTAACTATAAATATTACTCTCTACTAAGAAAGTAAAATTATCTTGCCCTCTACATTGTAGAGAAAGAAAGCACGGAATTCCATTAGAGTTATAAGATCGAGGTTGTAATATGCAGTTGAAAAACAATACCTAAGTTGAACAAATCATCGTATATTACTACAGCAAATGTCACTGCTTGAGCCCAGGAGTTTTGAGACCAGCCTGGGTAACACAGGGAGACCCTATCTCTACTACGAAACAAAAACAAACCAATACACACTACAAACCGCCTCCACTCTGTCATGGGCAGAACTATAGAATTATTTCCAAATAACAGAAATAGTGATCCTATCTAATATAAAATTACAGGAAATTTTAGTTTTAGTTTTAATACAATGCTGCATAAATAAGTACATCAAAGCACTCCTTCAGATATAAATAACATAGAATCACTTATTCCTGGAAGGTGAAAGCCAAATAATATTCTCCCTTCACTTTCATTTACTAAATGTTATTATTATATTTGGTATAGTTTTGTTGATACTTTAAATGATAAACCAAAGAATTCCCACCAAAGCTACTTAAAATGTATTTGTTTAAATTACAGCATAAATGCAGATTATCAAGTTCAATTTTCTAAGCAAATAATAATAGTAAACTGACAATTGAGCTTATGCTAATAGTCAAAAGCTCCAGTACTTATTGAAAATATTTGGAAGATGTAGAAAAATCAGAAAGTTTGGGCATAAGTTAACCACAGAATGGGACAATATAATCATGCTTCTGGATGACATTTCACAAATCTATGGAAGGCTTCACTGCAAATGAGGCAGTAAATCATTAGTCTACTTTGAGAAGCAGAACTGATATGCCCAGGCCTCTGAGTGCAGATGGGCTCTGGAAAACCAGGAAGTGAAACACCATAGGAAAGAACGCTGAACAAACAGAGAAGTAAATGGATGCAACCTTTCCTGACCAAAATGGAACTTTCCAGAACATTCCATTAAAGCTTCAACCCATGTTCCTTGATATTTCTCAGCCTGGTTCTGAGAATGTCCTAAATAATGCAGTGACAACTATCAAATACCTGTACTTATTTGTATACATGTGGATGAGTGCACAACTGTACGGTAATTTTTAAAATTCTACAGAAAATCTGACTTCCTTATGCATTTGTCTCAAGCCTTCCTTCTTGACATCTAAGGCTTCTAAAAGCAATATATATATATATATATATATATCTTTTATATTTTTATTATAAAAATAAACTGTCAGTTATATATTATTGTGTGTGTGTGTGTGTGTGTGTGTGTGTATATATATAATATTTTTGAGAGGCAGAGTTTCCCTCTGTCACCCATGCTGGAGTACAGTGGCACGATCTCAGCTCACTGGAACCTCCACCTCCCAGGTTTAAGTAATTCTCATGCCTCAGCCTTCTGCATAGCTGGGATTACATTCATGTGTCATCAAGCCTGGCTAATTTTTTGTATTTTTAGTAGACATGGAGTTTCGCTATGTTGGCCAGGCTGGTTTCGAACTCCTGACCTCAAGTGATCTGCCCACCTTGGCCTCCCAAAGTGCTGGGATTACAGGCATGAGCCACCATGCCCGGCAATAATTGCTTTTTAATTCAAATGTAAAAAAAAAAAAAAGAAAAAGAAAAAGGAAAAACATGGGGAATGCCAAAGCCCTAAAGAAAAATTTTTCTTTTTTTTTTTTTGAGACAGCGTTTCACTTTTGTCACCCAGGGTGGAGTGCAAAGGAGCGATCTCGGCTCACTGCAACCTCTGCCTCCCTGGTTCAAGTGATTCTCCTGCCTCAGCCTCCCAGGTAGCTGGGATTACAGGCACCATGATGCCCAGCTAGTTTTTGTATTTTTAGTAGATGGGTTTTCACCATGTTGGCCAGGCTGGTCTCGAACTCCTGACTTCAGGTGATCCACCCGCCTCAGCCTCCCAAAGTGCTGGGATTACAGGCGTGAGTCACCATGCCCAGCCAAGAAAATATTTTTAAAAGAAATCCTTCATGGCTTCCAAAGTTACAAAATTCTTAAAGGAAGTATATCCAGAGTACTAAGCCAAAAGTCTGGAAATCAAGCTTCTGGGACCTAACCTGACACTAGAGTGACCATGGCTAAATTACAACCCACTGGGAGCAGAGTTCCCTGGTTGCTAACATTTGGATCGGACAAAAGGCATACAATTGGGCCAAAATAGACCAGAAGGTTTCCACAACCCCTAGTTCCAACTTCCTGTGACCCTATAAAATGATTAGACTACGTTTGATTGAATTGTATATTGCACACCATAAGGGAATGCACATTTATGAAGGGTCAGAGGACTCGAAATATTCTATGACACTATGCATTAAGTTTGGAGTTACATAGCTGAACAATAATACAGGGCTAGGAGCTTTCAATGTTTTATTTTTCATTTCTATGGAAAAGAGGTGAAGTGGACAGAAGGGATGTCTGAAATTCTATCCTGAGGCTTTAATATTTCAAATATTGTTTTGCATCTTTTTGTCTGTTTTCTTTAAAAAAAAAAAAAGAGGAAAATAAGCTGCTATTAGCAAATACCAAGCCAACAGGGAAAATTCTCCCAACACCAACATCCAAATTACTCCCATCTCCACCTCTTCCAGATCACAGGACATCTGGACAAAGGTTTAAAAACAGACAAATAATTTTGACTTATTGACAGCCATTGTGGAAATAACTTTTCAGAAAGTACGAACTTACAAATGGGTACTTATAAGTAACGACCAAACACAAGAACAAATGCAACTGTTTCAATTAGCAACAAGGACAATACAGTAATAAAAGTCTTGAATTGTTAGTTTGTTCGCTTTCAAATATATTCCCTAATTTTGTGTTTGTAATCCTAAAACTCCCATTTTAGAGAATACAAAACAAGTTACATATTAGATCAAGTCATGTAAATTCAGGTGTAGTAAAATCAGATTAAAGATTAGGAGATTAGGGCTTTTTTCCTCTTTGGGTATTTTAATTTAGGATAATGTCTGATTTACTGGTACCAATATAGATATTAATGAAAACATTTCTGCCATAAAAAGACTGAGTTATAAAAGATGCCTATAAGTATAGCTAAGAAAGAAGTGATACTTAATGGTTTTTTTAAAAAGTAGCAACACGCCAGGCACAGTGTCTCATGCCCATAATCCCAGAGCTTCGGGAGGCTGAGGTGGGAGGACTGCTTGAGGCCAGGAGTTTGAGGCCAGCCTGGGCAACATAGTGAGACCCCTATCTCTACAAAAACATAAAAATAAAAAAATTAACCAGCATGGTGATGCACACCTATAGTCCTAGCAACTTGGGAGGCTGGGGTGGAAGGACTGTTTGAGCCCAGGAGTTTGAAACTGCAGTGAGCTATGATCACACCACTGCACTTCAGCCTAGGCAACCAAGCAAAACTCTATCTCTAGAAAAAAATAAATAGATAAATAATGATAAAAGTAGCAACACTCAGGGAAAGTTACAAGAAAATGCTGTTCCTAAAAAAATACAACATCCATGAAGACAAAACCCTAATACATATTTTTTCATTTATGAATGAACTACTCTATCATGTCTCATCGTCTCCTTATAAATGGGTCTCTTCACTGCCACTAGTATTTATCCATTCTTTATGAAAATTGGTCCTTTGGAAAGTCTGGAATCACCAGCAAGAAATTTCACACTTGTTACCTAAGGGTAGCATGAAGTCTGTGTGTATATTTGCACATGTACATTATATATATACATAAACACACCTATATATATACACACATATATAGGTGTGTGTATATATATGTAGATATATATATACACCTATATATCTGTATATATACCTATATATGTGTATATATACCTATATATACATATATATACCTATATATGTATATATACACCTATATATTACATATATACGTGTATGTGTGTGCATGTGTGTATATATATGTATATAGATATAGATATATAGATATATACCTATAGGTGTATGCTTCTCCTTGTCTCCTCACATAGAAGTTTCTCCCCTCAAATCAGTCAATTGTTTGTGCCTAGGTCTGTAACAGACATTGTCGGGGATATAAAGGTGTATGCATGAGAGAGGATCCCAGCTCTCAAGACAGTTATAATTTACTTGGGAAGATAGGCCATATTCACATAAAGCGGTCCCAGTACCAGTAAAATTGATGGTTATCATATTTTTATTAGTAATATGGAGGTGCTATCATCTGCACATTGCTTGCATGAACCACAAAGCTTTAATCCAAATAGGTAAGAAAAAATAAATCCATGCCATTTATTTCAATTATATTAGAATACAATAAATATACAATAAATAATCGAATTTCTTCTGAGTATGTAAGAAGTAGCATACTAGCAGTAGTAGGGAAAATAAGGCAAGATATTTAATGGCCAAAGTATTACATAAGCTTAGGAAAGGAAATTAAGGGAAAGAAAACAGTTTTGCTATTATTACCTCAGCATGACAATGACAAAGAAGTGTGATTTTTCCAGGCTTTTCTCAGAACCCAGAGGTGTGTGAAGATTAAACTGCTGGGCTAGGTTTCTGGAGATCCAGGTGTTAGCCCTGACTCCTCCACAATTATATCCTCTCCTGCCCTGATTTTCTACCTGTTATAGTTGAGGTTTGAACTAGATGATGGCTAAAATTCCTTTAATGAACACTTCTGGTAACCCTTTATTTGATAAATATATCCAGGTCCTCCATCCTACCCACCATTTCCCAATCCCTGTCTTCTCTACCCCTGACAAAATTACTGTGTACAACATTCAATTTTTTATGAATCTGTCACTAATTATTTGTGTTTATATATACACTGACTTCTTTATGGTAACTGGTTGAAAAAGCAAAATTCTAATTCCTATTGCTAAAATTTAGTTACTAAACAATCATCACTTTTACATTATCTAGTCCTAATAATCTAGCCAGATTAACATGGCATATTAGTCAATATTCTTACAAGAAGAGTTTTGGTGTAGCTGTGATTCACAAAAGTTAAAGATCAGATCAAATAATTATGTATCCATTGCCTTTACTGGCTTAAAATTGACTTAGCTACACAGCAACTAAGAGTACAGTAATATTTAATTTCTTCCTTTTATGATAATCCAGTGACAACACATAAGTATGACTTTGATACTAAAAGGCTATATAAATATCCTTTCATCTAATAAGTCTTATTAAACCTCTAGTGTTTGGGGGAGGAGGTTAAGAGAAGGAAGAGGATGCGATATTGAGTCATCTCAAATTATTCCTATTATAATTTTTATGTTGGAAATATTCTTGTTTGGACATCTAAATATTAGGACAGTTATCACCTAGGAACAGCAATGAATTCAAATATTATCCAATAAGATGCTAAACAACACAAGCTCTCGTCAATTCTTAAATACCTTTTGAGTCATTTCAGTAAAGAGATAAATCCAAAATGGAAAAGGGAAAACATACTCAAGCTTCCATGAAGCTGCACGATAAGGTGAATAATTGGCACAAAAATAAAGCAAAGAATTGAGAAGTATGCTGGAAAAGTCTTTCAAATACTATTCTTGATTGTATCTAGCTCCATTATACAGTTTAAATTTTGGCCAAATTTTTAAAGTATTTGTTAAACAGTTCCTGCATGTGACATATGTTTCCAGGATACTTCTGACATTGATATGAGAAATTATAAAACATTTAGAAATAAAAATGTTACTCTCAAACAAAAAACACTATAAGTTCCAAGCTTCTTCTGAATTCATAAGATGGAAAAACATTGGGAAAATAGTACCTTTCTGCTTTAAAATGTTCAAATAATGTATTTTTTAAAAATGTGTAATCATTCAAGGAAATGGGAAAACAAGTCTAAATAAAACCAGGTCCTCAAGTTTACTCTAGGAGTCATTATTCTTCCTTTGCAGTCTCAATTCTATTTACTCCATAATAAGTAAACTGTTTTATCCCTTCAGCTGGGAAGGATAACTTTTACCCTACCAAGATGATGACAATGCCACTGCAGTGCTCACCCAGCAAGAAACACATAAATATGAAGCAGCATCAAAGTCTTTCTATGAAGTGTATGCAAGAATTGATCTGCAATGCATTAATTCAGGAATTCAGTAGAGAGGCTCCTACTATACCTAGCAGATCTAAACTTGAGCTCATGATAACACTGCACAAAGCTATGGTAGATAAAAGTGATAGGTAATGCCAAGAGAACAATTCCACTGACAACACAAACTCCTCCAAGAATTCTTCCAGGCACTGTGATAGGATACATATCTCCATAGCCAACTGTAGTCATAGAGATAATCACCCACCAGCAGGCAGCAGGAATGCTGGTAAAGTCCTTGTTGGATGTTTCCAGGTCCAGCCCATGTTCAAGAAGCTGAGAAAGTGCACTAAAGATTGCCATGGCAACACAAATGAAGACAAGTAACATAACCATCTCTCGGTAGCAACGTTTGAGAGTCAAACCGAGTGTCTGAAGACCAATGAAGTGACGGGCAAGCTTAATCACCCAAAAAATCCTCATCATTCTAAGTACCCTCAAGGTGACTCCAGCCCTCTGGAGTTGAGAGTTCTCGCCTGTAAACACTGTCATCAACACGGAGATGTAATACGGTGTGATTGCCAGTAAATCAATGATGTTCAGGGGTCTCTTGACAAACTCACACTTGTTTTTGGAGACAATGAACCTCACGATGCACTCTGCAGTGAACCAACCTATGCAGATAGCTTCAATTATCCTGTCAAGAGAACAAAAGAAGAATTGATCATTTTATTTTTAAGCATTTTAATAGCTCTTAGATTTCTTCAGATAGTACTACACTGACATACTAATTCAGTTACTTTTCCAGAAAACATAAAGAACAGACAACATTACCAACATCATCAGACCACCAGGACGCATGCAACAGAACAACAAATCAATTCAGATGAAAATCGAGACCAGGTGCAGTGGCTTATGCGTGTAATCCCAGGTCTTTGGAAGGCTGAGGTGGGTGAATCGCTTGAGCCCAGGAGTTCAAGACCAACCTGGGCACTGCAGCAAAACGCCATCTCTACAAAAAAAAAAAACAGAAAAATCAGCCAGGTGTGGTGACACACACCTGTAGTACCACCTACTTGGGAGGCTGAGGTGGGAGGATCACCTGAGCCTGGGAAGGTCAAGGCCAGAGTGAGCCATGACTGTGCTACTGCACTCTAGCCAGGATGACAGAAAGAGACCCTGTCTCAAAAATTAAAAAAAAAAAAAAAAAAAAAGGCCAGGTGCAGTGGCTCACGCCTGTAATCCCAGCACTTTGGGAGGCCGAGGCGGGCGGATCACGAGGTCAGGAGATCGAGACCATCCTGGCTAACACGGTGAAACCCCATCTCTACTAAAAATACAAAAAAAGATTAGCCGGGCGAGGTGGCGGACGCCTGTAGTCCCAGCTACTTGGGAGGCTGAGGCAAGAGAATGGCGTGAACCCCAGGGGGCGGAGCCTGCAGTGAGCCGAGATCACGCCACTGCACTCCAGCCTGGGCGACAGCGAGACTCCATCTCAAAAAAGAAAAAAAAAATTGAACTTGATAAAGTTCTTACTTCTATGCTACAATACTATTAAATTTTGTTTTTTACTTGTCACTAATACTTTTAAAAAATATCTCTCTTATTTGGTAGTTTGAAATTAACTTATCCTCAGTTGTCCGCAACATGAAATTTAACCTACTCTTGCAGGACAGTGGTTCTCAGCCGTGATACCAGTTCTGAGGTGGATCAGAAGGGCATTATTCCTATAGAATGTGGACCTATCTAAGTTTTTTGATGGGCTATTTCTTGGTAACTTACAATCAATGCAAGATCATTTCCTAAAATGTGAATCGTCCTTCCTTCCCAATAGGCTTGTATGGGAGACACTGGCACCAAGCAAGTTTATGGGGCACTGGGTGAGTGCCCTCACCAGGAACACACCAGGTCACAACTATCCTAAAAAGGCTCCCAGCAGAAACAAGGCTGATGACTCCCACATTGGAGCAAAATGGCCGCTAGGATTTTCCCAAAGACCACAAATACTTTGTCTTCCATCATCATTTTTACACAGCACATATTTTTAAAAGACCACATTCTACCTAGAGCAATATTTACCAGCCTTTCTGCATTACTGCATGCACTGAAAATAATCGCATTTATACAGCACACTGCAGTCAAGGGATAGGATTCCTTTTTTTCTGAGACGAAGTCTCACGCTGTTGCCCAGGCTGGAGTGCAATGGCACGATCTCAGCTCACTGCAACCTCTGCCTCCCGGGTTCAAGCAATTCTCCTGCCTCAGCCTCTCCAGTAGCTGGGACTACAGGCGTCTGCTACCACGCCTGGCTAATTTTTGTATTTCTAGTAGAGATGGAGTTTCACCATTTTGGCCAGGATGGTCTCGAACTGCTTACCTCAGTTGTTCCGCCCACCTCAGCCTCCCAAAGTGCCAGGATTACAGTCATGAGCCACCACACCCAGCCAACGGGTAGGATTCTTGAAGAAGCCAGCATCCTGGGAGCTCTAGGCCCCCAGCCCTCAGCCCACACACCCAAAAGCTGAGAAAATCAAATTTCAACACTTCTGGCCCTGTGAGTGGTAATTTGAAGGTAATTTTAAATTTAATTAACATTTTTAATTTTTTTTTTTTTAATTGAGATGGAGTCTCGCTCTGTCACCCAGGCTGGAGTGCAGTGGCACGATCTCAGCTCACTGCAGCTTCTGCCGCCTGGGTTCAAGCAATTCTCGTGCCTCAGCCTCCCAAATAGCTGGGACTACAGGCGTGCGCAACCACACCTAGCTAATTTTTTTATATTTTTAGTAGAGACGGGGTTTCACCATGTTGGCCAGGCTGGTCTCGGACTTCTGACCTCAAGTGATCCGCCCACCTCGACCTCCCAAAGTGCTGGGATTACAGGCATGAGCCACCATGCCCGGCCCAAAATTTTAACATTCTAAATTAAAATTTATAATTATTATACCATCACTTGTTTTTCTCCGCATAATTCTTTCTCACCACTAACTTAAACCCAAACATTAGAAGTACAATGGAGAGAGAAGAAACTGGAGTAAGTGGGAGGAGAGTAGGTGGGGCAACATTTTGAAAAGAATTACTCAAAGTGCATTCCACAGAACACAAGTGGTACTTGATGTTACTCATAAAAATGAATAAATACAATTAACCATGTTTCCCTATTGTAGGGCTTTACAGGGCTGTAAAGATTAACTTTATTTATTAACTTTTATTTTCTGAATAGGTATTCACATTCACATGGTTTAAATCACATGATTTTTAAAAAAGAGTATAGAAAGAAAGGTCTCAGGCCAGGCATGGTGGCTCATACTTGTAATCCCAGCACTTTGGGAGGCCGAGGTGGGAGAATTGCTTGAGCCCAGGAGTTCAAGACCAGCCTGGGAAACATAGTGAGGCCTCCTCTCTACAAAAAATGAGGCAGGAGGATTGCTTGAGCCCAGGAGGTTGAGGCTGCAGTGAGCCATGATCACACCACTGCATTCCCACCTGTGTGACAGACAGCACACCTGCCTCAAAAAAAAAAGGGAAGAGAAAGGGAAAGGGAAAAGTCTCACCTCTCACACTATTCCAGCCACCCAGTTCCCCCCCTGGAGTCAACAAATATCATCACTTTCTTATGCATCCTTCCAGAGCTATTTGATGTATGCACAAACAAAAATTTTTACTTACGTGTGTGTATATATATGTATATACATGTATATATATACAGATACATATATACACACATATATATGTATGTATCTCCTTTTACACAAATAGTAGCATGTTACACTAATTGTTCTGCCTCATTTGGTTAATATATCTTGGAGATCATTCCAAATCAGTAAATAAAGAGCTCCCTCATTTCTTAAACATGGTGACACAGTGTTCCACTGAATGTACTGTGATTTATTTAACCAGTCCACCAGGTAAACATTAACAATGATGTAACGAACATTCTTTTTTTTTTTTTGAAACAGGGTCTTACTCCCGTCAACCATGCTGGAGTGCAGTGGCACCATCACAGCTCACTGCAGCCTCGAATGCCCAGGCTCAAGCGATCCTCCCACCTCAGCCTCCCAAGTAGCCACAACACTTGGCTAATTTTTTTTTTTTTTTTTACTTTTTGTAAAGATGGGGTCTTGCTATGTTGCCTGGAGTGTTCTCGAACTCCTGGGCTCAAGCAATCTGCCCACCTTGGCCTTCCAAAGCACTGGAATTACAGGCATGAGCCCAGCCAGTGCAATGAATACTTTTATTTGTATATCATTTCCCACATGAGCAGATATATCTGTAGAATAAATCTGAGACTTGGAATTACTGGATCAAAGAAGACACATATGTATTTGTAATTTTGATAGATCTTGCCAAGCTACCCCTACAGAGGTTGTACTAAATTACCCACCCACAGGCAATGCATAGGAGTGTCTATTCCCCATGGCCTCACTAATGTAAAGTATTGTTGAACTTGGAGGTCTCTGCCACTCTGAGAGATGAAAAGTGCTAGCTTATTTTGAGCGATGTTGAGCATCTTTGCACATGTTTAAGGGCCTGCTCTGTGACCTGTCTGTATCCCTTGCTCACAAAGACTTTAATCTGCTCAGAAACAGCAGGAATATCCTTCAGAGTATCAGGCCAGAACTACTGTTCCTTGAAATACCAGTTTTGCAAAACGATTCCAGAGCCTTTACCTATAAATTTCTTAGTAACAGGGTTTGACAAACTTAGTAACAGGGTTTGATTTAGCCTGGGGTCTAAATCCTGCCCACTTCCCACTTACTATTTTTTTTTGTATGGCATGCAACCTAAGAATGGTTCCTAATTTTTTTCACCCAGTGGTTTGAAATGGTGGCTTTTATCATACATTAAATTACCAATCATACCTAAGTAAAATTCTGGATTTTCCACTTTCCAGAGTGGAAAGTTCAGAACTTCACTCAGGTATATCTGATCAATCCATTCTATCTTATACTATGCTACTCTCAATTTGCATTACAGTTGACCCCTGAATAACATGGGTTTGATCACAAGGATCCACTTATAGGCAGTTTGTTTTTCAACTAAATGTGATCAAAAATACAGTATTTGCAGGAAGTAAAACACGCTTATGGCCGGGCGCGGTGGCTCATGCCTGTAACCCCAGCACTTTGGGAGGCCGAGGCGGGCGGATCATGAGGTCAAGAGATCGAGACCACGGTGAAACCCCGTCTCTACTAAAAAATACAAAAAATTGGCCGGGCGCAGTGGTGGGCGCCTGTAGTCCCAGCTACTTGGGAAGCTGAGGCAGGAGAATGGCGTGAACCTGGGAGGTGGAGCTTGCAGTGAGCTGAGATCGTGCCACTGCACTCTAGCCTGGGTGACAGAGCGAGACTCCCTCTCAAAAAAAACAAAAACAAACAAAAAACACGTTTATACAGACGGCCAACTTTTCATATACTTGGGTTTCCCAGGGCCCACTGAGGGACTTGAGTATGTGCAGATTTTGGTATATGTGGGGGGTCCTGGAACCAACATCCTACATGTACCGAGAAATGAGTGTACTTTTTTTTTTTTTTTTGAGACGGAGTCTCGCTCTGTCGCCCAGGCTGGAGTGCAGTGGCACAATCTCGGCTCACTGCAAGCTCCGCCTTCCAGGTTCACGCCATTCTCCTGCCTCAGCCTCTCCGAGTAGCTGGGACTACAGGCGCCCGCCACCACGCCCGGCTAATTTTTTGTATTTTTAGTAGAGAGGGGGTTTCACCATGGTCTCGATCTCCTGACCTCGTGATCCACCCGCCTCAGCCTCCCAAAGTGCTGGGATTACAAGCGTGAGCCACCGCGCCTGGCCTGAGTGTACTTTGTTTTGATGTCTAGTTGAATGTATCACTCAATTGTGTTCTTCCTTTCAAGACTGTCCTGGTTATTCATAAGCACTTGCTCCTCCAAAATAAATTTTATTTTTTTATATTTTTTAATGATTGGGGGAAAAAACAAAATCTAAAAAATTACATTTTATGACATGTACAAATTATGTAAAATTTGAATTTCAGTGGCTATAAATAAAGTTTTACTGGAACACAGCCATGCTCACTCATTTACACATTGTCTATGGCTGTTTTCATGGCAAAGTTGAGTGGTCATGACAGAGACCACACAGCTCTGCAAAACCTAAAGTACTTACTATCATTGAAAAAAAAAAAAGTCTGCTGCTGTGTTAAGCCATTGAGATTTCTTTTTTAGTTTATTTTTTTTTGAGACAGGGTCTCACTCTGTTGCCCAGGCTGAAGCACAGTGGTACGATGTTGGCTCACTGCAACCTCCACCTCCCGGACTCAAGCAATTCTCCTGCCTCAGCTTTCCGAGTAGCTGGGATTACAGGCACGCACCACCACACCTGGCTAAGTTTTGTATTTTTAGGAAAGATGAGGTTTCATCATGTTGGCCAGGCTGGTCTTGAACTCCTGGCCTCAAGTGATCCACCTGCCTTGGCCTCCCAAAGGGCTGGAATTAAAGGCACGAGCCACCGCACCCAGCCTGGGATTTCTAAATTGGTTGCTATCCTAGGTAGTAAACTGGTAAATATAGTAGGTAGTAGCAAGATGTGCACTTAAAAGGGATTGCAGGAGCACACAGCAGTGATAATAACAGCTTCCTTAGATTGGCTTGTGGGTAAGATGTACTAGTTCTCCAGCTAACATACTCTGTCTCTTCTCTAGCCAGACACAAGCAAGGGCACAGGACTTGACGTCAGAGGCTCTGTGCTCTTATCATTCTGAAGGACAAGCCTCACCATCAAGTGGCAGATTTACATGGATCTTCTAAGGACCTTCCCAGCTCTAAAATCCTAAGATTCTATTAATTTCAGAAGAGTAAAAATGTCAATTGTGCCAAAAATACCAGAACATTTTCTGTCTAATTATTTCCAGCAGCAGCCAAAGTTGTTAAGACTAAGAAGGAGGAAATCCACATGGTGTGGAATAATCTCTCAGTAAGGGAATTTCAAAGAAGTAAGTTCGTCTGTAATGAGGTCCTCATGGTTCTGCCTGCCCACACCCTAGGTCAGATGCAGTTTATTCAGAATTCCACACCAAAGGGATGAATCAGTGAGAAACCCCAGGCATCACTTTCACCTTCAATTATGCCAAGGCAGTCTCTAGCAACAAACACCACCAAGCCTGCCAAAATTCCTCATGTTTCCAAATGGCACTCTCACCAATGCCACCACTGACAACTGCTGAAAAACTGAGTACTGTTCACTGAGCACAAGAGCACATAACTGGGTATTCCCAGAGGTTACTTCTGTAAAATTAAACAGGAAAAAAGAAACTAAAGATACTAAGAGACATCACATTCCTTTGAAGCCCATTCTGATTTCTTCTGAGGTCCAAACATACAGATGTTCATGAACGTATGCCTAATAAAAATATTCACCACTGACTGATGCCTTTCAGCTGGGCACTGTGCTAAGCAATTTACAGACATCATCTCATCTGATCCCTTTCAAGAAGTCTATGAAATATGTATTTCCCCTAGTATCTCCACTTTACAGATGACAAAATTGAGGCTGAAAGGTTAAGCACTTTTCCAAGGTCACACAGCTAAGAAGTTGCAATTACACAGGTAATGAAACCCAGATCTATAAGATTTTAAAGCTAAAAGGAGCATTTGGAAATGCAGATTTTGTTAAGATTAAATGGGGCCAGGCGCAGTGGCTCATGCCCATAATCCTAGCACTTTGGGAGGCCAAGGCAGGTGGATCACTTGAAGTCAGGAGTTCGAGACCAGCCTGGCCAACATGGTGAAACCCTGTCTCTACCAAAAATACAAAAATTAGCTGGGCATGGTGGCAGGCGCCTGTAATCCCAACTACTCGGGAGACTGAGGCAGAAGAATTGCTTGAATCTGAAAGGCGGAGGTCACAGTGAGCTGAGATAGTACCACTGCACTCCAGCGTGGGTGACAGAGCAAGACTCCAACTCAAAAAAAAAAAAAAAAAAAAAAAGATTAAATGGTATATGTCAACCATTTAGTCTCTAGGGTTTACATTAGAATAGCATTTCTTTTGTGCCGGGGGCAGTGACACACACCTGTAATCTCAGCACTTTGAGAGGCTGAAGTGGGAGGATTGCTTGAGCCCAGGAGTTCAAGACCAGCCTGGGCAACAAGGCAAGACCCCGTCTCTACTACAAATAATGTTTTAAAATTAGCAGGGGGCCAGGCACAGTGGCTCACGCCTGTAATCCCAGCACTTTGAGAGGCTGAGGCGGGTGGATCACTTGAGGTCAGGAGTTTGAGACCAGCCTGGCCAACGTGGTGAAACCCCGTCTCTACTAAAAATACAAAAAATTAGCTGGGTGTGGTGGTGCAAGCCTGTAATCCCAGCTACTCAGCAGGCTGAAATAGGAGAATCTGCTTGAACCCAGGAGGTGGAGGTTGCAGTGAGCTGAGATCGTGCCACTGCACTCCAACCTGGGCGACAGAGCAAGACTTTGTCTTTAAAAAAATTAATTAAATAAATAAAATTAGCAGGGAGTGGTGGTGTGTGCCTGTAGTCCTAGCTACTTGGGAAGCTGAGGTGGGAGGATCCCCTGAGCCCAGGAGTTCAAGGCTGCAGGGAGCCATGATCTTGCCACTACACTCCAGCCTGGGCAACAGAGTGAGATCCTACCTCAAAAACAAAAACAACAACAACAACAAAGAAACAATCAAGAGTTAAAGAGCAACCTACAGAACGGGAGATGATATCTGCAAGTCATATATCTGATTAAGAGTTAATGTACAGGATATACAAAGAACTCCTGCAACTCAGTAACAACAACAAAAAAATCAACCCAATTAAAAAATGGGCAAAGAATTTTTTAGATTAATTTTTTATTTTTAATTTTCATGGGTACATAGTAGGTGTATATATTTATGAGTTACATGAGATATTTTGATACAGGCATGCAATGCATAATAATCACATCAGGGTAAATGGGGTGAAAAAAAAAAAATATATATATATATATATATTTTTTTTTTTAGGAAACAGAATTTTGCTCTGTCACCCAGGCTAGAGCATAGTGGTGCAGTCATAGCTCACTGCAGCCTCAAATTCACCTAAAGCATTTATCCTTTGTGTTACAAACAATTCAATTATACTTTTTGTTACTTTAAAATGTAAGATTAAATTTTTTTTTACTATAGTCACCCTGTTGTGCTAGCAAATACTAGGTCTTAGTCATTCTTTCTAACTATTTTTTTGTAACCATTAACCATACCCACACTTCCCCACCATCACCGGTACCCTTCTAAGCCTGTGGTAACCATCCTTCTACTCTCTATATTCATGAGTTCAACTGTTTTCATTTTTAGCTCCCACAAATAAGTGAGAACACAAAAAGTTTCTTTCTGTGCCTGATCTATTTCACTTAACAAAATGACTTCCAGTTCCATGTTGTTGCAAATGGCAGGACCTCATTCTTTTTTATGGCGGAATAGTACTCCACTGTGTATAAGTACCACATTTTCTTTATACATTCATCTGGGTTTTTGTGTGTGTGTGTGTGTTTTGTTTTGTTTTGTTTGCTTTGGTTTTGAGATGAAGTCTCGCTCTGTCACCCGGGCTGGAGTGCAGTGGTATGATCTAGACTCACTGCAACCTGCACCTCCAGGGTTCAAGAGATTTTCCTGCCTCAGCCTCCTGAGTAGCTGGGACTACAGGTGCATGCTACCATGCTGGGCTAATTTTTGTATTTTTAGTAGAGATGGGGTTTCGCCATGTTGGCCAAGCTGGTCTCGAACTCCCGACCTCAGGCGATCCGCCTGCCACAGCATCCCAAAGTGCTGAGATTACAGGCGTGGGCCGCCGTGCCCAGCCACATTCATTTGTTGATGACACTTAGATTGCTTCCAAATCTTGGCTAAGATGAATAGTGCTGCAACAAACATAGGAGTGCACGTATCTTTCTGATATGCTGATTTCCTTTCTGTTGGGTATACACCCACTCAACAGTGGGATTGCTGGATCATATGGTAGCTCTATTTTCAGTTTTTTAAGGAACCTCCAAACTGTTCTCCATAGTGGTTGTACTAATTTACATTTCCACTAACAGTGTACGACGGATCCCTTTTCTCCACATCCTCGCCAGCATTTGTTATTGTCTGTCTTTTGGATGAAAGCCATTTTAACTGGAGTGAGATGATATTTCATTGTAGTTTTGATTTGCACTTCTGTGATGATCAACAATGTTGAGCACCTTTTCCATATACCTGTTTGCCATTCTTATGTCTTCTTTTGAGAAATATCTATTAAGATTTTTTGCCCATTTTTAAATCAAATTATTAGATTTTTTTTCCTATAGAGTTGTTTGAGCTCCTTATACATTCTGGTTTTTAATCCCTTGTCAGATAGGTAGTTTGCAAATATTTTCTCCCATTCTGTGGGTTGTCTCTTCACTTTGTTGATTCTTTCCTTTGCTGTGCAGAAGCTTCTTAATTGGGTTTGATCCCATTTGTTCATTTTTGCCTTGGTTGCCTATGCTGGTGGGGTATTGCTCAAGAAATCTTTGCCTACTCAAATGTCCTGGAGATTTTCCCCAATGTTTTCGTGTAGTAGTTTCATAGTTTGAGGTCTTAGATTTATGTCATTAATCCAGTTTCATTTTTTTAATATAGTGAGATAAAGGGTCTAGTTTCTTTTGCCTATGGATGTCCAGTTTTCCCAGCACCATTTATTGAAGAGACTGTCCTGGACAAAGGATTTGGATAGATATTTCCCCAAAGTTAATAAGGCCAATGAGCATATGAAAAGATGCCCAACATTATTAATCATCAGAAAAATGCAAATCAGAACCACAATGAGATATTACCTTATACCTACAGGATGGCTACCATACCAAAAAAAAAAAATCAAACCAGAAAAATCACAAGTGTCATGGGCACTGTTGGTAGGATTGTAAAAGGGTACATCCACTATGCAAAACAGTATGGAGGTTCCTCAAAAAATTAAAAATAGAAATATCACATGCTGAAGTAATCACTCTTCTGCGTATATATCCAAAACAATTGAAAGCAGGGTCTTAAAGAAATATTTGCACACCCACGTGCACAAACACAAATGAAGCATTACTGACAATAGTTAAGATGTGGAAGCAACCTAAATGTCCACTGACAAAAGAATAAATGAAGAAATGTATTTGGAATTTAATATTGAATTTAAAATTGGAATATAGCCGGGCGTGGTGGCTCATTCCTGTAATCCCAGCACTTTGGAAGGCTGAGGCAGGCAGATCACCTGAGGTAAGAGTTCGAGACCAGCCTGGACAACATGGCGAACCTCGTCTCTACTAAAAGTACAAAAATTAGCCAGGCGTGGTGGTGGGTGCCTGTAATCCCAGCTACTCGGGAGGCTGAGGCAGAAGAATCACTTGAACCGGGCAGGCGGAGGTTGCAGTGAGCCGAGATCGTGCCTTTGTACTGGGCGACAGAGCCTGGGCGACAAAGCAAGAAAAAAAAAAAAAAAAAAGAAAGAAAGAAAGAAAGGAAATCCTGTTACGTGGATGAACCTTTAAGACATTACATTAAGTGAAATAAGCCAGTCACAAAAAGACAAATACAATGTGATTCCACTTATATGAGGTATCTAAACTGGTCAAATTCACAGAAACAAAAAGTAAGATGGTAGTTACAGGCAACTGGGAAAAGGTGAAAGAGAAGAGTTGTTTGATGGGTATAGAGCTTCAGATTTGCAAGATGAGATGAAAAAGCTCTGAAGATCTGTTTCATAGCAATATGAATATATTATACTTAACACTACTAAATGGTATACTTAAAAATTGTTAAGATGGTAAGTTTTATATTATGTGTATTTTACTACAATTTTAAAAAGCAAACATATGAGCAGTGATGGAATTCAAATCTATGCCCCCAAGAAGGCTAGAGCCTTAATATAGAACTTTTTTATTTTTTATGTTCTTTATATTTTGTAGAGCTGAGGTCTCGCTATGTTGCTCAGGCGGGTCTCAAACTCCTGGCCTCCCAAAGTGCTAGAGGCTACAGGCGTGAGCCACCACACCCAGCACGTTAGACTGCTCAGCCACACTACCCATGGGGTCAATAGAAAAAAAAAAACAAAAACAGTGCTGACTTTGACATTAATTAATTTTTGACTTACATTCTGCTTTACCTCAGAAGAATTAAAGGAGATTGTTCCTGTCATTAACACCAAACAGAACCTGATTAAAATTTAATATTACAAGGACAGCTATGAAAATTAATACAAAAAACAGCTGTGGCTGGCCCCAATAGTTCATGTCTGTAATCCCAACACTTTGGGAGGCCAAGGCAGGAGAATTGCTTGAGCCCAGGAGATCTTGCAATATAGTGAGATCTCACAATATAGTCAGATCTCATCTTTACTAAAAATTTTCAAAAAATTAGCCAGTGTGGGGCATGTGCCTGTAGTCCCAGTTACTTGGGAGGCTGAAGTGGGAGGATCACTTGGGCCCAGGAGCTTGAAGCTGCACTGACCTGTAACTGCACCATTACACTCCAGACTAGGCAACAGACCAAAATTCTGTCTCTTAAAAAAAATAAAAATTAAAAATTAAAAAATTATATATATATGTACAGCTGAAAGCTGAATCTGAATAGCTGACTTGAAAAAGCTAAATGAATTACACAAGCAATAGGCCAACACAGAAAACTACCTAAAATAATAATTATATATGTATATTTATTATATACCTATAATATGTGCACATATAATTATAATACATTTAAAATAATATATAGTATATTTTAAAATAGTACAATATCACGATGTGTAAGAATATAAAATAAGGAAATGTTATATGAATACAAACCCCAATAACTTTGTTACTTATTAATTATATTTACACTGGAATAGAATTTTAAGATAAAACTTAACAGTTTTGGGAGAGAAAAATGAAATTGATTTATAACTTCTTTGAAGGCATAAATATTGACACATCAGTATAAGATGAAAGGCATAGACTGCAACCATTTTTTAACTCCTCCAAAAATAATATGGCCAGGTGCAGTGGCTCACACCTGTAATCCCAGGAGGCCAAGGCAGGAGGATTACTTGAGTAATCTTCTTAGTAGTTTGAGACCAGTCTGGGTAACATGTCAAAACCCTGTCTCTACAAAAAATACAAAAATTAGCCAGGCATGATGGTGCATGCCTGCAGTCCCAGTTACTTGGGAGGCTGAGGAGGAGCACCTGAGCCCAGGGCTGCAGTGAGCCATGATTGCACCACTATATTCCAGCCTAAGCAAGAGTTAGACCAGTCTCAAAAAACAAACAAAAAAAAAGATTTGTGACCATTATTATTATTACTGCAAACCAACTCTGAGCTCAGAGCCTCCCATTTACAAAAGGAGTTCAGTTCAAGTCCAATTTCAAAACATTTTAAAAGAAAGGAAAAAGTATGTCCAACTAGAAGAGCAATCACCACAATCAAGTCATCAGCAGCTTAAATCAGCCTTAACAACCCCAGGAGCGCCACAAAAGGAAAAGTTACCCTTCTTACTCCAAGCCTTCAGATTTAAATGTACAAAGCATTTCCAATCACACTTCTAACAGGCATGTACAATGTAATAACATAAAGCACAATAAAAATTTCCAGCAAACTGCACATCAACAGCCACTTGATTACCTAGAGTCTTTCACGTCCTTATAAGAGTCTTCTCCACAACAGTTGGTTAAATGGGAAAAAGTAGGGTTTTTTGAAAGAAAAAAATTGAAAGCAGGGTCTTAAAGAAATATTTGCACACCCACGTGCACAAACACAAATGAAGCATTACTGACAATAGTTAAGATGTGGAAGCAACCTAAATGTCCACTGACAAAAGAATAAATGAAGAAATGTATTTGGAATTTAATATTGAATTTAAAATTGGAATATAGCCGGGCGTGGTGGCTCATTCCTGTAATCCCAGCACTTTGGAAGGCTGAGGCAGGCAGATCACCTGAGGTAAGAGTTCGAGACCAGCCTGGACAACATGGTGAAACCCCATCTCTACCAAAAATACAAAACTAGCTGGGCGTGGTGGCACATGCCTGTAATCCCAGACACTCGGGAGGCTTAGGCAGGAGAATCGCTTGAATCCGGGATGTGGAGGTTGCAGTGAGCCAAGATCGCACCACTGCAATCCAGACTGGGCAACAAGAGCGAAACTCCGTCATCTCAAAAAAAAGAGAGAGAGAGTGAGAAGACAGAATGGTATTATGGTATTATGACCCCCCAAATACCCAGCCTCATTCACCATCGGCCCAAAGCCAGTTCTGCCCCGCTCCACATCCTCATCTACTTCCCTCATGTCTTATTTTGAAATAAATCCCAGATTGTGGGCATTTATCCCAGAGTCCTTTCTCACCCACCCCGCCTGGCAAGTCATCTAATGTGCACAAAGGAGGCACGAAATGTGCATGGCTTCAGTCTGAGTCTCCTGAGACAGGTCACTTGTAGCCAGGATGATGCAATGTCCTCGAGTCAGGATGGGATGACAACATATTAACTTGGATGTGGCTGTAAGCCCATGGAGCCCATTAATTCATTCACCATGCAACAAAGCTCATAAGTGAGTGCCTACTGTATGTCAGGCTCTACAGAGCCACAGAGAAGTGTATAAAGATAAACTAAAGATAGAACTTAAGCATAGTCATGTAAGATGTTAATGGCCGGGCGTGGTGGCTCACGCCTGTAATCCCAGCACATCGGGAGGCCAAGACGGGTGGATCACGAGGTCAGGAGATCAAGACCATCCTGGCTAACAAGTGAAACCCTGTCCCTGCTAAAAATACAAAAAATTAGCCAGGCATGGTGGTGGACACTTGTAGTCCCAGCTACTCAGGAGGCTGAGGTGAGAGAATGGTGTGAACCCGGGAGGTGGAGCTTGCAGTGAGCCGAGATCGCACTACTGCACTCCAGCCTGGGCAACAGAGAGACACCCCATCTCAAAAAGAAAGAAAAAAAAAAAAAAAGATGTTATCATTGGGAAACCAGATGAAGGGTAAGACAGAACTCTCTGTGCTGTTTTTGCAACTTCTTGTGAGTATAAAACTATTTTAAGCCAGGCAAGGTGGCTCACATCTGTAATCCCAGCACTTTGAGAGGCTGAGGTGGGAGGACTTCTTAAAGCCAGGAGTATGAGACCAGCATGGACAACATAGCAAGACCCCCATCTCTATAAAAAAAATAGCAGGCATGATGGCACACGCCTGTAGCCCTAGCTCTCAGGAGATGGAAGAATTGCCTGTACCCAGGAGTTTGAGGTTGCAGTGAGTCATGATTATACCACTGCACTCCAGCCTGGGCAACAAAGCAAGACTCTGTCTCTAAATATAAATCAATCAATCAATTAATTAATAATTAAATCATTTCAAAATAAAAGGATTTTAAAAAGAAGATAAAACAGACTGAAAGTTTGCGACCTAGCAAAGGGTAAGATATACCCTCCCTAACAACAATCCAATCCTTAAAAACTCAAAAATAGAATGTAGAAAGTAATAAATGCTATAATTGATGTGCATTAAGTTCAGAAGAAAAGTTTTTCTTCATCTGGGAGACCACAGAAGGCTTCGAGAAACTGGTGATTTAATTTGGCAAAAGCAAAATCAGGAAAGTGCCGGATACCTGATGAAGTGAAAGCAATTACATTTAAAAAGTTAACAAAACAAAACACAGATGTGAGCAGATGCCCTACATAGATTAAACAGGTGCACGACACTGGGCCACTGCCCAGTGTTTAGGCTTCCCCTAAACGGAAAGGCAAGTGAAGAAAACAAAAGGCACCCCAAAACACCTTACTACAAAAAAATGGCCACTCTGACTATTCCTTTGATTTTGTTAACTGATAAAAAGGTAGGCCGGGCACGGTGGCTCATGCCTGTAATCTCAGCACTTTGGGAGGCCGAGGCGGGTGGATCACAAGGTCAGGAGATCGAGACCATCCTGGCTAACACGGTAAAACACCGTCTCTACTAAAAATACAAAAAATTAGCCAGGCGTGGTGGTGGGCGCCTGTAGTCCCAGCTACTCGGGAGGCTGAGGCAGGAGGATGGCATGAACTCAGGAGGCGGAGCTTGTAGTGAGCCGAGATTGTGCCACTGCACTCCAGCCTGGGTGACAGAGCGAGACTCTGTCTCAAAAAAAAAAAAAAGGTAGACATCATCTTCTAGGAGCTAATTTACATAAAGAATTTCATCCATCCCATGCATCAGTGTTCGTGTTCATTACCCTCTAATAGAGGACTCGGGTTGCTTTTTCCTTAGCTCTGAACCGGCTCCATGGACAAACCAGAGGTGTTTCTGTGTGTGCCTTGCCTGAGGCTCTCGAGAGTCAGAGACATCATCTCTTTCTGACTGACCCAGAAATCAGGGTGCACTTCTCTTCACCAGAGCCAGGGAGTGTGTTTTCAGAAGACTACCATGCTGTAGGGGACATACGCATACAGGCGAAGAGATCAAAAATCTGTGGTTCTGACTCTCACTGCTAAAAACTCTCCAGAGATGACAGCAGCAGAAACCCAGGCCTGACAGCACCTGCGGTCCCCGGCCCCACACTCTCCACTCCAGGTGGGCCCCTTAATCTTCAGGTGCCACAATCCCTTCCTGCACCTTCACCACCACCCCAGTGTACATATATTTGCCTAAATAACGCTACAAGAAGATCAATCTCAATAATCTGTTCCTGTTCCATATATGACTACCACGTGGGTTCTATTCCCTTTTTATTTAACTGGCAATTCATTAGTAAAAGAATTATGAGACTAGAAAGGATATCGAGATCTACCTCTTCAAACAAGATCTCCTTACAAAAAGTGATAACAATTCTTTTCTTTAATGGTATTTTACCATTTTGGCTTCAAGATAGTTTTTATCTACAGAACAACTTGGGAAGATGAATTTCAACAAATGATATTTTTAATTTTTTGAGGTTTCAATATTTTATTCAAGTTTTATTTTAAGTGATGTTAATTACAGCACTTGAAGGGGAGGATCTAATTCCACACAAAATGAAAGACTCAAAAATGTACCCATTAAACTGCTAAAAAATAAATTGAGTGGTAAGAATGCAACAGAAGTCCAATTTAGATTCTAAGTGTTGTCACCATGTGATTACAATCACACAACTTCTCCCCAGCTTATAGCTGGAGCTCCTGGAAGCTATTTCATACTCTGGTGCAAGGGCAAAAAAGCACAAGAGAAGGAATTCAGTCCTGAATTATCAGCTTCATCAGATCCACCCTCTCCACCCCAAAATGGTAGAAAAGAAGCAGCTATCACACCCTGCAGACCTTTTGGTATAAGACGGGTGATGAAGGACTGGGATGGGAACGGGTCATGAAGATCTGTCTAAAAAGGTCCCTTGGCCGGGCGCAGTGGCTCATGCCTGTAATCCCAGCACTTTGGATCACTTGAGGTCAGGAGTTGGAGACCAGCCTGGTCAACATGGTTAAACCCCGTCTCTACTAAAAATATAAAAATTGGCCAGGCATGGTAGCATGTGCCTGTAATCCTAGCTACTGGAGAGGCTAAGGCATAAGAATCACTTGAACCCAGGAGGTGGAGGTTACAGTAAGCCAAGATCACAGCACTGCACTCCAGCCTGGGTGACAGAGTGAGACTCTGTCTCAAAAATAAATAAATAAATAATAAAAATTAAAAAGTCTTTGTCAGATGAATTTGTACACACCATGAAGCAATGAGCCTCTGATCAACTGGGGTTAGAAAACCAAGGTTCAATTATCAGGAAGTCACAGTTTCATTCCTTTATTCAACACAAATTTACAAAGTGCCTATACATAATCAGCTTCCACTTGCAGCCATTGCAAGATTTTTTTAAAACCTGGCATCTCTAGAAGGGCTACCAAATTCCCCCCAAGTCTACAGCTAAAAGTACCTTTTTTGGAATTGGGTTTCTTCTGTATCTCTGAAAAGGTAACACTCTTTGAATCATCCTTAACTGGAGGTCTAGCATGAAATTTAGCAATACTTGCATCTCAAATATATGTTAAAAGATACATTAAATTCTGAAGGTAGCTATACCGCAAAATAGTTTAAAATTAAACAACTGTACAGTATTCATTTGTGCTTGAAATTCTAGTCCTAGACCAAGCTCGTGGCCACTAGCATCAACGTTCTTGCCGTCCAGCTGAGCTGACAGCATCAGCTTGATACTTGGCTTTATGGTCTGAGTGTATCCTAAACCTACCAGGCTAGGGTTGTACACTTTACCCAAGAAGCAGGCATCAGGGTCCATCTGATACTTGCCTGCTGTTCTGAAGTGAGTGTTACCATTTCCTGATGTCCAGGCAAGCTTAACAGCAGTCTCCAACTTCTTATTCACCTCTGGGAAACAGAGGTGCCAAACTCTACCTCGTCATTCATGTAAGTGTGAAGCTGGAATTCATCAGTCTCGTAGCCAAGAGTAAAGTCCCTCTGGGTCTCTTAAAACTCTGTGGTCTCAAAATTCATCCGGTAGCCAGCCAGCCAGCCCTCATAACCCAGCACTAGAGCACCCCAGATTGAAGGCTCAACGATGCCAAAATCCACGGTGCAACCCAGGTTGATATGCTCCTGCCTATAGCAGTTTTGATTTTAGCATTTTTTTCCCCCAGCATTAGGTGAGAAGAGATGAATCGAAGGTCAGCTTCAGTCCACATGCAAGCTGATCCTCCATGCAATCTTGGTGCCCAGTGTGTGGTCATTGTTTCATTTCTCTGTAATTGTCAGGCCATATCTGGTCCATCTGTACTTGGTTCACAGGCTGCCAGTCACTTTGGTGGCCTCAGTGTTGGCTGAGCCTGAGTTTGTAAATTCCAATCCCTTCTCAGATTTTGTTTTCAAATCATGTTTTATTAAGCCAAATCCATAGCCCTTGGTGAACACATCCCTGGCAGATTTGCCAAGATCAGCATACGTGGGAGGCATAACCATCTTCTGCTTAGAGGCGGTGGCGGTGGCGGTGGGCTCAGTGGTGGCGGCAGGCTCGGTGGTGGCTGCTGCGGGGGCTGTCTCAACAAATGACATTTTTGAAAAGTGAGGTAGTTCATTCTGATATCATTATTTGCTATTTCCTAACAACAGGTAACTAATTTGTCCAGTGCTCAACTCAGATTATTTTTACTTAACTACTGTGTACTAGGTACTCACTGCAAACATCAGGACAATGATATTTCTACGCACACAGTTTCCAATATGTACATTAAAACAAGTTGCCCAGGTTGGTCTAGAACTGCTGGCCTCAAGTGAGCCACCCACCTTGGCCTCCCAAAGTGCTCGGATTACAGACCATGAGCCACTGAGCCCGGCTAAAACAAAAGATTTAATCAAAGTAGGGATATTTCAAAGTATCTAGACTGTAAGCTCTTCCTGAAACAATAAGCTAAGTGTTTTAGTCTATAGTCATGAATACAAAAACATTCGCAGTACTAAAAGCAGCAATACTGGAATACTCCGAGTACTGAGGTATTGCTGACTCCTAGCTCTCCACAGATAAGAGCTAAAATTCATGAGTTATCATCCAAGGCTTCAGATCTGCCACTCTCCGCCTTGTACCATCTGCTCCAACTAATGGAAAGTAACACAGTCCCCAGTCTTCTCGCGCCTCTTGCCTTTGCACATCTACCCTCCCTTCTTGGCCAGCATCAACCAGGCCTTCAAGTCTGAGCTCAAGGATCACCACCCCAGGGAATCCTTATCTTAGGTCCACTAGCATGGCTGAGTTTCTCCCTGATGTTCCTACAGCAGCCAGTGCTTATCTCCAGCAGTTCACATAGCACACTGTGTAGTGATTGTACATTTAGCCGCCTGTCTCTCCAGCTAGGAGGCAAGTAGGGCTGTGTATCTTTAAAAAAACAAACAAACAAAAAACACTATATTGCCTAATCATGGCACTTAATAGGTACTCAGAAAATATGTTGTTTGACTAAATTAATGGTACAAAAAATTTAATCATTAGAAAGTTCAACTGTTTTATCAGTCTAATGGAATATTTAGGACAAAATGATATATTTGGTATGTTGATTTTAACAATTAGAGATAATGCATTACTATCC
This sequence comes from Hylobates moloch, assembly GCF_009828535.3. NCBI lineage: Eukaryota > Metazoa > Chordata > Mammalia > Primates > Hylobatidae > Hylobates > Hylobates moloch. The sequence continues at coordinate 82,558,932 of NW_026652290.1, read as the reverse complement.
TTACTTCATACCACACACAAAAATTAATGAGAATGAGTGTAGTACTAAATGTAAAAGTGAAAACTTTAACATTTTTTTAAGAGTATTTAATTTTTCTTTCTTTTTCTTTCTTTTTTTTTTTTTGAAACAGGGTTTGGCTCTGTCGCTCAGGCTGGGGTGCAGTGGCACGATCACGGCTCACTGCAACCTCTACCTCCTGGGCTCAGGTGATCCTCCCACCTCAGCCTCCCAAGTAGCTCGGACTACAGGTGTGCACCACCACGCCCAACTAGTTTTTGTATTTTTTAGCAGAGACGAGATTTCACCATGTTGCCCAGTCTGGTCTTGAACTCCTGGGCTCAAGTGATCCACCCACCTCAGCCTCCCAAAGTGCTGGGATTACAGCAGTGAGCCATTGTCCTCAGCCTATAAAGATTTTAGAAGAAAACACAGGAGTAATGTTTGTGACTGAGCAAGTAGGCAAACTTTCTTATATAGGGCACAAAAAGTAGTAATCATGAAAGAAAATACTGATAAATTAGACTTCACCAAAATTTAAAACTTTTGTATAGTAAAAGACACCACTAAGAAAATGAATAGGCAAACCAAAAACTAGAGGAAAATATTCACAACACATTTATCTGACAAAGGACTAGTATCCAGATTGTACAAAGAACTCTTAAAACTCAATAGCAAAAATAACTCATTTTTTAAAAAACAGGCTATGTGGACAAACATTTCACATAATAAATTATGTAAAAAGCCAGTAAGCTAATGAAAATGATGATCAACTCTGTCGTCAGAGAAATTAATACCACAATGAGATATTACTACACTCCAGACAGAATAACCAAAATTTGTAAAACCAATAACACCAAGTTTGTGAAGTAACTGAAACCATATGTAGTCATACACCACATAATGACATTTCTGTCAACAATGGATTGTATATATCACAGTAGTTCCATAAGATTATAATGCTGTATTTTTACTATACCTTTTCTCTATTTAGGTATGTTTGAATACACAAATAGGCCAGGCGCAATGGCTCACATCTGTAATCCCAACACCTTGAGAGGCCGAGATAGGTGGATCAGCTGAGGTCAGGAGTTCGAGACCAGGCTGGTCAACATGGTGAAACCCTGTCTCTAACAAAAATACAAAAATTAGTCAGGCGTGGTGGTGCCTGCCTGTAATCCCAGCTACTCGGGAGGCTGAGGCAGGAGAATCACTTGAAACCAGGAGGCAGAGGTTGCAGTGAGCCAAGATCATGTGCCACTGCACTCCAGCCTCAGCGACAGAGAGAGACTCTGTCTCAAACAAACAAACAAAAAAACAAAAACAAAAATGAAATACAATACACAAGTATTTACCACTGTGTTATAACTGCCTACAGTATTCAGTAGATTCTGCATAAGTTTGTGGCCTAGGAGCAATAGGCTATACCATACGGCCTAAGTGGTGAGGTATGTAGCAGGCAGTACCATCTAGGTTTGTGTGAGGACGCTCTATGATGTTCACAGAGCAAGGAAATCTCCTAAGCATCTCTCGTCGTTATGCGACACATGACTGTGTACTGTTGGTGGGAGTACAGAATGGTAGATTGGTACAAAAGTTAATTGTGGTTTTTGCCATAGGAATTAGTGGCAAAAACTGCAAATACTTTTCCTTTTTTTTTTTTTGAGATGGAGTCTCGTTCTGTCATCCAGGCTGGAGTGCAATGGTGCGACCTCGGCTCACTACAACCTCTGCCACCTGGGTTCAAGCGATTCTCCTGCCTCAGCCTCCCTAGTAGCTGGGATTACAGGCACCTGCCACCACATCCAGCTAATTTTTGTATTTTAAGTAGAGATGGGGTTTCACCATGTTGGCCGGGCTGGTCTCCCAACTCCTGACCTCAGGTGATCCGCCCGCCTTGGCCTCACAAAGTGCTAGGATTATAGGCAGGAGCCACTGCGCCCGGCCAAAAACAGATCTTTTATAAAAACATGAAAATACATTAAACCACTCCGTGAAGATAAATGTGAAAATTTAGGTGAAATGGACAATTTCCCAGAAAAATGAATCAGACCAAAATTTTCAGTTTTAGAATAACTGGAAAAACTGAACGGTCCTACAATCATGAAAAAAATTGAATCTACACTTTGACATCTATTCACCAAAAGATGCACACCGGGTCCAGATGATTTTACAGGCAAGTTCTATCACATACCAAGCATGAATAATCCCTATTTTATATAACACTATCCCAAATAATTAAAAAAGCAGTCACCAATTCATTTTAAAAAGTCAGTGAAAAGCCAGTCGCAGCAACTCACGCCTGTAATCCCAGCACTTTGAGAGGCCAAGGTGGGTGGATCACCTGAGGTCAGGAGTGCAAGACCAGCCTGGCCAACATGGTGAAAACCCATCTCTACTAAAAATACAAAAATGAGCCAGGCATGGTGGCACATGCCTGTAATCTCAGCTACTTGGGAGGCTGCGGCAGCAGAATCACTTGAACCCAGGAGGTGGAGGTTGCAGTGAACTGAGATCACGCCACTGCACTCCAGCCTGGGTGACAGAGTGAGACTCTGTCTCAAAAAAAAAAAAAAAAAAATTAGAGCCAGGTGTGATGGCTCACAACAGTAATCCCAACGCTTTGGGAGGCCAAGGCAGGCAGACTGCTTGAGCCCAGGAGTTCAAGACCAGCCTGGAACATAGCGAAACTCTTGTCTCTACAAAAACTACGAAAATTAGCCAGGCATGGTAGCATGCTCCTATAGTCCTAGCTACTGGGGAGCTGAGGTGGGAGGATCACCTGAGCCTGGAGAGGTTGAGGCTACAGTGAGCCATTATCACGCCACTGCATACCAGCCTGGGTGACAGAATGAGACCCTGTCTCAAAAAAAAAAAAAAAAAAAGTTACTGAAATGTTGATACCAAACCCAGACAGACAGCACAAGAGAGAAAAACTGTAGGCCAATCTCACTTAGAAACACAGATGCAAAAATTCTACATAAATTAGCAAATGTGATCCAAAAATGCATTTAAAAATAAAAATAAAAAGACAAGAATGCCAGCTGTCACCATTTCTCATCAGTACAACTCTAGAGAGTTTAACCACTGCAGCAAGACAAAGGTATTATAAAGGTTGCAAAGACTGTCTTTATTTCCAGATAGTATCACTGTCTACATTACAACAAAAATAGACCCTTTGAATTATTAGAATAAATGAAAAGTACAGGTGCTCTTTGACATACAATGAAGTTAAATTCCAATAAACTCACCATAAAATCAAAAAATCTTAAATTGAGCCATCATAAATTAGGGACAGTCTATACTGCTACAAGTAAGATGAAGGTACAAAATCAACTGTACAGCTATATCAGCAAAAGGCAGAAATTATAATTTTTAAAAAGGATATAATTAGCAATAGCAACACAAGTTATAAGGTACCTAGATATAAATCTAACAAAAGAGATAAAATAATTTTTAGATGAAAATCATAAAACTTTATTGAAAGACATTAAAGAATAGTGGAGTAAGTGGAATCATATACTATGTTCATGGATAATAAAACTAAATAATGTAAAAATGCCAACTCTCAGGCTGGCGCAGTGTCTCACGCCTGTAATCTCAGCACTTTGGGAGGCTGGGGCAAGTGGATCACGAGGTCAGGAGTTCAAGACCAACCTGGCCAAGATGGTGAAACCCCGTCTCTACTAAAAATACAAAAAAATTAGCTGGGCGCGGTGGCAGGCACCTGTAATCTCAACTACTCCAGAGGCTGAGGCAGAGAATTGCTTGAACCTGGGAGGCGGACGTTTCAGTGAGCCGAGATCATGTCACTGCACTACAGCCTGGGCGACACAGCAAGACTCCGTCTCAAAAAAAAAAAAAAATACCAAATTTCCAAATCCATAAATTTAATGCAAAAAATTTTAGTGTAATGTGATCAAAATTCCCAAGAAGGGTTTTCATGGTAATTAATAAGCTGATTATATTATTTCAGTAATTAAGACAGTATAGTGTTGATGCTGGAATTAATAGGATGGTGGGCCGGGCGTGGTGGCTCACACTTGTAATCCCAGCACTTTGGGAGGCCGAGGCAGCTGGATCACGAGGTCAGGAGTTGGATATCAGCCTGGCCAACATGGGGAAACCCCGTCTCTACTAAAAATACAAAAATTAGCCAGGCGTGGTGGCGTGTGCCTGTAATCCCAGCTACTGAGGAGACTGAGGCAGAAGAATCGCCTGAACCCAAAAGGCGGAGAGTGCAGCAAGCCAAGACCATGCCATTGCACACCGGCCTGGGAGACAGAGCAAGAATCTGTCTAAAAAAAAAAAAAAAAAAGGATAGTGAACCTAGAAGTAGATCCACATACCCACAGAAACAAGATATATGGCAAATGAGGCTCTTCAGATTAGTGAAGTACATACTGAACTATTCTGTAGTGCTGAGGAAAGTGTTATCCACATGAATAAAATTAAATTCCTCACATAAATAATAATAGGTGGACTAAAGACTCAATTTGAAATGTAAAAGTTAAATAAATTATTTATAAATATATTTAAAACTTTAAAGAAAATGTAAAAGAATCTTTATGATCTTGGAGATGATATTGGATATTTTCTCAGATAAGTTAAAAATCACACTAATCATAAAGAAAAAAATTGATAACTTTGTCTGTTAAAATGTACAGCTTCTTCCTTTTGCTGCCCGACTGCTCCCATCATGGGTTGCATGCATGCTCCCAGGAAAGGCCTGTCCCAGTTGGCTCTGCCCTATCACTGCAGCATCACCACTTGGCTGAAGTTGACATCTGATGAAACGAAGATTTACAAACTGGCCAACAAGGCCTGACTCCTTCACAAATCGGTGTGATCCGGAGAGACACATGGTGTTGCACAAGTACGTTTTGTGACAGGCAATAAAATCTTAAGAATTCTTAAGTCCAAAGGACTTGCTCCTGATCTCCCTGAAGATCTCTACCATTTAATTAAGAAAGCAGTTGCGGTCCTCTCTTTTCCTTCCTTCCTTCCTTCTTTCCTTCTTCCTTCCTTCCTTTTCTTTTCTTTCTTTCTTCCTTTCTTTCTTCCTTCCTTTCTTTCTTCCTTCTTTCTTCCTTTTCTTTTTCCTTCCTTCCTCCCTCTCTTTCTTTCCTTCCTTCCTTCTTCCTTCCTTTCTTTCTTCCTTCCCTTTCCTTTTTCCTTCCTTCCTTCCTCCCTCTCTCTGTTTTCTTTCTTTCCCTTTGTTTCTTTCCTTCCTTCTCTCTCTCCCTCTCTCTCTCCCCCTCTCCCCCTCTCCTCCTCTCCCCCCCCCCCGCTCTCTTTCTCACGGTCTCCCTCTGTTGCCCAGGCTGGAGTGAACTGGCATGGTCTCGGCTCACTGTACACTCCCTGACTCGGGCTCCCGTGATTCTCCTGCCTCGGCCTGCCAGGTGGCTCGGATTGCGGGCGGGCGCCACCACGCCTGGCTGGTTTTGGTATTTTTGGTGGAGGCGGGGTTTTGCCACGTTGGCCAGGCTGGTCTCCAACTCCTAGCCTCGAGTGGTCTACCCGCCTCGGCCTCCCGAAGTGCTGGGACTGCAGACAGAGTCTCGCTCACTCGGTGCTCGGTGTTGCCCAGGCTGGAGTGCGGTGGCGTGGTCTTGGCTCGCTGCAGCCTCTGCCTCCCAGCCGCCTGCCTTGGCCTCCCAGGGTGCAAGGATTGCAGCCTCTGCCCAGCCGCCGCCCCGTCTGGGAGGTGGGGAGCATCTCTGCCTGGCCGCCCATCGTCTGGGATGTGAGGAGCGCCTCTGCCCAGCCGCCGCCCCGTCTAGGAAGTGAGGAGCGTCTCTGCCTGGCCGCCCATCGTCTGGGATGTGAGGAGCGCCTCAGCCCGGCCGCCCCTTCTGGGAGGTGAGGAGCACCTCTGCCCAACCGCCGCCCCGTCTAGGAAGTGAGGAGCCTCTCTGCCTGGCCGCCCATCGTCTGGGATGTGAGGTGCGCCTCTGCCCGGCCGCCCCATCTGGGATGTGAGGAGTGCCTCTGCCTGGCCGCCCCGTCTGGGAAGTGAGGAACGCCTCTGTCCGGCCGCCCCGTCTGGGAAGTGAGGTGCGCCTCTGCCCGGCCCCCATCGTCTGGGAAGTGAGGTGCGCCTCTGCCCGGCCGCCCATCGTCTGGGATCTGAGAAGTGCCTCTGCCCGGCCGCCACCCCGTCTAGGAAGTGAGAGCGCCTCTGCCCGGCTGCCAGCGCGTCTGGGAAGTGAGGAGTGCCTCTGCCCGGCCGCCCCGTCTGGGAAGTGAGGAGCGCCTCTGCCCGGCCGTCCCGTCTGGGAAGTGAGGAGCGCCTCTGCCCGGCCGCCCATCGTCTGGGAAGTGAGGAGCGCCTCTGCCTGGCCGCCCCGTCTGGTAAGTGAGAAGCGCCTCTGCCCGGCCGCCCCGTCTGGGAGGTGAGGAGTGCCCCTGCCCGGCCGCCCCGTCTGGGAGGTCTACCACGGAGGCCGGATGCAGTGTGGGGGCTGGACGTGGTGGCTCACGCCTGTAGTCTCAGCACTCTGGGAGGCCGAAGCAGGTTGATCACTTGAGGCTAGGAGTTTGAGACCAGCCTGGCCAACGTGGCGACACATATGAAAAATACAACAAACCAACCAACCAACCAACCCAGCAACAACAAAACAGGTCTACCCTGGAGTCATACTCTAATTTTTTCTATTTTCCTCCCTTTCTGATCCTTTACCCCACTTTCTTTTTCTTCCTCTTCCTTCTCCTTCTTCTTTGTCAAAGACATAGAGGATTGAGTTATTATCATTGAGCCATACAAAGTCCCTCTCTCATTTATTTTCTTTCATTCCCACCCCCCATTTCTATTCCCGGTCTTCCCATGTGCAGCCTTCCTAATATGTTTGATATGCATCTTTTTGTTTGTATGTATTTTTAGAAAATGTTTGTTTTGTGTGCAAAAAAAGAAAAAATTAATAAAAAAGAGAAAAAAAAAGCAGTTGCTGTTTAAAAGCATCTTGAAAGGAACAGAAAGGATAAGGATGCTAAAATTCTGTCTGATTCTGATAGAGAGTTGGATTCACCATTTGGCTTGATATTATAAGACAAAGCAAGTCCTCCCTCCCAATTGGAAATATGAGTCATCTACAGCCTCTGTCCTGGTCGCATAAATTTGTCTATGTACTCACACAATAAAATAATAGTTTAAATTTTTAAAAAATGTACAGATTCTATAAGCCCCAAAACACCATAAACAAAGTAAAAATACCAGCCACAGTCAGAAAGATATTTGCAGTCAGGCATTGTAGCTCATGCCTGTAATCCAGACACTTCGAGGTCAGTACAGGAGGACTGCAGGAGTTCAAGACCAGCCTCTGCAACATAGTAAGACCCTGTTTCTACAATTATTTTAAAATAAATAAAAGAAGATATTTGCAATGCACAATCAGTACCTAGGATGTATAATTAACTATTAAGAAAAAGAAAAGTCAGGATCAAGCATGGTGGCTCACAACTGTAATCCCAGCACTTTGGGAGGCTGAGGCAGGCAGATGGCTTGAGCCCAGGAGTTTGAAACCAGCCTGGGCAACATAGTGGGACCCTGTCTCTACAAAAAAATATAAAAATTAGCCAGGCGTGGTGGCATATGTCTGTAGTCCCAGGTACTCAGGAGGCTGACATGGGAGGCTGAGGCTGCAGTGAGCCATGGTCACATCACTGCACTCCAGCCTGGGCAACAGAGCAAGACCTTGTCTCAAAAAAAAAAAGAAGTGGGGGCCAGGTGGGGTGGCTCTCACATCTGTAATCCCAGCACTTTGGGAGGCAAAAGTGGAAGGATCGCTTGAGGATCGAGACCAGCCTGGGCAACACAGTGATCTCCTAACTATACAAAAAATGTTTAAATTAGCCAGGTGTGGTGGTAAATGCCTGTAGCAACAGCTACTTGGAAGCTGAGGCTAGAGAATCACTTGAGCCTAGGGCTTCAAGGCTGCAGTGAGCTATGATCGTGCCACTGCACTCCAGCCTGGGCAACAGAGTGAGACTGTCTCAAAAAAGTGTGTGTATGTATATATATATACACATTATGTGTGTGTGTGCATGTGTATATATTCACACAAAAATTTGGACACAAATGTTTATAGCAGTCATAATAATCAAAAAGTAAAAACAATACAAATGTTCAACTGATGAATGGGTAAACAAAATGTTGCATAACCATGCAATAGATTATTATCCAATCATAAAAGGAATGAAATGCCACATGGATGAATCCTGATAATAAACTAAGTGAAAGCAGCCAGACACAAAAGGCTCCATGTTGTATAACTGTATTCATATGAAATGTCCAGAATAGGCAAATCCATGGAGATAGATAGCAGATGGTTGTCAGGGTATGCGAGGAGGGGGAACAGGGTGTGACTACTAACAAGTAGGTTTCTTTTTGGGGTGATGAAAATGTTCTGGAATAGTGATGATAGTTGTACAATGTAGTGCATATCATAAAAACCACCAAATTGTATACCTGAAATGGTAAATTTTGTTACATGAATTATATCTCGATTTTTTAAAAAGGAATGAGCAATACGAACAACATGCAGACAAATGTTTTTAAACATTATGCTGATCAAAAGAAGCCAGACATGAGGCTGGGTACAGTGGCTCGTGCCTGTAATCCCAGCACTTTGGGAGGCTGAGGCAGGAGAATTGCTTTAGCCGAGGAGGTTGAGGCTGCAGTGAGCCATGATTGCACCAGTGCACTCCAGCCTAAGCGACACAGCGAGACCCTGTATCACAAAAAAAAAAAAAGAAAGAAAGAAAAAAGAAAAAAAGCAAGATATATTTCATATCTACCAGATTAGCAAAGTGTTAAAGTCTGACAACATGTAGAAATGGCAAGGATATTGAGCAACAGGATTTCTATTCACTACTGTTAAGAATATAAATCAGTAGAACTACTCTGGAGAGCTATTTAGCAACATTGAGGAGAGACGCGCATACTTTTCAATACAGCAACTCCAATCCTAGGTAGATGCATTAAAGGTCTCCTACATGTGCACTGAGACATTAACAAAACTATTCATTGCAGCACTACAGTAATAGCAAAATTTCTATGAACAAAAGAACAAATAAATCAATTCCTACTACATTACAGTTAAAATGCAAGGGCTACAGCCATAGAAATCAAACATGAACATGAAGTTGAACTAAAAAGGCAAGCTGCGGACTCCATTGATTATACCATTTATAAAAACAGTTTATGCAAAACAATGCTATATTTTGTGTACATAATCATATATTAAATGTATTTTTAAGTACATGGGAATAACATCAAAGTCAGGAGAGTGCCAGTTTCTGTGGAAAATGAAGGGATTTCAATGGGAAAGAGGCACTCAGTAAACTTCGACTGCATTTTTTTTTTTTTTTTTGAGACAAGGACTCATGCTGTTGCCCAGGCTGGAGTGCACTGGCACGATCTCGGCTCACTGCAACCTCTGCCTCCTGGGTTCCAGCCATTCCCCACCTCAGCCTCCCCAGTAGCTGGGACTACAGGCATGTGCCAACACGCCCAGCTAATTTTTGTATTTTTTGGTAAAGACAGGGTTTCACCATGTTGTGCAGGCTGGTCTCAAACTATTGGCCTCAGGTGATCTACCCGCCTCGGCCTCCCAAAGTGCTGGGATTACAGGCTCAACGATATAGATCTATATATATAGCTCTATATAGACATATAGATCTATACATATATAATTTTTTTTTTTTTTGGAAACAGAGTCTCGCTCTGTCGCCCAGGCTGGAGTGCAGTGGTGCAAGGTCCACCTCCTGGGTTCATGCCATTCTCTTGCCTCAGCCTCCCAAGTAGCTGGGACTATAGGCACCCACCACCATGCCCAGCTAATCTATTTTTAGCAGAAACGGGGTTTCACCGTGTTAGCCCGGATGGTCTCCATCTCCTGACCTCGTGATCTACCCACCTCGGCCTCCCAAAGTGCTGAGATTACAGGTGTGAGCCACCGCATCTGGCCCTCAACGATATTTTTAATGTTTTATTTCTTTAATTGGGTAGTGGGTAAACAGGTGTTAACTGTGTTATCATCTATTGTTTTTTATATGCCTGAAAGACTTTATAATGACTCTTATGCATAATTTCCTCTTCTACCTTTGTAAAGCATGTGTTTCTTTTTTTTTTCTTTTTTCTTTTTTTTTTTTTTGAGACAGTCTCACTCTGTCTCCCATGGTGGAGTTCAGTGGCCCAATCTCGGCTCACTGCAACCTCTGCCTCCCAGGTTCAAGGGATTCTCCTGCCTCAGCATCCTGAGTAGCTGGGACTACAGGCACGCACCACCATGCCTGACTAATTTTTGTATTTTTAGTAGAGATAGGTTTTCACCATGTTGGCCAAGCTGGTCTCGAACTCCTGACCTCAAGTGATCTGCCTGCCTCAGCCTCCCAAAGTGCTGGGATTATAGGAGTAAGCCACCATGCCTGGCTGTAAAGCATGTGTTTCTTTTATTTCACAGATTGATTTGTTCTGCTTCTTAGGTTTTTGATAGATGGAGTCAAGAAAAACACATTTTGATTGGCATAAAGAATTTGGTTTTTAAATGCTTAAATTTTGCTTTATTTTCAACACTTATATTAGAAAAAAAAATCTTCAGAGCATTTGCTGTAATGGCTTAGCACCAATATTTAAATAAATTATTCAGGTTAGACCAGACGCAGTGGCTCACGCCTGTAATCCCACCACTTTGGGAAGCAGAGGCGGCTGGATCACTTGAGGCCAGGAGTTTGAGACCAGCCTGGCCAACATGGTGAAACCCTGTCTCTACTAAAAATACAAAAATTAGCTGGGTGTGGTGGTACACACCTGCAGTCCCAGCTACTTAGGAGGCTGAGGCAGGAGAATCGCTTGAACCAGGGAGGCAGAGGTTGCAGTAAGCTGAGATCGCACCACTATACTCCAGCTTGTGGGACACAGCAAGACTCTGTCTAAAAAACAAAAATAAAAAAAAATAAAAAATTATACAGGTTGATTGAGAAATAGGGACAATTTGTTTTAAAAAACCATTGTATAACGTAATGTCAGCTAATAAAACTTAATTTTTATCTTTTTAAGGGCTGAAAAATTATGCTTTTTCACTTACTTGGTTCTAAAATGACATATATAACAATAAGTATCAATTAAAGTCAATTTGGCCCTTAATTTGGTGCTTGAGATGTGACTCAAAGTTCCCCATACATCATTACAAAGATGGAGCTGCTGTTGCACAAAAAGAAATGGAGTTTCTGCTGGGCATGGTGGCTCACACCTGTAATCCCAGCACTTTGGGAGGCCAAGGTCAGTAGGTGACCAGAGGTCAGGAGCTCGAGACCAGCCTGACCAACAGGACGAAATCCCATCTCTACTAAAAATACAAAAAAAAAAAAAAATTAGCCAGGCATGGTGGCGCATGCCTGTAATCCCAGCTACTTGGGAGGCTAAGGCAGGAGAATCGCTTAAACCCTGGAGGCGGAGGTTGCAGTGAGCCAAGATACACTCCAGCCTGGGCAACAAGAGTGAAACTCCGTTTCAAAAAAAAAAAAAAAAAAGGCTGGGTGCGGTGGCTCACACCTGTAATCCCAGCACTTTGTGGGGCCGAGGTAGGTGGATCACGAGGTCAGGAGTTAGAGACTAGCTCGGCCAATATAGTGAAACCCTGTCTCTACTAAAAATACAAAAATTAGCCAGGCATGGTGGCACACACCTGTAGTCCCAGCTACTCGGGAGGCTGAGACAGGAGAACTGCTTGAACCCAGGAGGCAGAGGTTGCAATGAACCGAGATCACGCCACTGCACTCCAGCCTGGGCGACTGAGTGAGACTCGTCTAAAAAAAAAAAAAAGAAATGGGAGTTTCCGTCAAGCACGCAAGCTCTGTGATCTGACCTGGGCCAATTCCCCTTGGCCATATTAAGTCAGTCACTAGACTTCTCTACCACCTTGCCTGTAACCTGAGATACTAATAACCTCAGAGGGTTTTCTATGAATCAGGCAATTCATGTCACTGGTGGGCATGAGGGGGAATGCCAAAACATTTATTTCACCTACTCCATCTCACACACATAAGGAACTGTGCACAATGCAAAGGTGCTCACAAGATGGCATGCAGACTGTGGTCTTACTGTTTCAGAGAGTTTTGTTTAAATGGAAAAAAATGGAAATGTTTCCATTTTTCTTCCAAATGCATTATGAATACATCATGCAAACATATACTTAGGGATCACAAATAAAGACTCATTACAAGTAAATGAATATAGGGGTGGATAAAACTCTGCCATGAAGTCTCTTATAAAAAGAATTTTATAAAAGTAAAAATCTTAATGTTAGCTGGGCATGGTGGCTCACGTCTGTAATCCCAGCACTTTGGGAGGCCGAGGTAGGCGGATCATGAGGTCATGAGATCAAGAACATCCTGACTAACACGGTGAAACCCCGTTTCTACTAAAAACACAAAAAAATTAGCCAGGCGTGGTGGTGGGCGACTGTAGTCCCAGCTACTCGGGAGACTGAGGCAGGAGAACGGCGTGAACCTGGGAGGCAGAGCTTGCAGTGAGCCTAGATCGCGCCACTGCGCTCCAGCCTGGACGACAGACCAAGACTCCATCTCAAAAAAAAAAAAAGCTTACTGTTACCTCCTGGTTTTTCAATATTATTATCTAGGGTTTAAATGCTTCCATGGTATACTGTCCCCACCTATAAATCTACAGTTACTTAACATGTCGATTGGGGAGCTGCTGCCCAACCTGATCCCCCCTTGATGACCATCTTTATCTTCTGACTCCTGGTGACGCTATTTTGTCTTAGTGACCTATAGCAGTGGGATCCCACAACCCTTGCCTGGCTATAGCACAATAAAGGCACAGTGGTCTACAAACTTTCTGCCGACCCCTGAAAGAATTCAGAAAAACTACGTACCCTGTTCATTTTTATTCTGTATAGTTGCAAAGGATGCAAATTCTGACAAATGCAACATTTAAAAAATAAAACTGGCTGGGCACGGTGGCTCATGCCTGTAATCCCAGCACTCTGGGAGGCCGAGGCGGGCCCACGAGGTCAGGAGTTCGAGACCAGCCTGGCCAACATGGTGAAACCCCATCTCTGCTAAAAATACAAAAATTAGTCAGGCGTGGTGGCATGCTCCTGTAATCCCAGCTACTGGGGAGGCTGAGGCAGAAGAATTGCTTGCACTCAGGAGGCAGAGGTTGCAGTGAGCTGAGACAGCCCCATTGCACTCCAGCTCTGGGCTGGAGTTCATCTCAGGGGGAAAAAAAAGACACTGTTCGGCCAGGCATGGTGGCTCATGCCTGTAATCCCAGCACTTTGGGAGGCCGAGGTGGGTGGATCACCTGAGTTCAGGAGTTAGAGACCAGCCTGGCCAACGTGGTGAAACCCTGTCTCTACTAAAAATACAAAAATTAGCTGGGCATGGTGATGCGTGCCTATAATCCCAGGTACTCGGGAGGCTGAGGCACGAGAATCGCTTGAACCCAGGAGGCAGAGGTTGCAGCGAGCCAAGATGGCACCACTACACTCTAGCCTGGTGACAGAGCAAGACTCCATCTCAAAAGAAAAAATAAATATATTTTAAAAACAGTTATGAATCCAAATATTATACATATTTTTATATACCTACCAACTCTCATTTTAAAAAATATACACTAATCTTTAACAGAAAATTTACACTGCTACTTTTTCTCATATACTTTGTATTTCTATTCTGCTTCTCCCACTTAATTTTGCCCTCATATATTTTTTAAACATTTGTCAAATTTTATCAAATCTTACACTTAAGTTTTATGCACTACATTGTAATTTTCACCTAAAAATTTTTGTTGTAAAACAAACAAAAAGAGAATTAAATACGGACAAATTAAAGGGAACACATAAAGGGGAATTCTTTTGTTTTGATGAATCCTTTGAAAGCAACAGGTGTGGGAGGAGCCAGCCTGCCTTACTCCAGTGGCAGCTGACCCAACGTACACGATTTCTGCAAACTAATCATAATTAGACCAGGCTACACAAGGACAAGGAAGCCACCTTATTTCCTCTCTTCTCATCATTGTGTCCTTAGCACACAGTACACAGGTGTTCAGTATATTTGCTGAACAAACTTCTATAACCAAGGTTTAAAAGGACCTACTGTAATATATTTTTATACTTGAAATTTTGTAAACACCCCATTACCTTTCTCTGCAACAACAAAAAATAGGCTTACAATTTAACTGTTTAAAATTTCCTGTGCTACTGGGTGCAGTGTAGTCCCAGCTACTTAAGAGGCTAAGGCAGGAGGATAGCCTGAGCCAGGACTTTGATGCTTCAGTGAGTTACGATCACACCACTGTACTCCAGCCTGAGTGACAGAGCAAGCCTCTGTGTCTTTTTTTCTTTTTCTTTTTCTTTTTTTGAGATGGAGTCTCGCTCTGTTGCCCAGGCTGAAGGAGTACAGTGGTGTGATCTCGGCTCACTGCAACCTCCTTCTCCCAGGTTCAAGTGATTCTCGTGCCTCAGCCTCCTGGGTAGCTGGGATAAGAGGTGCACATCATTATACCTGACTAATTTTTTTTATTTTTTTGTAGACACGGGATTTCGCCATGTTGGCCAGGCTGGTCTCGAACTCCTGGCCTCAAGTGATCTGCCCACCTCAGCCTCCCAAAGTTCTGGGATTACAGGCATGAGCTGCTGTGCCCGGTCTTAGACTCTGTCTCTTTAAAAAAAAAAAAAAAAAAAAAAAAAAAATTCCTGTGACTGTAAATTGTGTCAAATTTTTTCATCAAGTTACCACTCCAAGTATTACTAGGATGTAATTGATCAAACCATGACTATTACAAAATTCAGTATAAAGTTAATAAAATAGGGCCAAGCGCAGTGGCTCAGCCTGTAATCCCAGCACTTTAGGAGGCCAAGATGGGTGGATCACCTAAAGTCAGGAGTTTCTGAGACTAGCCTGACCAACATGGTGAAACCCTGTCTCTACTAAAAATACAAAATTAGCCAGGAGTGGTGGCACATGCCTGTAATCCCAGCTACTCGGGAGGCTGAGGCAGGAGAATCACTTGAACCCGGGAGGCAGAGGTTGCAGTGAGCCAAGATCGCGCCATTGCACCCCAGCCTGGGCCACAAGAGTGAAACTCCGTCTCATATAATAATAATAATTAATAAAACATAAAAATTCTATTGAAACTATTTTTTTAATAAAGTAAGTACAGTTTTTTTTTAATTTTTCAATTATTCATGTCTCTTTATCTGTTACAAATTTTACAACCAGGCTGGGCACAGTGACTCAAACCTGTTATCCCAGCACTTTGGGAAGCCAAGGTGGGAGGATCGTTGAACTCAGGAGTTCGAGACCAGCCTGGGCAACACAGAGAAACCCAGGTTCTACAAAAAAAAATACAAAAAATTAGCCAGGCACGGTTGCACAGGCCTGGAATCTCAGCTACTTGAGAGGCTGAGGTGGGAGGATTGCCTGAGCCCCGGAGGTTAATGCTACAGTGGGCTGAGATCATGCCACTGTACTCCAGCCTGGACAACAGAGCAAGATCCTTCTCAATAAAAATTTTAAAAAACAAAAAATTTTGAGACAGAATCTTGCTCTGTCACCCAGGCTGGAGTGCAGCGGCACGATCTCAGCTCACTGCAACCTCTACCTCCTGGGTTCAAGATTCTCATGTCTAAGCCTCCCAAGTAGCTGGGGTTATAGGCGCACATCACCATGCCTGGCTAATTTTTTTTTGTATTTTTAGTAGAGATAGGGTTTCACCATGTTGGCCAGGCTGGTCTCGAAC
This sequence comes from Hylobates moloch, assembly GCF_009828535.3. NCBI lineage: Eukaryota > Metazoa > Chordata > Mammalia > Primates > Hylobatidae > Hylobates > Hylobates moloch. The sequence continues at coordinate 82,543,166 of NW_026652290.1, read as the reverse complement.
TCCTGGCCTCAAGTGATCTGCCAGCCTCAGCCTCCCAAAGTGCTGGGATTACGGGTGTGAGCCACCATGCCTGGACAAAATAAAACATTTGTAAAAAGCAAAGAACTGATAATCATATAACTTTGCAAAAGAATTTGTTGCCCATCATTAGAGTCATTCACTTTCTCACTTCTTCAAAAGTACTGCTTAAGGCCGGGCGTGGTGGCTCACGCCTGTAATCCCAGCACTTTGGGAGGCCGAGACGGGTGGATCACGAGGTCAGGAGATCGAGACCATCCTGGCTAACATGGTGAAACCCTGTCTCTACTAAAAAATACAAAAAAAAAAAAATTAGCCAGGTGTGGTGGCAGGTGCCTATAGTCCCAGCCAATCAGGAGGCTGAGGCAGGAGAATGGCATGAACCCAGGAGGCAGAGGTTGCAGGGAGCTGAGATTGTGCCACTGCACTCCAGCTTGGGTCACAGAGCAAGACTCCGTTTCAAAAAAAAAGTACTGCTTAAAAAAAAATACTTAGATCAAAAGGTTTCCAGTGACTGCTAAATACACTAGTTACTCTTCTGCTTAAAGGCAGAAAGGGATGACACATTAAAATATTTTAATACAAATTTTTCAATACTATATATATACATATATGTGTATATATATGTGTATATATGTGTATATACGTGTATATACGTGTATATATGTATATATATGTGTATATATGTGTATATATGTATATATGTGTATATATGTATGTATATATGTGTATGTATATGTGTATATATGTATATATGTGTGTATATATGTATATATATGTGTATATATGTGTGTCTATATATATGTGTGTGTGTGTGTGTGTATATATATATATATATATATATATTTTTTTTTTTTTTTTTTTTTTTTGAGACGGAGTCTTGCTCTGTCGCCCAGGCTGGAGTGCAGTGGCGCAATCTCGGCTCACTGCAACCTCCACCTCCTGGGTTCACGCCATTCTCCTGCCTCAGCCTCCCAAGTAGCTGGTCAGTACAATATTTTTATTAAATATTTGTGTCGGGGTCGGGCATGGTGGTTCAGGCCTGCAATCCCAGCACTTTGGGAGGCCGAGGTGGGCAGATCACCTGAGGTCAGGAGTTCGAGACCAGCCTGGCCAACATGGCGAAAATCCGTCTCTGTTAAAAATATAAAAATTAACCAAGCATGGTAGTGCATGTCTGTAATCCCAGCTACTAGAGAGGCTGAGGCCAGAGAATCGTTTGAACCCAGGAAGCGGAAGTTGCAGTGAGCCGAGATCACGCCACTGCACTCCAGCCTGGGTGACAAAGCAAGACCCCGTCTCAAAAAATATATATATATTTTTTGAGTCATCTCTTTCACAGGCATCCCATGGGGTTTTATACCCTGAGACAACGCACCTTAGTAAGATTCTGGATGAGTGAGAGCAGTGTTTTTCATTTGTAAAGTTGGAGTTGGAATTGTGAAAGGAGAACCTGGAGCCTTTACCACAGGCACGTTCTCAGGCCTCCTTGTTTTACAGGTGTCCACACTGAAGTTGAGGACTTGGAAACTGGTTGCCTTTAAAACCATGGTTCTCAAACTTTTGGGGCTCAGGACCCCTTTACACTCAACAACTCCTGAGGATCTAAAGGAGCTTTTGTTTTATGTAAATTACATCTATCAATATTTATCATATTATATATTAAACTAGAATTTTTTTGAGATAGGGTCTCACTATGTTGCCCAGGCTGGAGTGCAATGGCACCTTCATGGCTCACTGCAGCCCCAACCTCCTGGGCTCGAGCAATTCTCCCACTTCAGCCTCCTGAGTAGCTGGGTGTAGTGCACATCACCATGCCTAGCTAATTTTCTTAATTTGTAGAGAAGAGGTCTCATCATATTGCCCAGGCTGGTCTTGAGCTCCTGGGCTCAAGTGATCCTCCCACCTAGGCCTCCCAAAGTGCTGGGATTACAGGTCTGAGTCACCACGCCTGGCCTGTCAAAGACACTCTTAGGTAAAGTTTAAAAAAAAAAAAAAAATTGAGTACATGGTAGTGGAGGATATAAAAACTAACACAGTTTGGTGTCACTCAAATGACATGACCTCGGAAGCCCTTCGGGGACACCCCAGGCTGTGTTAGTTCTGTCCCCCACCTGCACTCCCTTCCACAGCGGCACCATCTCACCTTCTCTCATGGATGGCTCTATGGCTACTTGAGGGCAAGGGTCCCGCCTTGGTTATGCCTCAGGAGTTACTGGGTAATATTAACACATATAACTCACTTCCTTTCTTAAAGTGTGCGTCCCAGTTTATTTCACATAAAATCATAAACTTTTAATACATTACTAAAACAGCTGTCCTTGATTTAATACAGGTTGAGTATCTCTTCTAACATGCTTGGGACTAGAAGTATTTCAGAGTTTGAATTTTTTTTTTTTTTGGATTTTGGAGTATTTGCATAATACCACTTGAGTATCCCAAATTCGAAATCCAAAATACTCCAATGAGCATTTCCTTTGAGTATCATGTCAGCACTAAAAAAGTTTCACATTTTGGCATGTTTTGGATTTTCAGATTTGGGATGCTCAATCTTTAGGACCTATCTCCTGAATCCCAGTTTTCATCACCCATTGCCTCCCCAGCCACCAGATTTACTAAGTTAGACTCAAGGATAGCTAAACTTTCTTTCTCTAGGATGGATACAAAGCATAAAGCACTTACTAGAACCCAGAAGTACCTTGCCATCTCACAATCAGCTCCAAGTAGTGAATCCTGGTATTTTCCAAGGTGGAGCTCAAGCATGAATATCGTCATATAAGAGTGCAATAGCCAGGCTTAGTGACTCACACCTGTAATCCCAACACTTTGGGAGGCCAAGGTGGGCAAATCCCTTGAGCTAGGGAGTTCGAGACCAGTTTTGGGCAACTGAGCAAAACCCCATCTCTACAAAAATTCAAAAAAATTAGCTGGGCATGGTGGTGCATGCTTGTAGTCCCAGCTACTTGGGGGGCTGAGGCGGGAGGGTCGCTTGAGCTCAGTAGGTCAAGGCTGCAGTGAGCCAAGACAGCACCACTGCACTTCAGTCTGGGTGACAAAATGAGACCCTGTCTCAAAAAAAGAAAGAAAGAAAGAAAGAAAGAAAAGAAAGAAAGAAAGAAAGAAAGAAAGAAGAAAGAAAGAAAGAAAGAAAGAAAGAAAGAAAGAAAGAAAGAAAGAAAGAAAGAAAGAAAGAAAGAAAGAAAAATAAAGAAAAAAAGAGTGGTATAAATGAGGGTTAAACATCTCTGAAATTAACACAAATCAGGCAGGCAGGGTGACTCACGCCTGTAATCCCAGCCAAGGCGATTTGCCAAGGCGGGCAAATCACTTGAGGCCAGGAGTTCGAGACCTACCTGGGCAACATGGCGAAACCCTGTCTCTACTAAAAATAACAAAAATTAGCCAGGCATGTTGGCGCATGTCTGTAACCCCACCTACTCGGGAGGCTGAGGCACAAGAATCACTTGAACCCAGGAGGTGGAGGTTGCAGTGAGCTGAGATTGCACCATTGCACTCCAGCCTGGGTGACAGAGCAAGACTCTGTCTCAAATTAGAAAACAAAAACAAACAAACAAAAACACACACAGATAGTCCTTAACTTCTAAATACTTGATATCCCACACCAACCATAAAAGCCCCTGTTCTACCAGAACTATCAAGATTCAATAATAAGTTCTAATTATTGTTTAGTACTTCGGGGAAATAGAACACTCTGTAAGTCAGGGTGGTCCTCAGTGGGATCCAAGGGCATTTAGCATGGCTGGTTAGAAGACTAGAATCAGGCATCACTTCCTGATCCTGGAAGCCACCAAATAACACAGGTACTCTCATTATCCCCATCTTACAGATAAGCAAACTCAGCCTTAGGGAAAGAGCGTGCCTGAGGTCCTGCAGCTAGACAGTGGTAAAGTGTTAAGTCCAGGCCTGGGTGGCACCACCATTCTAAACCAGGGGTTGGCAAATGTTTCCTATAAAGGGCCAGAAAGTAAATGTTTTAGGCTTTTCAGGCCATACAGCTTCTATTGCAACTACCCATCTCTGCCAAAGTAGTAGGAAAGCTGCCATAAACAATATGTAAAAGAATGAGTGTGGCTGTGTTCCAATAAAACTTTATTTATGGACACTAAAATGTGAATGTCATGTAGTGTTCACAAGTCACAAAATATTCTTCTTTTGATTTTTTTTCAACATTTACAAAATGTAAAAACCATAACTACTCGTAAGGCTGAGACAGGAAGAGCCTTTAAACTCGAGTTCAAGACCAGCCTAGGCAGCATATTGAGACCCCATCTTAAAAAAAACAAAAACAAACAAACAAAAAAGTAAAATCCTTTTTTTTTTCTTTGAGATGGAGTCTTGCTCTGTTGCCCAGGCTAGAGTGCAGTGGCGTGATCTTGGCTCACTGCAACCTCCGCCTGGGTTCAAGCAATTTTTGTGCCTCAGTCTCCCTAGTAGCTGGGATTACAGGCATGCACCATCACACTCGGCTAATTTTTGTATTTTTAGTAGAGACAGGGTTTCACCATGTTGGCCAGGCTGGTCTCGAACTCTTGACCTCAGGTGATCTGCCCACCTCACCCTCCCCAAGTGCTAGGATTTCAGGCGTGAGCCACCGTGCCTAGCCAAAATCCATTCTTACTTAGTTCAGGGGCTATACAAAAACCAGGCAGCGGGCCTGAGTTCGTCTGCAGGTTATAGTCTGCCCACCCCAGCTCCAGACTCCCACTGGTCCTGCAACAAAGTGTGTGGGGGATGAGTAGAGACCCTTGTCATACCATGAGGCCAGAGGCTCACTTGGCTGATTATAACAATATCTTTACCCAGAAAAAGGGAAACCCTGACACCACAGCCTAGATCAACACGATCTTTAGCTGCCCGAACCCAGGACTCAAGGAAGTCCTTGACCATCCAGAAGAAACCAAATACCAGTACCAGAGGCTTCTGTGAGCTAACCAAGAAACCCACCCTGCATCTCTTACTGCAGTCCTAACTGGCCTCACTGGTTCCACACTTGCAGGACCCTGGAGTCTACACTCCACACGCAGACCAAAGTGATCTTTTAAAATTAAAATTAAGCCAATTCTCTCTTCTCCTCAAAACCCACATTCAGATACAAATCCAAAATCCTTACCAAATGGTAAAAAGAAAACAATCAAACCTAAATCCTTTTAGTTGGTGCATCTATAAGGCGTTTCATGGGCCCCTTATGAAACGCCCCTGCCTTCCCCCCCATTCCCCACCATTCTCACCTCTCTAGGTTTCCTTCCTTGTTGCTCCAATTGACCAAAGACATATCCACCTCAGGGACTGGTTTGTGCTTCCTCTTCTCTATGCTTAAAACTCTTTCACCCAGCTATCTTCCCAGGTGCCTCCTGCGTCCCTCCAGGACCCTATTCAGGCATCACCTACCACAGAGGGCTTTCCTAATCATGGCGCACACTTACACTCTGCACACCCCTTATTCTGACTTATTACTTCATAACACTTATCGCCCTCTGGGCTTTTCTTGTTGTTGTTTTTCTCTAATCCCATGAAGGATAACTTACATTGTGCTTTTTCTTTTGAGATGGGATCTCACTATGTTGCCCAGGCTGGCTTCAAATTCCTGGGCTCAAACAAACTGCCTGCCTCAGCTTCCCAAACAGCTGGGACTACAGTGTTATGTATTGATTTATTAGAATAGGTGGTCATTGAAAGCAAGGACTTTGTTTTATTCACTGCTATATCCCCAACACCTAAAACAGTACTAAATACACAGTCGGTGCTCAATAAATGTTTGTTGAATTTAATGAATACATGAATAGGGAGCCATAAAACCAACTTGCAATTGATTTTTAAAAATATAACCTACAGATCGGGCATAGTGGCTCATGCCTATAATCCCAACACTTTGGGAGGCCAGGCAGGAGAATTGCTTGAGGCCAGAAGTTCCAGACCAGAATGGAAACACAGAGAGACCCTGTCTCTACAAAAAATTTTAAAATTAGCCAGGCAGTAGGCCGGGCGCAGTGGCTCACACCTGTAACCCCAGCACTTTGGGGGGCCAAGGTGGGTGGATCACGAGGTCAGGAGTTTGAGACCAGCCTAGCAAACATGGTGAAACCCCGTCTCTACTAAAAATACAAAAATTAGCCGGGCCTGGGCATGGTGGCGCACGCCTGTAATCCCAGCTACTCGGGAGGCTGAGGCACAAGAATCGCTTGAACCCGGGAGGCTGAGTTTGCAGTGAGCTGAGACTGCACCACTGCACTCCAGCCTGGTGAACAGAGCAAGACTCCACCTCAAAACAAAAACAAAAACAAAAACACTGTGGATAGTGACAGTTGCACAATCTTGTAAATATTCCAAAAACCACTGAATTTTATGGTATGTGAATTATATCTCAATAAAGCTATTCTAGGCCAGGCACAGTGGCTCATGCCTATAATCCCAACACTTTGGGAGACCGAGATACATGGATCACTCAAGTCCAGGAGTTCAAGACTAGCCCAGGCAATATAGCAAGATCCCACCTCTACAAAAAATATAAAAATTAGCCGGGCATGGTGGTGTGTGCCTGTAGTCCCAGCTACTTGGGAGGCTACGGTGAGAGGATTGTCAGAGCCAGGGAGGCAGACGTTGCAGTGACAGGAGATCGTACCACTGCATTCCAGCCTGGGTGACAGAGCAAGACCCTGTCTCAAAAAAATAAAAATAAAAAAAAGCTGTTCTATTTTTAATTATGTTGTTTCCAGATGTTTGCTATGCAATGTGCTATTAAATGTGTTATTAATATAGGATCCTATTCATTACTAACTGCATATGATGATGGTTATTATTATCAATAAAGAATAGTTCTGACTTTCATATTTTAGAGGGAAATTTAGCAGTATCTATCAAAAAATGTTTAAAGCACAATCCTTTTAACTCAGCTATTTTCCACTTTGGAATTTAGCCTAAATATATACTCACACCGATTTGCAAGGATATATGGAAATGATCGTGCTCTGTGCCACTGTTTGCACTTTTGAAAAACTAGTATTAAAACATTTCTCAGCAGAGTAGAGTGAGGGCATGGGAATCAGAGCCCAGGACGCCACCGACCCACTGTGAGTCTGGACATATTGGATAAAGTACCTAAATCTCAGGCATAAAACTGGGTAACAGCACTACTTCATAGGACTGTAATGAGACTTAGACGACAAAACACATGTCAGTATTCAATAAATATTAACTGTTACAATCATTACTATTATCATCAGATGAGACATTTATTAAATGAATTATGGCCCATCCATGCAATGGAATGGTATACAAATATTTAAAGAATGGAGGAGATTTATAAGAACTAATACGAAAAGAGTTTCTTTTCCCTCTTTCTTTTCGAGACAGGGTCTTGCTCTGTCACCCAAGCTGGAGTGCAGTGCCGCGATCACGGCTCACTGCAGCCTCAACCTTCTGGGTTCAAGTGATCCTCCTACCTCAGACTCCTGAGTAGCTGGGATTACAGGAGCATGTCACCACACCCGGCTAAATTTTGTAGAGATGGGATTTTGCCATGTTGCCCAGGCTGGTCTCAAACTCGTGAGCTCAAACGATCCTCTCGCCTCAGGCCTCCTAAAGTGCTAGGACTAAAGGCCTAAGCCCCTGCTCCTGGCATGAAAAGAGCTTCAAAATGTATCGTTAAGTAAAAAAGGCCAATTGCTGAACAAGATCATAGAACAATCCCAATTATGTATTTAAAAGAGAAAATCTGACAGAGTGCTGTGGCTCACACCTGTAATCCTAGCATTTTGGGAGGCCGAGGTGGGTGGATCACCTGAGGTCAGGAGTTCGAGACCAGCCTGGCCAACATGGTGAAATTCCATCTCTATTAAAAATACAAAAATTAGCTGGACATGGTGGTGCACGCCTGTAGTCCCAGCTACTCGGGAGGCTGAGGCAGGAGAATTGCTTGAACCCGGGAGGCGGAGGTTGCAGTGAGCTGAGATCGTGCCACTGCACTCCAGCCTGGCAACAGAGCGAGACTCCGTCTGAAGGAAAAATAAATAAATAAATAATAAAAGAGAAAATCTGTATGTGTATATATATGTAATGGTATACACTTGCATGTATGTATGTGTTTGTGTGTGTGTGTGTACACGCACATGTGTATATATGTTTATATGTGCTTGGAAAGTTTCTCGAAGAATACCCAGAAACTGGGTGGTGGGATTGAAGAGATAGAGCAAGTTAACTTTTCACATTTTAACACTTTTTTTCCAATGAAGAAAGTTTTAATTTTACAAATATAAAAAGAATAATGTTGACAATAACTTGCTTACCAAAAAGTAGGGAAAAAAGAAGCACTCTGGTTAGAGAAAGGGCATTGACAAAAGAAAGTTTCCACTGAATTCTAAAATTGGCAGCAGCCTGTCCACATTAAAAGAAACACTCTACTGTGAAAGAACAGAATTTAACTGAGGTTCTGGGTTATGTTCAATCCTATCAGAGATCTAGTAATTACTGACTTCTGAAAATATCCACCTTATCTGCACAGTAAAAGCACTAAGACTTTCATCTTCAGTTTCAAATATTGCTTTTTATTTTTAAAGTACTTAAAACCTCTTGGATTTATATAGTATTGAACTGAAAGGCAATCGAAATAATATAGCTGAAATTTAAATTTCCATCACCTGGCGTTTCATTTTGATCATTTAATTTTTTTTAACTGAGGATTAAAATAACACAAGAAATTTTAACATTTTAAAAATCTCCTCAAATTCTCACCACCACAACACAAAGCAATACCAATTAAAGATCAAAATTCCAACATGAAGCAACTTTTAGAAAAAAATTTCTAAAGAGCAGATCAAAATTATAGCAAGACTTTGCCTGCTAAAGAGCTTTAAAACTCAAGAACACTTCAGCTGAGACTGAGGAGACAAAGTGTTATAGGCAAAAGGGACCAAAAACTAAAAGGGGCCACTACTTTATATCTGACCTTTCAGAAGTCACAACTTCTCAAAGGCTGCCAGCAAAGAGCATCTTTTTTTTTTTTTTTTTTTTTTTTTTAAGACAGAGTCTCACTCTGTCACCCAGGCTGGAGTGCAGTGGTGCAATCTCGGCTCACCGCAAGCTCTGCCTCCCGGGTTCACGCCATTCTCCCACCTCAGCCTCCCAAGTAGCTCGAACTACAGGCGCCTGCCACCATGCCTAGCTAATTTTGTTTTTGTATTTTTAGCAGAGACAGGGTTTCTAATTTTTTCTATTTTTAGTAGTGATGGGGTTTCACCATGTTAGCCAGGATGGTCTCGATCTCCTGACCTCGTGATCCACCCGCCTCGGCCTCCCAAAGTGCTGGGATTATAGGCATGAGCCACCGCGCCCGGCAAATGCTTAGTCATTTTAAAAAACAACTCGTCTATATGTTAAAATGCGAAAAAGAACATTAATCTTCTTGGAAGTGTCAGAATAATACTCAGATGTTACTAGAAGGCAAACTGCCTGAAAAATCTAGTTTATCTTAATAATCAGATAAAACATTAAGAACATCACCATTCTAAGATTAATTCGTTACTAGAATTGTTTATCAAGGGAGATTATGAATGTGTTCACTATTATCTTTAACAGGTGAGACAGTCCCCTCAATGAGGACTAAACTCAGTCGTAAAGTAAGGAAAGACGTCTATGATCCTTCTCCCACCAACATGCTGGAGATCCCTCTTCCAGTGTCTCCTCCCCACAGTATCCCCAAATGGGAAGCAGATCCTGTAGAAAAAGAACTGGATTCAGGCTTACTGTGTGTGAGCCAAAGTAGTCAAGTGAGAGGGACCCCAATGCCTGTGGGCCCTAGCACAGCTTCACACAATAAATATCTCACACACTCTCCTAGTCCTCGTAGGTGAGCTGTCATTAATGACATAGTAACACCCACATAATTCACCTGAATCCAGTCACTTCTCACTGTCTCCACTGCTATTCCCTTAGATCAAGGTCCATATGCTCTCAGCTGCCAGGTCTCTCCACATCTACTGTCGACCCTCCCTTCATTCTCAACCCAGTGGTGTTTTTAAAACACATATCATAGCTTTCCTCTGCTTAAAACCTTCCAAAGACCTCCCTGTTACACTTGGAAGAAAATCCAAACTCCTTCCCATGGCACACAGGCCCTGCCTGATAGGCCCCATTGCCCTCCAACCTCATCTACCCTTGGACAAAACTATAGCCCACATGGGCCTTCCTTCTGTCCTGTAGACAAGCCCAGCCCATTGCCATCTCAGTGGCATCTTTGCATTAGCTGCTCCCTCTACCCAGCACACTCTTCTCACTCAACTCATGTCACCTTTTACAATCTGAAATTCTTATTTGCTTACTGTGCTGTCTGCTACTATCACCGCTAACTGCCCAGCTCCATGACAGCAGGAACCCTTTGTAGGAACCTCTGTGCCCATACTGTCTGGCACAGCGCCTGGCACAATCACAGGAGCTCAAGAGTTGATGAATGGTTAGAATTCACAATTATTGGTTGGGCACGGTGGCTCACTCCTGTAATCCCAGCACTTTGGGAGGCCGAGGCAGGTGGATCACGAGGTCAGGAGTTTGAGACCAGCCTGGCCAATATGGAAAACAAAAAATTAGCCGGGATGGTGGCGGATACCTGTAATCCAGTATTGGAGGGGCTGAGACAGAAAAGCTGAACCAGAGGTAGAGTTGCAAAAAAAAAAGAATTCACAATTTTTTTAATCATTATGCATTTTTTCTCAACAAATAGTGAAAGTGCAGCTACTATGCTTTAGGCAATTGTAGTTGTCTTTTAATGGGGTCCTAAATTAGAAAACAAAGTATTTGCAACTAATATCATAAAAGGAGCTAATTTCTTTTTTTCTTTTTCTTTTTTATTTTTTTTTTTTGAGATGGAGTCTTGCTCTGTCACTCAGGCTGGAATGCAGTGGTGTGAGCTCAGCTCACTGCAACCTTAATATTATTTTTAGTCTTCAAACTAAGAAAGTCACTGACAAAATGAGAAAAAGGTATAAATATCTCATTTTTAAAAGCAAGATGAATGACTCCTCAATATATGTAAAGATGCAAAATCTTGCTCAAAATAAAATAAAACTACTGGATACCATTTTTCACTTTTCAGCATAGTAAAGATCAAATACTTTGTAGAGTATGCAGAAACATGCTCTCTCCTATATTGCTGGTGGGAGTATAAATTGATACAGTACAATCTTTTTGGAGAGTAGTTTGGAATTATCTGTGAAAATTACAAGTGTGTATCTCCTTTGACCCAATGATTTAACTCTCAGGAATGTATCCTATGGATATACCTGCATAAAAGAAATAAAATATATATGAACAGGATAATCACTGCAGCATTTACTACTGACAAGAAACGACATAAAGGTATAGTGACTATGGGCCATCTCTACAGTAGAGTACTACGAAGCTGCAGAATCAGGGAGCTCTTTATAGACTCACATGGAATGATCTACATAACACATTGTTAGTTAAAAAGCAAGTTTCAGGACAGTGTGTATTACACTGGATTTCTGGCTTTTGTAAATATATATAATGTACTTACAAATATATAAAATGTCTCTGAAATGACAAACCAAAAACTAGTAACTTTGGTTACATCTAGGGAAAAGAACTGAATGGCTGGAAGAATGGAGAAAAGCTTAGTTTTGTTGCTTTTAGATTTTGAACCGTTCTTACATGATTATTAACCATCTAAAACAAATCAATTTAAAAGGATTATCCTCATACATAAAAAGTTCTAAAATATTGCTTTGGAAGACCTAAGATTTCTTCCAAACTTTAGATTTTGCACTGTGCCAAAATTTCAGAGGTTCATAAAAGTACTCTTATCTTTATTCCTTTTGTACCATTAAGTACTTGGTAAATAATTGTTCCTTGATTTTTTTTATTGTTTTTTCGTTCTGAGACAGGGTCTCCCTGCTGTCTAGGCTGGAGTACAGTTGCTGAATCATAGTTCACTGCAGCCTTCAACTCCTGGGCTCAGGTGATCCTCCCACCTCAGCCTCTGGAGTAGCTGGGACTACAGGCTGTTTCCCGATAGACCTTTTTAATTTTCTTTTTTTTTTTTTTGAGACTCAGTCTCACTTTATGGCCCAGGCTGGAGTGCAGTGGTGTGATCTTGGCTCGCTGCAACCTCCGCTTCTCAGGTTCAAGTGATTCTCCTGCCTCAGCCTCCCAAGTAGCTGGGATTACAGTCACCCACCACCACGCTCAGCTAATTCGGGGTTTCACCATGTTGGCCTGGCTGGTCTCGAACTCCTGACCTCAGGTGATCCACCTGCCTCGGCCTCCCAAAGTGCTGGAATTACAGGCGTGAGCCACCGCGCCCAGCCCCAAACAGCATTTTAAACCATGCAATAGAAGATATAGTTCTGATGGCCGGGCGCGGTGGCTCACGCTTGTAATCCCAGCACTTTGGGAGGCCGTGGCGGGCAGATCACGAGGTCAGGAGATCGAGACCACGGTGAAACCCCGTCTCTACTAAAAAAAAAAAAAAAATTAGCCGGGCGTAGTGGCAGGTGCCTGTAGTCCCAGCTACTCGGAGAGGCTGAGGCAGAAGAATGGCGTGAACCCGGGAGGCGGAGCTTGCAGTGAGCCGAGATTGCGCCACTGCACTCCAGCCTGGGTGGCAGGGCGAGACTCCATCTCAAAAAAAAAAAAAAAACAACAACAACAAAAAAAGAAGATATAGTTCTGGAAGGTTATATTTTGAAATGTTATATAAACAATAGATATTTATAGTGCCTGAAAAGCAATTTTTGCGGTAGTGGAGAAATGACAACTCTGGCAAGTAGTAAGAATTATTTCCTAGTATTTCAGCTGGGCACAGTGGCTCACACCTGTAATCCCAACACTTTGGGAGGCCAAGGTGGTAGGATTGCTTGAAGCCAGGAGTTCAAGACAGGCCTGGGCAACATAGTAAGACCCCATATCGAACTCCTGACCTTGTGATCTGCCCACCTCGGCCTCCCAGAGTGCTGGGATTACAGGTGTGAGCCACCACGCCTGGCCTGTGAGACCCCATGTCTACAAAAAATGTTCTTAATTCACTGGGCGTGGTAGCTCATGCCTGTAGTCCCAGCTACTCCGGAGGCTGAGGTGGGAGAATCACCTGACTCCAGGAGTTCCAGGCTGCAGTGGGCTTGATTGCACCACTGCACTCCGGCCTGGGTGACAGAGTGAGATCTCTTCTCAATCAGTCAACAAAAATACAAAATAAAAGATGTTTTAATAACAAATAGTATAAGAGAATTTACCTGCCTTCTAGGACTTTTTATCTAATCTAGCTTGGGAGCCAGGATACGTTTATATGAAAATATAACCATCATGCTAAGAAGGATATCATAGATGCCAAATAAATAGTACAAATAAGCAATTCCTTAAGGAGTTCGGGAGGAAACATCACATCTACTAGGGTAATCAGTAAATGCTTCAAGAGAGGAATAGAATCTGAATTGGGCTTGATGAATAATCCAATTTCAGCAGGCTAGGCATTGCACAGTAAGGGATATTTGAGTGGCTCAGGAAGAAGTAAGCAGGCCAGGCTGGACAAATGAAGACTGCAAGTGGCAAGGGATACTCTTAACTCCTGGAAAGTCCACTTCATCAGTCCCTGATGCCTGTGCCCTTCCAATGCCCTGGATTAATTTGGACTCTTCCTGGTATTTTCGAGTTGTCATTTCTCCTCCATTTCTCCACCTGCACAAAGCCATCCAAGCTCTCATCCCCTCCCTCTGGGAAGATCTCCAACTCATCTTCCTGTGTACCATCTTCTCTCTCTCCAAATCACGCAACACATGCACCACATGTACTACTTTATATGTATAACCCATTTACCCCAAACACAAAACTGGCCAATGGCTAGCCACTGCCTGCAAAATAAAATTATTCTCCCTGGAATTCAAGGCCTTCTATCATCTGCTCTCTATCCACCTCTCACTCCATCACTAGACTCAAGCTTCCATAAACATCATATACAAGTTTCTTGCCCATGATGTTCCTTTTATCTTAAAAAATCTCTTTTATTTTGTTCCCAGGCAGGGCACACATGGTTGTACAGGTTGCATTAACTAGAATTTATACAAACGACACTCCCTGGCCAGGCGCGGTGGCTCACGCCTATAGTCCCAGCACTTTGGAAGGCCGACGTGGGTGGATTACCTGAGGTCAGGAGTTCGAGACCAGCCTGACCAACATGGAGAAGCCCCATCTCTACTAAAAATGCAAAAAATAAAATAAAAGAAACAACACTCCCTGCTAGTTTGGGCAGTGCACAACCTCTGCAACCTTCCAACCATGGTTTGTTTTCATCCTCCACCACCTTGAAGGCCTTCTCCGAACAACGGAACTCTCAGAGATCAATTGTGCCTCTGATTCCTACACCACCAACTTGACACCAGCTTTTCTTTACGACAGAAAGTTACAATATTTGGAACACCAGCAGTGCCTTGAACATAACAGATACTCAAAAGATGTTTGCAAACTATGATGGAGTAAGTCAAGAACGGCAGGTTGTCATCAAACTGTAAAGAGCCTTGAAGGCCAAGAAAGAAGTTTTGGCTTTATTTGGCAGATGTGAAATACGGTCAAATAATGAGAATGATGTTTTAGAAAGTCTAATTTCAGCAACCACAAGCAAGCAGGGTTTTAGCGACTATACTTAAAGTGACAGGTTAAGGGCCTTCTCTGTTGAAGGGCAGAGGGGAGCTTCCTCTGTAATGAGCAGCATCCTCATTCAGCCATCCTGCAGTTTATCTGTTTGGGATTGCAGATATTGGTTTTCATATACCTACACTCAGAGAGTGAAGCTAAAACTGGGCCATTAAGCCAAGAAAAACATGCTTTTGCCTGAAATATCTAAGTATCTAGGAAACAGCTCTGACTTGAATAATTATACACATACATAAAATACATATACACAAATAAGCATTACTTTTCTTTTCTCCCTTCCCTTCTTTTGCAGTCTCCCTCTTTTCCATCTCTGTCTTCCCTTTTTTGTTTCTCCCCCTAAAATTACTATGCATGTCTCTCATTTCTTTACAAATGCTTTACATTAATGATCTCCATATGGCCCTTTCCCTCTCCCAAAACACCCTCCCTCCCCCTAAGATTATATTTGAGGTATTTTACTGGTTTTGCTCATATACTGGTTCAGTCAACTCCCTCATTATCTGTACTAATAACAATTCAATTCTCCTGTTTCCTTTGCTAATGTAGGTCAAACCTTCACTAACCTTAGAATTCTACAGTTACTAGAGAATCAAAATTGCAAGTCCATTTTCCTAAAGCCCTCCTTAAAAAAAAAAAAAAAAGGCATTTACGTATTTAGGTAAATAAATTAATTTCATTGTATTGTTGGAGAACCAAATAAGTAACTCTTATCTGTAAATTCAAAACTGTTAGAACCTAATTCACTAAACAAAATGAGTTTCCTAATGAATTTCCTTTCAAAGCATGTATCTTCGATTTCAAGCCAAGAAGAAATAATAGACTCCGTGGCACTAGACAATTTTATTTACTTCTTAGATTTGTATAAAAATCCTTACTCCCTACACGAAGAATATTATGTAGAAGTAATCCACTGCAATAGCAAGGCCGCCGTTCCGAACATGTACATGCCTATCAGTAAAAGATGACAGGGCACAACCTTAAATTTAAAAAATGAATGGAAGGAGGATCTTAAGACAGTATCAAACAGATAAACTATAATATGCAGTTTGGGTTTTCTGCCCCAAAAGGCTGTCTTCTTTGAAAGTCCACCCTTAGTCTGCTTATTCCTCCCATTGAATATGCTCACTTGTACTAAAAACAGGAAAGCGCTATCACCACTTCAAGGTAAGACAGTCTAAGAAAAGACTGCAATATTTCCCCATTCATCCTAGTAAAGTGGAAAAAAAAACTTACCCAAATACTGTTTTCTAGATTTAGGACAGTTTAGATTTTTCTCTGCTCTCAAGGTAATGTTTTTTTCCCTTCCCATATCATAGACCCTCTGAAACTCGCAGTGTGGATCTTTGATACCAAACGGTGGACAAGAGGTTTGCTAACTCCACACTTTGTAGGAAAAGGGGGGAGAAAAGGGCACAGACATCCATTATTTAGAGTCTATCGGTAAATTAACTTGCTTTATAACAATTCCATTACAGCACATAGTATGCCGGGGGCAGAGTGTATAGAATGTGTGGAGAGTGCACATTTCACCATAACAAGAACCCATCTTTCCAAACACTACCAAAAATTGGCAAATAATTCAAACTACGCTTAGTTCAAGGCTTAATTGTTGAACCCTAACAATAAAAGTTCAGAAAAATATAATTAGCAGGTTGCTCTCTGCGCAAAAGTAAACTACAAAGAGGGGACGTTTGTCTATCTCCACACGCCCCTCCCCATGCCTGAGGATTTCGCCCTCAAGAGGTGCGTCTAGTGTAAGGGCCAGACCTCGCTGGTGCCCCGGACAACGGGGTGGGAGTAGGGACCGACCCGTCCCGTAGTTGGCCGCGCCTGGGGCCTCGCTGGGCCGCGCACCCCGCTGGCTCGGTCGCCCGGAGGCGGACAGGACGGAGACGGGACGGATGGACGGGACAGACAGACGCTACAGGACGGACGGGACGGGCAGAGAAGCAGTGCGTCCTACCCGGAGGGCTCCCTCCCAGGGCCGGCGGAGTACCTGCTCCGGTCATCCAGGCTGCGGTTGTCGGCGGCTGCGTTGCGCCAGTCGGGCAACGTGCTGGCGCACAGCACCACCATGGACACAATCACGAACACCACCGACACGCTAGCCAGGATCTGCGCGGCCAGCGACGACGTGGGCTCCTCGAAGGTCCGCCGCATGCGCTCCAGCCAGCGCCTGGAGGGAGCCGCCTCGGCCCCGCCGGGGCGCGCCTCGTCGCGGCCCAGCACACCCGGCTCGTCGGCCGAGTAGAAGGTGTAGGTGTCGGACATGCGGTCGTCGAGGCGGCGCTGGCAGCAGTACTCGAGGTGCGCGCCCTCCAGGCCCCAGTAGATCATCTCGTTGTAGAAGGAGAGCTCGCACATCCGCGGCGCGAAGCGCAACTTGCCGTGGCCGCGCACGTAGAGCAGGATGAAGCCGAAGGCCTCCGAGTGCCGGTCGAAGAAGTACTCGTTGCGCTCGCGGTCGTAGTCGTCGCACACCTCGAGCACGTCGCGCTCGGAGCGGCAGCCGTGCAGCCGGCTCACGCGGCGCAGCGGGAAGTCCTTCAGCAGCTCCCGGGACAGCGAGTACCGGGCGCCGCCCACGTTCAGCACCACCGAGGCCGCCCCGCTGCGCCCGAAGGTCATGGCCGCCCGGGAGACCTTCGGCCCTAGGGCCCGGCTGCAGCCCCCCACCCGAAGCCGCCACGCGGGGCCTGCCTGCCCGTGGCTGACGGGGGAGCGCGCCGTCGGGGCCCGCGCTCCCTCGGGGCTCCGCTCCTGCCCTCCGCTGGCCCGGGGGTCCCTGGGCTCGAGTATCTCCGGCGCTGCTAGCAGCGCGCCCTCCGCCCGGCGGTACCTGCGGGTGGCCGGGGAGTCCTCGCCGGCGCCAGCGCTGCGCCCCACCGGCTGGGAACGCGGCTGTGTCCGCGCCGCCGCCCCTCGCGCCCGAGGGCTGCCCACACCGAGGCCGCGGTGCCCTCTCCCAGGCCGCGGCGCCGACCCCCTGAGGGGTGCGGGCGCCGAATGGAGGCGCCGGGGCGGGATAGCTCCCCGTCTCTGGCGCTCCCTGCGGCCGCGGACTCGGCGGCCGCCCCGCCGCCGTCCAGAGGCGAGAGGCAAAGTGAGCGGGTTCGGAGGCGGCGAAGAGCCGGCTCGCGGCGGCGGGGGCGGGGCCTCTGTGCCGTCCTCCTCCTCGCCCGCCAGCTCCGCGCGCGCCGCTCACCTCCCTCCGCGCCGCCCTCCGCTTCCCGCCCGCGCCCGCACCTCCCCGGCTTGCTCGGGCTGGGATTCCCGGGCGCCCCGCCCTGGACCTCGGGCTCCCCGCCTCGTGACGCCGTCCTCCCCCTCCGCTCCCTCCCGTAGTGGCGGGGAGGGGTCCGCAGGGTGGGGGAGTGGGGAGCCCCGCGCCCGGGATGCCTGCTCCCGCGTCGTGCCCCCGGCCATCGGGATGACTTGGGCAGTCCCCAGGGGCCCTTTTAACAGCCCTGGTTCAAAGCCCATTGTGGACTCGGGTGCGGGGACAGACGGCGTTTGGAGAGCTTTTTCCAGAAACTGTCCGGAGCCCAGCTCGGGTTCTGACATCGCCCCTAAGGATTTCTGAGAGAAGGCATGCCAGCCACGGCTTTTCCTGCCGACTTTGCTCTTCCTACCGCCGCGCGGGGCGACCCACGTACCGCGTGCTCCGAGGGCGGCTGCACGCCCCATCCCCCAGCCTCGGTGCCGCCTGCCAGCCCGTGAAGGGGAGCGGCCCCCGACCCGGCCCCGGCCCCCACGTTCTGGGGCGCGGGTCCTGAGAAGGCGCCTATGTGTAGCGCGCCTGGACCCTCTCGAGATGCTGCCCTTAGAGTGGGATGAAAGTCTGGGGAGGAACGCCTTGTCACCGGCAAAAACAGCCTTTCTCGTGGTCTTCGTCTGCATCCTCCTTTTCAAAATATCTTGATTTCCCCCGCGCACCCCAGACCCGGCTGCAGCACCGGCCCTCCGAGCGGGAAGAGCCCCGTGAAGGCTCCACAGAGCAATCTACCCCGCGCTCTTGTCCGTGCCCAGAGAGTGGGTTCCACCTGGCAGGGATTATTTTAAACTGCTACCAGCAATTCATTCACCTGTCACCCGACACCAGCAGCCCAGCGCGCCGGAGGCGAGACAGGTGAGTTGTAAGGCGAACCGTGTTAGATGCAAAACAAATACTAGAAGAAAAAAATAAGGGTGGGGTAGGGTGAGATGCGGTCATCTGACTACAGGGTAACCTGGCTGGTTAAAGGAAGAGTTTTTCTTTGCCTTCCACTTTTCATAATTTTGTAGGATTGTCCGGTGCCCGCTAGAGGTCACCAAACGGAGTTCTTTTGCACTGGTTCTTAAGTGGATTCCTAGTGAAAGGCAGGCAACTGAAAAATGTTGAGTGCTGTCTCACATAAAGTAAAATCACTCTGGGTGGCTTCTTAAAGAATGAAAATCTCTGTGAGTTGTTTATCCCCAGACTTGGATAATTTATCTTAAGAGCACTAAATGTGAGGCCGGGCGCGTGGCTCACGCTTGTAATCCCAGCACTTTGGGAGGCCGAGGCGGGCGGATCACGAGGTCAGGAGATCGAGACCACGGTGAAACCCCGTCTCTACTAAAAATACAAAAAAATTAGCCGGGCATGGTGGCGGGCGCCTGTAGTCCCAGCTACTCGGAGAGGCTGAGGCAGGAGAATGGCGTGAACCCGGGAGGCGGAGCTTGCAGTGAGCCGAGATCGTGCTACTGCACTCCAGCCTGGGTGACAGAGCAAGACTCCGTCTCAAAAAAAAAAAAAAAAAAAAAAAGCACTAAATGTGGTTAAAAGCTCAAAAACAGGAGTTATTTGCTACTTTAGTATCTACTAAATACTTTGCTGTTTAGCATCTATTTTGCTATTTAGTATCTACTAGGTAGATACTGCTACTTTGCTATTTAGTATCTACTAAGTAGGTACTAAACAAGAAAAATATCCGTAAGAAAGTGAGTTTCAAGACAGAATTGGAGGTGTTGATGGCCATGAGTTGGCACAGAGAAAGGGCAAAACATTCCTAGTAGCAAAATCTCGAATGTGGAGGTTTAAAGTCTGTGAAGAAGTATAATGCACTTGCCCACTGAAACAATAGGGATCTCAACTGCAGCATTTAAATTGGATCCTATAAGCAATGGAATACCTGGAGGTTTCAATGGCAGAAATGGCTTGATGAAAGCTTTACTTCAGGAAGGTGCCTTTGCACTTTGGGTCATTCTAAGGAGAAGGTGATTTCAGCAACCCAGGAATGGGATCCCCAACCCCATGTCTGTGAAGATGAAGAAGGGTCTGTTCTGAGAAACGCTGAGGCCAAGAACTTTGCAGATCTTGAAGATGGATTTGTTGTAGGACGTGAGGATGGGGAAAAGTTTGCAGATGTGAGCCAGAGATGAGCCTGGCTTCACACCAAGAGCCAATTCATCAGGAAGCCGTTAAAAAATACTTTCTAGAAGCATCACAAGCAATAGAAGACAGAACTATAGTGCCAATTGTTTGCTCCAACATTATTATAGGGTTTATTTCCTGTGTTCTCTCCGTAGAATCCCTCTACTGTCTGTTGATTGAACCAGTTGAAGAAATATCTCATTTTAAATTACATTTGAGCTTAGAAAACAAATTAATTTGATGACAATACAATGTGTGCCTCCTAGGTATATTTTCATAAGATTTCTTAGAGAGATAGGTTTAAATCATTTCATTTGTTTCAAGAGTAATATTTTTATTTGATTTTAATATCATCAACCACTGCTGCAGCAGCAATACCCAAATCATTTTCTTAAACAAAGAAAACAGTGATGCAGAAATGATAGGCTTGTCTCAATATAATCTGGTTTAGAGGGCATTCTTAAAGCCAATTCTATTCCTTTGTACTTTGAGAAGATAATGTTGAGAAGTATTACACCCGAATTCTGTCCTAGACTCGGGATGATATTTAGGGGCTTCATATCTAAATCTTTAGAATGCATTACAATTTAAAGGTAGAATTTTAGAGTTTGAAAGAACCTAGAGGTTTTCTAGTTTCAGAAACTAGAAAAAAAAAAAGCAAATTACTCCCATTTTTTTCTCCCCTCCGAAGTTACAAAGCTTCAGAGATGTGGCTATAACTTGCTTGAGCTTCCCCAGCAGCAGCATCCTGGCAGAGGCTAGAATCAGGTTTTCTAATGTCAAACTCTGCTCACTCTGTTTCCAGGGCCTGGATTGCTGCCACAACCTTCTACCTCATCTCTTTGCACTCCAATTCTTTCCTATCTCTATGAATTCTGAATAAGGCCACCAGAGAGCTCTTCCTTCCATGCATTTTCATCAGGGTATTCCCAAATTCAAAAACCTGAAAGGTGGCTGGGTGTGGTGGTTCATGCCTGTAATCTCAGCACTTTGGAAGGCTGAGGCAGGCAGATCACCCAAGTTCAGGAGTTCGAGACCAGCTTGGCCAACATGGTGAAACCCGTTTCTACTAAAAATTCAAAAAATTAGCCAGGCATGGTAGCAGGTGCCTATAATCCCAGCTACTGGGGAGGCTGAGGCAGGAGAATCGCTTGAACCTGGGAGGCAGAGGTTGCAGTGAGCCGAGATTGTGCCATTGCACTCCAGCCTGGGCTACAAGAGCAAAACTCCTCTTGAAACTAGAGGTTTTCAAAACAAAACCAAACAAACAAAACCTAAAGCGAGTATATAAAAGTACATAATTAGAAATTGTCCATACAATAAAGTCCAAATTGGCCAGGCGCGGTGGCTCACGCCTGTAATCCAAGCACTTTGGGAGGCCGAGGCAGGTGGATCATGAGGTCAGGAGTTCGAGAGCAGCCTGGCCAAGATGGTGAAACCCCGTCCCTGCTAAAAATACAAAAATTAGCTGGGCGTGGTGGCACACCCTTGTAATCCCAGCTACTCAGGAAGCTGAGGCAGAAGAATCGCTTGAACCCAGGAGGCAGAAGTTGCAGTGAGCCAAGATCGCTCCACTGCACTTGAGCCTGGGTGATGGAGCAAGACTCCATCTCAAAAAAAAAAAAAAAAAAAAAAAAAAGTCCAAATTGTCTATAGGGCTCTCTCTAGACTCAAATCCTGGCTATACAGGCTATACTGGCTATAAAACTCATTTGCTAAGCCACCTGGAGCCAGTTCCTTAAACCTCATTGATCCTCAGTTTTTCTCCTCCATAGAATGAAAATAATAATACCTACATCCAAAGGGGTAATGAAAAGATCACAAGCTGATGTGAAGGTGGTATGTAGCTCAGTGCATGACACTGGAAAAATCTCACTTCATGTATGCTTCCTTTAGTCCAAATCAGCCATGCTCATTTCTCATTCCTGGGTTCTAAATAAACACAGATTGGATAAGTGAATTGATTTGTCTAAACATGTGACCAACAACAAAGTAACCTGAAACAAAAAATTCACTAAAAAGTTGTGACCCTTATACTGCTGACTCTGGCTTGAACACAGATTCCTCCATCACTTTGCATTGCATAACTGGATGTGTTCAAGGACTCTGAACACCCTGTCTGCCCCAAAGCTTTACAAATTGAAATACCCTGTGGGCACTACTGTTCCATGCAGCTTACTTGTCAACTCTGCCTGCTTTAAAAAGCCCTTGCCCTGCTGTTAATTCATATTTTTCAGTGTTTGCATTTACATCAGTTTCTTTCTCAGCCTCTGCCGAATCAGTTGGTACTTTTAAAAGTCAGCTTTTTGAATGGAAATGTAGCCTTCTAACTTCTCTCATTTTTTTTATTTGAGACGGAGTCTCGCTCTGTCGCCCAGGCTGGAGTGCAGTGGCGCAATCTCGGCTCACTGCAAGCTCCGCCTCCCGGGTTCACGCCATTCTCCTGCCTCAGCCTGTCCGAGTAGCTGGGACTACAGGCGCCCGCCACCATGCCCGGCTAATTTTTTTGTATTTTTAGTAGAGACGGGGTTTCACCGTGGTCTCGATCTCCTGACCTCGTGATCCGCCCGCCTCGGCCTCCCAAAGTGCTGGGATTACAAGCGTGAGCCACCGCGCCCGGCCAACTTCTCTCATTTTAATAAATAAAAGACTAATGACTTAGCCCTCTATGCAGAATGACCCCTGTAGAAGGTGTTCAGAAGACCACCAGGATGGCTGAATGGTAGAAAGGAGAACTTTATTGTTGTTAACAATTTGCAAGCCAGGAAGAGAAAGTCTCTGGTGTGGACTGAAGGTGCTCTCTCTTCAAAGAGGGGAATAACAGGTTGGGTTTTAGGCCTCACAGGGCCTGTATCATACGTAATCAGCAGGCTTGGGGGAAACGCTTGGGGGAGGCGCACACATGCATAATGGGTATACATATATGTAACATGCATCGTGTTCACTTTGTGATGGGGCTTTAGCATTAAAATGAGGTGGAATTTGGCTCTTTATGTCAACAGGTGAACTACAGGCCACAAAGACAGCTTGTGTGCTGCCTCTGTAAGCTGGCTGAAACTGACCTGAGGTCTATAGCAGCTCATCAGAAAAGAATGTTTGTAATGGCTGTCTATCCAGACAGAGTTGTTGTCATCTGGGTTGTATAACAGAATTGAAAACTCCTATTTTTAGGGAGTTTAGCCACAGTAATTTAGAAATTTGCCAGCCAAGCCCTGAGCCCTTGACCCATCAGTAACTTAGTTTCCTTATCTTAGGGTCTGTCTTAGTTTATTAAGGGGCATCTATTTTGGTCTCTCAGGTTACAAAGGTAGAGCTGTAATTCAATAGCACTATGAGGTTATCCCAAGATTCAGAGAGTAGTCTTGTTTACAGAGCTCTAATACAGGGAGGTATAAGTCAAAGGGTATGAAGTTTCAGTTATATAGGATGAATAAGTCCTAGAGATCTACTATGTGGCATAGTACCTATATTCAATAGTACTATAATGCATACCTAAGCATTTGCTAAGAGGGTAGATCTTTTTTCTTTTTTTTTTTTTTTTTTTTTTTTGAGACGGAGTTTCACTCTTTTTGCCTAGGCTGGAGTGCAATGGTGCGATCTCAGCTCAGCGCAACCTCCGCCTCCCAGGTTCAAGCGATTCGTCTGCCTCAGCCTCCTGAGTAGCTGGGATTACAGGCATGCACCACCACGCCGGCTAATTTTGTATTTTAAGTAGAGACGGAGTTTCTCCATGTTGGTCAGGCTGGTCTTGAACTCCCAACCTCGGGTGATCCACCTGCCTCGGCTTCCCAAAGTGCTGGGATTACAGGCGTGAGCCACCGCACCCGGCGAGGGTAGATCTTATAGGTGTTCTTATCATTTCAAAAAAAGGAATAGCTGGACATGATGGCTCAAGCCTGTAATCCCAGCACTTTGGGAGGCCGAGGCAGGCAGATCACGAGATCAGGAGTTCAAGACCAGCCTGACCAACATGGAGAAACCCCGTCTCTACTAAAAATACAAAATTAGCTGGGGTGGTGGCGCATGCCTGTAATCCAGCTACTTGGGGAGGCTGAGGCAGGAGAATCACTTGAACCCGG
This sequence comes from Hylobates moloch, assembly GCF_009828535.3. Taxonomy (NCBI): domain Eukaryota; kingdom Metazoa; phylum Chordata; class Mammalia; order Primates; family Hylobatidae; genus Hylobates; species Hylobates moloch. The sequence continues at coordinate 82,519,001 of NW_026652290.1, read as the reverse complement.
GAGGCGGACGGTGCGGTGAGCTGAGATCGAGCCAATGCACTCCAGCCTGGGCAACAGAGAAAGAAAAAAAAAGGAATAATAAAAAGACAGAAACTTTCAGAAGTGATGGACATGTTTATGGCACAGATTGTGATGATAGTTTCAAAAGTGTATACTCAACTCCAAACTCGAAGTTGTATACATGAAATATGTACGGTTTTTTGTATGTTAATCATACCTCAATAAAGTGTTTTTTTGTTGTTGTTTTTTTTTTTAAAAAAAAGAGAGATAGCTGGGCGTGGTAGCTCATGCCTGTAATCCCAGCACTTTGGGAGGCAGAGGCAGGTGGATCATTTGAGGTCAGGAGTTTGAGACCAGCCTGGGTAACATGGTGAAACTCTGTCTCTACTAAAAATACAAAAATTTGGCTGGGCATGGTGGCTCACGCCTATAATCCCAGCACTTTGCAAGGCTGAGGCAGGTGAGGTCAGGAGTTTGAGACCAGCCTGGCCAACATAGTGAAACCCCATCTGTACTCAAAATACAAAAATTAGCTGGACGTGGTGGTGGGCGCCTGTAATACCAGCTACTCGGGAGGCTGAGGCAGGAGAATCTCTTGGATCTGGGAGGCAGAGGTTACAGTGAGTCGAGATCACGCCACTGTACTCCAGCTTGGGTGGCAGAGTGAGATTCCATCTCAAAAAAAAAAAAATTAGCTGGGTGTGGTGGCACGTGCCTGTAGTCCCTGCTACTCAGGAGGCTGAGGCAGGAGAATCGCTTGAACCCAGGAGGTGGATGCTAGTGCACTCCAGCCTGGGTGACAGAGACTCTCTCAAAAATAAACAGACAAATAAAAATGAGAGATACAAGAAAAAACGTAAAAGTTATCAGATGTCTAAGGCTGAGGCAGGAAATATGTGTAAGTGAGGGGAAAAATTTTTTTCCTCTACCTTCCTAGGTTCTTGGCCTATGGTCCTACAAATTAGACTGACAAAAGATAAATTAACAAAAGAAACACAGTTTATTAGAAACACAGTTTATTAACAAGTACAGCATAGCACATTACACAGAGAAAATCAAAGGGTTGTTAGTATCAAAATCAAGGGGCTTTATGAAGCTTTTTTTTTTTTTTTTTTGAGACAGAGTCTCACACTCTCGCCCAGGCTGGAGTGCAGGGGCATGATCTTGACTCACTGCAAGCTCTGCCTCCCGGGTTCACACCATTCTCCTGCCTCAGCCTCAGGAGTAGCTGGGACTGCAGGCGCCCGCCACCACGCCTGGCTAATTTTTTGTATTTTTAGTAGAGACAGGGTTTCACCATGTTAACCAGGATGGTCTCCATCTCCTGACCTCGTGATCTGCCCACCTCCGCCTCCCAAAGTGCTGGGATTACAGACGTGAGCCACCGCGCCTGGCCTATATAGCATCTTAACAAAGAATAAATTTGCTACAAAGTAACCAGCTAAAGGAAAAGGAGTTTAGGCTTTTAGGGGTGGCAAACTATGGGAAAGTAAACATGTCAGGAAACTAACAGAAGGTAAGCGTTGTTTTATAAGATGCGTTATGCATTACATAGATTCCTCTGGTGCTATCTCTAGGCTGATAAGACGCTAGGGTCTCCAGTGGTTAAGAATCTTTCTGCCCTTCCTAGTAGAGAAGAGGAGGGCATAATTTTTTTCTTATGTCTGATTCTTCTCAATTGCCTTTAGCTCAAAATAATCCTTACGTCAAAATGGCATATTTTGGGAGGCATATTCTGATCCCCTACATATGGCATGGAGGCCATTATTGTATTGTCAGCCAACCCACTCCTAACACTGTGGCTTCATTAAACTTAACATTTAGGTAACATTAAAGTTACCGAACTGACCTTGAGTCCACTACCCAATGCAGTAAAGTCAAACACTGGCATCAGGATTGCAGCAAGAGAAAGTGAGGCATTTATTGCAGAGTGCCAAGCACGGAGAATCGGACAGCCCATGCTTAAGACCTGAATTCCTGGCTGGTCACGGTGGCTCATGCCTGTAATCCCAGCACTTTGGGAGGCCGAGGCATGTGGATCACTTGAGGTCAGGAGTTTGAGACCAGATTGGGCAACATGGTGAAACCCTGTCTCTCCTAAAAATACAAAAATTAGACGGGCCTGGTGGTGCATGCTTGTAATCCCAGCTACTGGGGAGGCTGAGGCAGGAGAATCACTTGAACCTGGTAGGCAGAGGTTGCAGTGAGCCGAGATCATGCCACTGCACTCCAGCTTGGGCAATAGAGTGAGACTCTATCTCAAAAATCAAAATTAAAATTAAAATTAAAAAAAGATCCAAATCCCCTAATGGCTTACAGGTAAGGGTTTTTAAAGGCAGGAAGGCAGAAGTTACAGGCAAAGTCATAAATCAATACATGGAGGCCATACATTGGTTTGACCTGAAAAGGGGGACATCTCAAAGTGGGGGTGGGGGGCTGGCCAACAGGTCGTAAATGGATTCAAAGATTTCCTGATTTGCAATTGATTAAGGAGTTGAAGCTTTGTCTAAAAATTTGGGATCAGCAGAAAAGAATGTTGGCTCTGGCCTGCAGGTATGACCTCCTCCAGGACCCTCAGGAAGAATTTTAGAACAAAGAATGGCAGTCTGAGTTCAGTTGTTAGTCCCCCATCTGAGGTCTGTGTGCCAGTGGATGTGTTTGGTGGAGGTACGGGTTTCTGAAGAACAACTCAGGGACATATGTGCAGATTTTTTTTTTTTTTTTTTTTTTTTGAGACAGAGTCTCGCTCTGTCGCCCAGGCTGGAGTGCAGTGGCGCAATCTCGGCTCACTGCAAGCTCCGCCTCCCGGGTTCACGCCATTCTCCTGTCTCAGCCTCTCCGAGTAGCTGGGACTACAGGTGCCCGCCACCACGCCCGGCTAATTTTTTTTTTGTATTTTTAGTAGAGACGGGGTTTCACCATGTTGGCCAGGATGGTCTCGATCTCCTGACCTCGTGATCTGCCCGCCTCGGCCTCTCAAAGTGCTAGGATTACAAGCGTGAGCCACCGCGCCCGGCCTCAGATGTTATCTTTACTTTCTATAGGGAACCAAACATGCTGTGATTCTAATTTCCTTAGCTATTATTGTTATTGGAAAGGGGTCCCAATCCAGCCAGGCACGGTGGCTCATGCCTGTAATCCCAGCACTTTGGGAGGCCGAGACAGATGGATCACCTGATGTTAGGAGTTTGAGACCAGCCTGGCCAACATGGCGAAACCCCGTCTGTACTAAAAATACAAAATTAGCCGGTGTAGTGGCGCATGCCTGTAATCCCAGTCACTCAGGAGGCTGAGGCAAGAGAATCACTTCAACCCCAGAGGCGGAGGTTGTGGTGAGCTGAGATTGCGTCATTGCACTCCAGCCCGGGCAACAAGAACGAAACTCTGTCTCAAAAAAAAAAAAAAAAAAAAAATAGAAAAATTAGCCAGGCGTGGTGGCAGCTGTCTGTAATCCCAGCTACTCAGGAGGCTGAGGCAGGAGAATCACTTAAACCAGGAGACAGAGGTTGCAGTGAGCTGAGATCGCACCATTACACTCCAGCCTGGGAGACAGGGCAAGACTCTGTCTCAAAAAAAAAAGCAAATAAATAAAAAATTTTAAGAAAAGGAAAGGGATCTTGATCCAGACCCCAAGAGAGGGTTCTTGGATCTCACACAAGAAAGAATTGGAGGCAAGTCCATACAGTAAAGTGAAAGCAAGTTTGTTGAAGAAGTAAAGGATTAAAGAATGGCCACTCCATAGACAGAGCAGGTGCTCCCAAGGGCTGCTGGTTGACCATTTTTATGGTTATTTCCTGATGATATGCTGAACAAGGGATAGATTATTCATGACTCCTCTTTTTAGACCATATAGGGTAACTTTCTGACATTGCCATGGCATTTGCAAACTGTCATTGTGCTGGTGGGAGTGTAGCACTGAGGACGACCAGAGGTCACCTTGTCACCGTCTTAGTTTTGGCGGGATTTGGCCAGCTTCTTTACTGCAAGCTGTTTTATCAGCAAGGTCTTTATGACCTGTATCTTAGGCCGACCTCCTATCTCAACCTGTGACTAAGAATGTCTAACCGTCTGGGAATGCAGCCCACTAGATCTCAGCCTTATTTTACCCAGCTCCTACTTATTCAAGATGGAGTTGCTCTGGTTCAAACACCTCTGACATTTTAAACTACTATTTTTTCTTTTTTTATTAATTTTTTTTTGCACACAAAACAATAAACATTTTCTAAAAATACATACAAACAAAAAGATGCATATCAAACATATTAGTAAGGTTGCACGTGGGAAGACGGGGAATAGAAATGGGGGGTGGGAATTAAAGAAAATAAATGAGAGAGGGGCTTTGTATGGCTCAATGATAATAACTCAATCCTCCATGTCTTTGACAAAGAAGAAGGAGAAGGAAGAGGAAGAAAAAGAAAGTGGGGTAAAGGATCAGAAAGGGAGGAAAATAGAAAAAATTAGAGTATGACTCCAGGGTAGACCTGTTTTGTTGTTGCTGGGTTGGTTGGTTGGTTTGTCTGTTGTATTTTTCATATGTTTCACCATGTTGGCCAGGCTGGTCTCGAACTCCTAGCCTCAAGTGATCAACCCGCTTCGGCCTCCCAGAGTGCTGGGACTACAGGCGTGAGCCACCATGTCCAGCTCCCACATTGCATCTGGCCTCCGTGGTAGACCTCCCAGAGGGTGCGGCCAGGCAGAGGCGCTCCCCACATCCCAGACGGGGCGGCCGGGCAGAGGTGCTCCTCACTTCCCAGATGGGGCGGCCGGGCTGAGGCGCTCCTCACATCCCAGACGATGGGCGGCCAGGCAGAGACGCTCCTCACTTCCTAGACGGGGCGGCGGCTGGGCAGAGGCACTCCTCACATCCCAGAGGATGGGCGGCCAGGCAGAGATGCTCCCCACCTCCCAGACGGGGCGGCGGCCTGGCAGAGGCTGCAATCCTAGCACCCTGGGAGGCCAAGGCAGGCGGCTGGGAGGCGGAGGCTGCAGCGAGCCAAGACCACGCCACCGCACTCCAGCCTGGGCAACACCGAGGACCGAGTGACGGAGACTCCGTCTGCAGTCCCAGCAACTCGGGAGGCCGAGGTGGGCAGACCACTCGAGGTCAGGAGCTGGAGACCAGCCTGGCCAACATGGCAAAACCCCCTTAAACTACTGTTACCTTCTTGCTTGTCAGGTTGTTTATTTACTTCTCAGGGCTAGCTAGGTGCCTGGAATTTACCTTGAAGGAGCTCAAGAATTTCATTTTATTTCTATGCTTTGAGGTGAAGGGTGCCCAGCAGGCCCCTAAGAGGGGCTCCTGTTCCTTCTCATGCCCTCAAAGCTGGGTGTGGTAGTGTGTACCTGTAGTCTCAGCTGCTCAGGAGGCTGATGCAAGAGCATCCCTTTGGCCCGGGAGTTCGAGAACAGCCTGGGCAACATAGTGAGGCCCCATCATTTAAACAAAATGAAAGAAAGGAAAACATAAATAAACAAACTGCCCTCAGACCCATCCCACCCCATGAACCACATTCTTTTTTTTTTTTTTTTTTTTTTGAGATGGAGTTTCCCTCTTGTCACCCAGGCTGGTGTGCAGTGGTATGATCTCGGCTCACTGCAACCTCCACCTCCCGGGTTCAAGCAATTTTCCTGCCTCAGCCTTCTGAGTAGCTGGGATTACAGGCACCTGTCACCACGCCCAGCCCAGCTAACTTACTGTATTTTTAGTAGAGATGGGGTTTCGCCATGTTGGACAGGCTGGTCTCGAACTCCTAACCTCAGGTGATCCGCCCGCCTCGGCCTCCCAAAGTGCTGGGATTACAGGCGTGAGCCACCACGCCCGGCCATGAACCACATTATTTTTTTTTGAGTCTGTCAAAAGACTTCGCTCTGTCACCTAGGCTGGAGTGTAGTGGTGTGATCTTGGCTCACTACAACCTCCACCTCCCAGGTTCAGGTGATTCTCCTGTCTCAGCCTCCCAAGTAGCTGGGATTACAGGCATGCACCACCATGCCTGGCTAATATTTTGTATTTTTAGTAGAGATGGCATTTCACCTTGTTGACCATGCTGGTCTCAAACTCCTGACCTCAGGTGATCCAGCTGCCTCGGCCTCCCAAAGTGCTGGGATCACAGGGTGAGCCACCACACCCAGCCCCATGAACCACATTCTTAAAGATGAGAAGCCACCAGAGGGACATGTCACTCCTATGTCATACTTATGACACCATCTCACATCAATGTCCTTGCTTTTTCTTCTGCTCTAGGACCCTTGAAGCTTGCCTTTTTTTTGGTAAAGATGTGGTTTCCCTATGTTGCCCAGGCTGGTCTTGAACTCCTGGGTTCAAGCAGTTCTCCCACCTCATCTTCCCAAAGTGCTGGGATTACAGGCGTGAGCTACCACAATTGGCCCCTTTTTGCTCTTATTCAAGCAAAAGAAACACTCTCTTCCTTAAATTTCCAGCTTTGCAAAGCTTACTATATTATAGAACAGCCCCTCTTTGTAATCTTCACCCCAGCCTCCCTCCAGTCATGCTTCCCTGTTGGACTGGGATGACCCTTCTCCCCATCACCGCTCTGTGGACCTTGCTCTGTGCAATGGCTAAGCCCTTCTAGGAGGCACTATGCACTCTGCTGCCCACAAAAACACTGTTATTATTACTCCCATTTTGCAGATGAAGAAATGAGGCTTCAAGAGATGAGATGGGGCCGGATGTGGTGACTCATGCCTGTAATCCCAGCACTTTGGGAGGCCGAGGTGGGCGGATCACGAGGTTGGGAGATTGAGGCATCCTGGCTAACACGGTGAAACCCCATCTCTACTAAAAATAGAAAAAATTAGCCCGGCATAGTGGCGTGCACCTGTAGTCCCGGCTACTCAGGAGGCTAAGGCAGGAGAATCGCTTGAACCTGGGAGGCGGAGGTTGCAGTGAGCCGAGATCATGCCACTGCACTCCAGCCTGGGTGACAGAGTGAGACTCCATCTCAAAAAAAAAAAAAGAAAAGAAAAGAGATGAGATGACTGACTCACCTAAGGTCCCAAAGCTAACTAGTAAGTGCCAGAACCGATACTGAAACCCACAGACTGTGCAGGCTGTCTTGCCTCCCATGCTGGCTCAGCACCACCTCTCCTCTCTACCAAGCACTAAGCACCCCCCTGGAGGGAGGAACCTGTTAGGTGATGCCAGAGGAAGCAATCAGATAAATCTAGAATGCAGATCATTAAATAAGATAATTAGTCTTCCAAAAGCCACTTTCATATCATGAAATATTTAAGGAGAAGATCATATAATGTCTGATATGTACTTCAGAACAACCAAGAGCAAGGGCAAGTGGGTGGGAATATAGATGAAACAAGATTGGCCACAAATTGTTAATTTTTTTTTTTGAGATGGAGTCTCGCTCTGTCACCCAGGCTAGAGTGCAATGGCGCGATCTCGGCTCACTGCAGCCTCCATCTCCCAGGTTCAAGTGATTCTCCTGCCTCAGCCTCCCAAGTAGCTGGGATTACAGGTGCCTGCCACCACGCCTGGCTAATTTTTGAAATTTTAGTAGAGAGAGCGTTTCACCATGTCAGCCAGGCTGGTCTCGAACTCCTGACCTCAAATGATCTGCCCGCCTCAGCCTCCCAAAGTGCTGGGATTACAGGCATGAGCCACCGTGCCCAGCCCCCTCAAATTGATAATTATCGAAGCTGGATAATGGGGTTCATTTTATTAATCTTTCCACTTTTATATGTATTTGAAATTGTCCATAATAAAAAAGTAAAACCCAGTACGGTGGCTCACGCCTGTAATCCCAGATCTTTGGGAGGCTGAGGCAGAAGAATTGTTTGAGCCCAGGAGTTCAAGACCAGCCTGGACAACATAGTGAGACCCTGTCTCTACTAAAAATAATTTTTTAGAAATTATCTGCATGTGGTGGTACTCGATGCCTGTGATCCCAGCCACTCAGAATGCTGAGGTGGGAGGATCACTTGAGCCCAGGAGGTCAAGGCTGCAGTGAGCCATGATCATGCCACTGCACTCCAGCCTGGGCAACAGAGTGAGACCTTGTCTCAAATATTATATATATATATGTATATTTTTTGAGTAAAAATAAAATGTCAACATCTTGGACTTCATTTAAGCTTATTTTTGAATGCCAATTGTGATTCCTTAATTCCTTCAGATTGGATCTGAAAATAGAGAGGTGTAGGTGGGGGGTAAGGTATTGGAGATAATTTACTTATTATTATTATTTATTTATTTATTATTCTTTTTTGATGCGGAGTCGCTCTCTGTTTTCCAGGCTGGAGTACAGTGGCGTGATCTCGGCTCACTGCAACCTCTGTCCCAAGTAGCTGGGACTATAGGCACAGACCACCACACCCAGCTAATTTTTGTAAATTTAGTAGAGACGGGTTTCACCATGTTGGCCAGGCTGGTCTCAAACTCCTGACCTCAGGTGATCCGGCCATCTTGGCCTCCCAAAGTGCTGGGATTACAGGTGTGAACCACCGCGCCTGGCCTGTTTTATTTTTTTAAGACAGAGTCTCACTCCATCTCCTGAACTGGAGTACAGTGGTGCAATTATAGCTCACTGTAACCTCGAACTCCTAGGCTCAAGTGGCTTCCTCTGTCTTCAGCCTCCTGAGTAGCTGGAGTAGCATGCATGATCATGCCTGGCTAATTTTTTAATTTTTTGTAGAGAGAAGGTCTCACTTTGTTGCTGAGGTTGGTCCCCAGCTCCTGGGCTCAAGCAATCTTCCCACCTCGGCCTCCCAAAGTGCTGGGATTGCAGGCGTGAGCCACTGCTGATGGACTTGCTGTGTCTCCCAAGCTGTAGTACAGTGGCACGATCACAGCTCACTGTGGCCTTGACCTCCTAAGCTCAAGCAATCCTCCCTCCTCAGCCTCCCAAGTAGCTGGGACTACAGGCATGCATGACCACACCCAGCTAATGTCATTTTTTTATGTAGAGATGGGGTCTCACTAGTTGCCCAGGCTGGTCTCAAACTCATGCAGTCCTCCTACCTCAGCCTCCCAAAGTGTTGGGATTACAGGCATGAGCCACTGTGCCTGGCTGAGGATAAGATTTCTGAAAAAAGATACATAAAATAGTTATGAGTGGTTATTTCTTGGTCGAGGGACTCTGAATATGAGGTTAGACATGAGACCTATCTTTTGTTGGTTATTATAAACCTTTCATCTTTTTTTTTTTTAACTGTGTGAAAAGATTGTTTTCAATGAAAAAAAAAAAAGAAAAACTAGGTCAGGTGCCGTGGCTCACACCTGTAATCCCAACACTTCGGGAGACTGAGGTGGGAGGATCACTTGAGCCCAGGAGTTCAAGACCAGCCTGAGCAATATAGTGAGACCCCGTTTCTACAGAAACCTTAAAAAATTAGCCAAGCATGGGGGCGCACACCTGTAGTCCCAGCTACTCCAGAGGCTGAGGTGGGATGATGGCTTGAGCCCGGGAGGCAGAGATTGCAGTGACAGAGGTTGCAGTGAGTCGAGATTTCGATGCTGCATTCCAGCCTGAGCAACGGGGTGAGAGTCTGTCTCAAAAAAAAAAAAAAAAAGAAAGAAACCTAGTTAAAAAAAATCTGAGCATATAGCATTCTACCAGATTACCTCTTTTTCCTGAGGCCCATCCTTGCTGGTTCCTGCATCCCCGTCTTCTGAGTTACACCTGGGCCAGGCTTGGCACCTGCTGTTCCCTCTGCCTAGAGCATGCACACATTGTCCCAGAGCATTAGGTGGCTCATTCCTTCTTGTCAGTCAAGTCTCAGTTCAAATGTCACTTCCTCAGAGTCTTTCCCCAGCCACACATTCTAGCATATAAACCTATTTTTTCTTTCCCTTTCCCTATTTTAAAAAATCTAACTTGTCCAAACCCATAGAATCTCCAGCACCAAATGTAAACCCTATATATGAACTATAGACTTATTTTTTCTTTTTCTTTGAGAAAGTCTTGCTTTGCCACCCAGGCTGGAGTGCAGTGGCACCATCTCCACTCACTGCAGCCTTGACCTCCTGGGCTCAAGCGATCCTCCCACCTCAGGCCCCTGAGCATCTGGGACTACAGGTGGGTGACACTATGCCCTGGTAATTTTTTTTATCTTGTGTAGAGATGGGGTCTCGCTATGTTACCCAGGCTGGTCTCAAACTCTTGGCCTCAAGCAATCCTCCTGCCTCAGCCTCCCAAAGTACTGGGATTGCAGGTGTGAGCCACTGCACCCAGCCTAGACTTTGAATGATTATGATGTGCCAATAATATAGTTTCATTGACTGTAACAAATATACAACTCTGGTGAGGGATATTAGTTAAGGGGGGAATATGTTGTGTATATATATATATATATATATATTTTTTTTTTTTTTTTGAGACGGAGTCTTGCTCTGTCGCCCAGGCTGGAGTGCAGTGGCGCAATCTTGGCTCACTGCAAGCTCCGCCTCCCAGGTTCACGCCATTCTCCTGCCTCAGCCTCTCCGAGTAGCTGGGACTACAGGCGCCCGCCACCACACCCGGCTAATTTTTTGTATTTTTAGTAGAGACGGGGTTTCACCATGGTCTCGATCTCCTGACCTCGTGATCCGCCCGCCTTGGCCTCCCAAAGTTCTGGGATTACAAGCGTGAGCCACTGCACCTGGCCCATTGTATATATTTATAATATTATATTATATATTATGCTATATTGTATTATATAATATATTTAATATATCAGATTAAATATATTATATCACGTATATGATATATATTATATATTATATCATATAATAAATATATTAATTATATAATATATTTATTATATTATATTAAATATACTATATTAAATATAATATATTATATATACTATACTAAATATAATATATTATATATACTATACAACATATAGTATATGTGTTGGGGGAAAGGAGTTATACATCTCTGTACTTTCCTTTTGATTTCGCTGTGAACCTAAAACTGCTCTAAAAAATAAAGTCTATTTTTTTAAAATCACTTTGCTTATTCACCTGTTACTTGTTTTTGTTGTTGTTGTTGTTTTTGCAAAGGAGTCTCGCTCTGTCGCCCAGGCTGGAGTGCAGTGGCACCATCTTGGCTTACTGCAACCTCCACCTCCCGGGTTCAAGCGATTCCCTTGCCTCAGCCTCCCAAGTAGCTGGGACTACAGGCGTCCGCCATCATGCCCAGCTAATTTTTGTATTTGTAGTAGAAACGGGGTTTCACCATGTTGACCAGGCTGGTCTTGAACGCCTGACCTCAAGTGATCCGCTTGCCTCGGCCTCCCAAAGTGCTGGGATTACAGGTTAGAGCCACTGCGCCCAGCCTCACCTGTTACTTATTTATCATCTGTCTCCCACAAGATGCTGTTCACTTCCTTTGAGAGCAAGGACTCTGGGGTCAGTTCACACCAATACTCCCAGTTCCTAGAATGGTGCTTGGCTCCTTGTAGAAGCTCAATACCTATTTGTTGGCCGGGTATGGTGGCTCACACCTGTAATCTCAGCACTTTGAGAGGCCAAGGTGGGTGGCTTGCTTGAACCCAGGTGTTTTGAGACCAGTATGGGCAACATGGCAAAACTCTGTTTCTACTAAAAAAATGCAAAAATTAGCCAGGTGTGGTGGCATGAGCCTGTAATCCTGGCTACTTGGGAGGCTGAGGTGGGAGGTTCAATTAAGCCTGGGAGGTTGAGGCTGCAGTGCGCCATGATCATACCACTGCACTTTAGTCTGGGCAACACAGTGAGACCCTGTCACAAAAAACAAACAAAAAAAGTCAAAGGAATAAGTAAATATTACTGTTGATTTAAATGCTGTTCTCTGAGTGCTGAACTGGCTATATTAATGTATACATTATATAGTGAGGCTGCAATTGACTAACTTAGGAAATCTAGGCTTTTTCTGAAAAACCACTTCAGTTTTCTTAAATGGTTAGCATTCTGGTAGAGAAGGTCTTGGCACTAATTTCCCCCCATACCTGCCGTGTCTGCCAGCTTCCCGTGTTTAAAAGCACTGCAGAGCTGGGCACAGTGGCTCATGCCTGTAATCCCAGCGCTTTGGGGGGCCAAGGAGGATGGATCACTTGAGGTCAGGAGTTCGAGACCAGCCTGGCCAATATGGTGAAACCCCATCTCTACTAAAAATACAAAAATTAGCTGGGCATGGTGGCACAGGCCTTTAGTCCCAGCTACTCGGGAGGGTGAAGCAGGAGAATTGCTTGAACCCAGGAGGTGGAGGTTGCAGTGAGCTGAGATTGCACCACTGCTCTCCAGCCTGGGCGACTCAGAAAAAAAAGAAAAAAAAAAAAGCACGGCAGAAATCCTAATTTAGCAGGCCCCAATCCTGGGTCAATGAGTACCCCTGTTATTCCTTACTCGGCAGTTGGTTTAGTCAGAAAAGTTCTTGAGATCAGCCCCCATCATGTCTGGGTCTCTGCCTTCACCCATTCTGTCCCTGGAAGAAGGAGAAAATGTGAAAGCAGATCAGGACCTACAAGGAGAGAACTGTCCACTATTGAATTGAACACTTCAAATGGGGAGATTGTGAATTATATCTTAATGACACTGTCACAAAACAAAAGAACTGCTTCTTTCCTGTAGTGTCTTGGCTTAGGAACTATAGAAAATATGGGGGAAAAAAAAATGTAGAAGGCTATTGCCCTGAGGGTAGATTGACATCTCTGATATCCAACTGTTTGGGTGCTGGAGATCAGGGGAAGAAGCTTTCCAGCAAAGCAAGCCTTGAGCCCAGACAGGAAGGAAGTGGGAGAGCCAGGCAGAGAGAGGGGGATGCCCCCACTCTGACCCTTATCACATCACAGGACATATTCAAACAGCTGGGCAAGGATTCTGTTCGGAAGAAAAATCAAAGACACTTTCAAACTGAATGGAAGTTCCCCACTGTGTCCTATCCATTCTGCAAAGAGGAGAGCTCCCTTTACCAACATTAATGAACCAAAATTAACTAGTTTAGGAGTTAGCTTTCAAAAACACCTGCTGTTCTTACCCTTCTGTCCCTCTAACAATCTATTTCCCAACCCCGCAATCCTAGCCCTCCTTCCACTATGTTCAATGCTGCTATTTCTGCCTTAGAGGAAAGACTGGGGCTGGGTTTGACTGAAGTGAAGTGTATGGCATTCCTGGAAATGATCTTCTCATTGTAGATGCAACCAAAATAGCATTGACTCCACACTTAATAATTGATATACTCTTCAACAGTAATTGCATTTTTCTCCAAAGTGCAAGATTTAAAATACTTTTTTTTTCTCTAGTTCTTAACTGGAGATAAAATGATTCAATTCTGGTGTGTGTGATCTCATTACCTTTCTATGTCAAAAAAAAAAAAAACCTCAGGCATTTGCCTCAGTTTACTCTGAGATACATGTTCTCACAGGTTGCAAAAAATAATATTTTTGCCAGGCACAGTGGCTCATGCCTGTAACCCCAACACTTTGAGAGGCCAAGGTGGGTGGATCAGTTGAGGTCAGGAGTACGAGACCAGCTGGACCAACATGGTGAAACCCTGTCTCTACTAAAATTACAAAATTAGCTGGGCATGGTGGTGCATGCCTGTAATCCCAGCTACTTGGGAGGCTGAGGCAGGAGAATCGCTTGAACCCAGGAGGCAGAGGTTGCAGTGAGCCAAGATCGCCCGTTGTACTCCAGCCTGGGCAACAAGAGTGAAACTCTGTCTCAAAATAAAATAAAATAGGCCGGGCGCAGTGGCTCACGCCTGTAATCCCAGCACTTTGGGAGGCCAAGGCGAGCGCATCACAAGGTCGGGAGATCAAGACCATCCTGGCTAACACAGTGAAACCCCGTCTCTACTAAAAATACAAAAATTAGCCAGGCATGGTGGCGTGTGCCTGTAGTCCCAGCTGCTGGGGAGTCTGAGGCAGGAGAATGGCGTGAACCTGGGAGGCGGAGCTTACAGTGAGCCGAGATGGTGCCACTGCACTCCAGCCTGGGTGACAGAGCGAGACTCCGTCTCAAAAAAAAATAAATAAATAATTGTAATAATATTTTCTGTGGAAACCTGAGAAGTATAGCAATCTGGAAGATTGGGAGGGTTTTTTTTCTTTTTCTTTTTCCTTTTTTTTGTTTTTGTTTTTGTTTTTATACTAGATAACAACCTCAACTTGATGATTGGCAGTTTTTGAAAGTGATTTGGAGAAGATGCAGTTAGGTTGGTGTAAGGCTGTCTCAGGCCTGAGTTTGAAAAAAGAGCCTATGGCTCAGCCAAAAATGATGAAAGTTGAGTACCCACCGGAGCTTTCCTCGTTTTTCGGGATTCCACTTCCAGTGCTGTAACTCCATGCTGCCATTTGGCCAAGCAACAGCAGGTCCTCTCCCCAGAAGAGAACCTTCCTCTGACTGCAGGAGTGTTGCCCTCTGCTTAACATTTGCTAGTACTCTATGTCTTCCAAGTAGGATTTTTCCTTTCCAGAGGAAAGTAATCACAAACAAAAATCTTTATAGCAAAAGACACTGAGAAGCTTTTTATCCCCTTTCACTAGCTTCTGTTGTGATGGATGAAACTGCAAGGACAGTTAGAGCAAATGTCAGTGTAAATCTCCAAAGAAAGAAGAAAATAAGCTTACCAAGTTTCCTTTGATGATGCCAAGAAGACATTTTCTCCTCTAGATAACAGTGTGTATTTAATTTAGACCATGTCAAGGGATTAGAAAACACTCAACCACTGTACCAGTGGTCTACCTCAATAGCAACAGATACTTATGGAAAGGGAGAAATTGTATATAACTTCCACTGACTTGGCATTAGTTAAGACTTTCAGTTTATAGTTCTTTGTGCCTTCACCCTAGTCACCAACTCAAGAATGACATTTATATTCTATATAAACATTCTGAGACATCCTCTACTTACAGGACTCTTAAGAAAACTCCAATTTTAATGGCACCAATCAAACCATCCATCAATTCTCCCAAACTGTGAAAATGCAAGGTCTACAAGTAATATTGCCACTTAATTTAAATCAGTCCCCATGGCATCCCCTATAAAAATGTTCAGTCTGCCTTTACTTGCTGACTTGCTGAATAACCAACTGGGCATATGAGAGGCTAGTGTTTCTGGTTACCCATGCAGGGGAAACCCCATTTCATCTTTGTGTTGGCAAGCCCTTTGTTACATGTTTAAGGTACTTTTTGGATATTAAACTATAGTGATTTATTCTGCAAAACCTATTGTGGTTGGAGGGAGTGTGAGGGGAATGAAATGAGCATTACTTGGGATACTGGTCCCTGTTCAGGTTGGGACTGAGAAAGGATTCAGCAATCATTGGGGTGGGTAGGTCAGTCTTTTCAGTTTGACAAATATCCTTGGAACTTAAACAAAACAAAAAACTTGCAGAGAGGACCACTAGGAGGGGCTGGGAAGAAAGGGCAACGACTTCACCCAGGAAAAGGGATAGACTCCAAGTGAAGAAGGAACAGACTCCATGTTAAAGCCTCCTGGCCAGTAGTGAGGCCACATCTAAACCCAGAGAGAGACCCAGCTCCATGGAATGGTATAACCAGGCTTATCAAGACCCTCAGAAGTAGTCTTTGGCCAGCCACATAGGACAGAGAAAAGGGTAGAACTTCCAGGACAGAGAGAGACAAACACCAGGAGGGACATTTGGAAAACTAGACCCACTTGTCCTGAAGCCCAGAGTGCTGGAGTCAGTGAGCCGAGAATGAGGGAGAACGTAAAGGGACAGGGAAATGCAGGACTGCCACGCCTCCCAGGCTGGCCTGAGGGGCAAATGGGCTCACACCTAGGAAAGCCCTGGAAGGATTTCAGACTCCCATGAAATCCAGCAATGCTGGCCCCCCTCCACTACCTCAAATTGAGACAGACATGAGAGCTTAAAGAATCCCAAATCTGGCCGGGCGTGGTGGCTCAAGCCTGTAATCTCAGCACTTTGGGAGGCCGAGGCGGGCGGATCACAAGGTCAGGAGATCGAGACCATCCTGGCTAACACGGTGAAACCCCGTCTCTACTAAAAATACAAAAAAAAAAAATTAGCCGGGCGTGTTGGCGGGCGCCTGTAGTCCCAGCTACTCGGGAGACTGAGGCAGGAGAATGGCGTGAACCCAGGAGGCGGAGCTTGCAGTGAGCCGAGATCGCGCCACTGCACTCCAGCCTGGGGGACAGAGCGAGACTCCGTCTCAAAAAACAACAACAACAAAAAAAAGAATCCCAAATCTAGGCCTGGCCAGTGGCTCATGCCTGTAATCCTAGCACTCTGGGAGGCCAAGGTGGGTGGATCACCTGAGGTCAGGACTTCAAGACCAGCCTGGCCAACATAGTGAAACCCCATCTTTACTAAAAATGTAAAAATTAGCCAGGCATGCTGGTGCGCGCCTGTGGTCCCACCTACTTGGGAGGCTGAGGCAGGAGAATCACTTGAACCTGGGAGGCAGAAGTTGCAGTGAGCTGAGATTGTGCCACTGCACTCCAAGCTGGGCTACGGAGTGAGACTCTGTCTCAAAAAACAAACAAACAAAAAAAAGAATCCCAAGTCTGCAATATGAAAACTGGGCAAATAAGAGTTATCTAAGGACAGGAAAATTGTGCTTTGTTAGCTCACTATTTATATGATGCTTGTAAAAAATATATATACTTTTAAAATATTTTTCTTTCTTTTTGTGTGTGTGTGGTTTTTTGTTTATTTGTTTTGAGATAGAGTCTCACTTCATCACCCAGGCTGGAGTGCAGGGGCACTGTCTTGAGGCTCACTGTAACCTCCACCTCCAGGATTCAAGCAATTATCCTGCCTCAGCCTCCTGAGTAGCTGGGATTACAGGCGCCCACCACCATGTCCAGCTAATTTTTGTATTTTTAATAGAGATGGGGTTTCGCCATGTTGGCCAAGCTGGTCTGAAACTCTTGACCTCAAGTGATCTGCCCACCTTAGCCTCCTCCCAAAGTGCTAGGATTACAGGCATGAGCCCAGCCTCTTTTTTTTTTTTTTTTTTTGAGACAGGGTCTCACTGTTGTCCAGGCTGGAGTACATCGGTGCAATTTTAAATCACTGCATCCTCAGACTTCTGGGATCAAGTGATCCTCCCGCCTCAGCCTCCTGAGTAGCTGGGACTACAGGCATGCACCACTATGCCTGGTTAATTTATTTTTATTTTTTATAGAGATGAGGTTCCCACTGTGTTGCCCAGGCTTGTATCAAACTCCTAGCCTCAAGCGATCGTCCTGCCTTGACCTCCCAAAGCGTTGGGATTACAGGCATGACCCACTATGCCCGGCCTAAACTTTTATATTCTTCTTTGGATATGTATGCCTGTGTTTATTTTATTTTATTTTTTTATCTTATTTTAATTTTTTGAGACAGAGTCTCGCTCTGTCATGCCCAGGCTGGAGTGCAGTGGTGTGATCTCGGCTCACTGCAACCTCTGCATCCTGGGTTCAAGCAATTCTCCTGCCTCAGCCTCCTGAGTAGCTGGGATTACAGGTGCCCGCCACCACACCTGGCTAATTTTTGTATTTTTAGTAGAGACAGGGTTTCACCCTGTTGGCCAGGCTGGTCTCAAACTCCTGACATCAGGTGATCTGCCCACCTTAGCCTCCCAAAGTGCTGGGAATACAGGTGTGAGCCAGTGTGCCCAGCCTATTTTATTTTTTGAGATGGCATCTATGTCGTCCAAGCTAGTCTTGAACTCCTGGACTCAAACAGTCCTCCCACCTCAGCTTCCCGAGTAGCTGGGATTGCAGGCATGTGCCACTGCATGCAGCTTCTGTGTTTATTTTTTTATTTTATTTTTTATTTTTTTGAGATGGAGTCTCACTCTGTCTCCCAGGCTGGAGTGCGATGGTATGATCTTGGCTCACTACAACCTCTGCCTCCTAGGTTCAAGCGATTCTCCTGCCTCAGCCTTCTGAGTAGCTGGGATTACAGGTGTATGCCACTTTGCTTGGCTAATTTTTGTATTTTTAGTAGAGACGGGGTTTCACCATGTTGGTCAGGCTGGCCTCCAACTCCTGACCTCGTGATTCGCCCACCTCGGCTTCCTAAAGTGCTGGATTACAGGCGTGAACCACCGTGCCCGGCCACTTCAGTGTTTATTTTATTTTATTTTGTTTTATTTTATTTATTTTTTTTTTGAGAGAGAGAGTCTCCCTCTGTCACCTAGGCTAGAGTGCAGTGGTGTGATCTTGGCTCACTGCCAGCTCTGCCTCCTGGGTTCACACCATTCTCCTGCCTCAGCCTCCTGAGTAGCTGGGACTACAGGCACCTGCCACCACGCCCAGCTAATTTTTTGTATTTTTCTCCTGCCTCAGCCTCCCGAGTAGCTGGGACTACAGGTGCCCGCCACCACGCCCAGCTAATTTTTTTGTATTTTTAGTAGAGACAGGGTTTCACCGTGTTTAGCTCCAGGATGGTCTCGATCTCCTGACCTCATGATCTGCCCGCCTCAGCCTCCCAAAGTGCTGGGATCAGGCGTGAGCCACTGCTCCTGGCCCAGTGTTTATTTTAAAAGCTGTTTCTGTAAAAGCTCAGTCAATATTTGTTAAAGTAAAAGGAAAGGGATTTTTGACCACACTTGGATTTTAGGTTGGCAAGAGTAGAGATAAATTATAAAAAATACCAGAAATACTGCAACGTTTTCCTTGGATCTAGGCCTTTTATTACGCGCAAAAAATGGATACATCTTCATGAAACTCAAGCTTTTCTGCTAAAGGTCCCAACCCATCTCGCTTCCGTAGGTGTCCAGGTTACTCCTTTTCTCCTTCCCCAACAGCGGTTTTACAGAATTTTGATGTTCACAGGCTTATAAACCCAAGGCAACTGTTATAGTGTTATTGTACAAAATGGCAATACCCTGCATTAGGAAAGAAGGAAATGGCTCACCGACAGGAACTTAGGTCTAGACTTGGAACTGTTGAGGAATCTAGTGGTGACAAGCCCTGCACACAGTTCAGCCAAAGCCTGTTTAAGCAGTTTGGATATATAGAGAAAACAAAGAAGTGAATGACTATTAAAGTATGCAAAGAAATTAGGAAAGCAAAATAGAAACAAAAGTAGGCGTGTGCAAAAGTATAGTGCGCTTTACCTTAGGTCAGGAAATAATGAAGCATGAAAATGCAGTATCTGCCAGCTGTGGCGGCTCACGCCTGTCGTCACAGCACTTTGAGAGGCCATGAAGGGAGGAATACTTGAGCCCAGGAGTTCAAGACCAGCCTGGGCAACATAGTGAGACCCTGTCTCTATGAAAAATAAAAAATTTGGCCAGGTGTGGTGGCTCACACCTGTAAACCCAGCACTTTGGGAGGCTGAGGCAGGCACATCACCTGAGGTCAGGAGTTTGAGACCAGCCTGACCAACATGGGGAAACCCCATCTCTACTAAAAATACAAAAATAAACCGGGTGTGGTGGTGCATGCCTGTAATTCCAGCTACTCAGGAGGCTGAGGCAGGATAATCGCTTGAACACGGGAGGCGGAGGTTGCAGTGAGCCAAGATCAGACCATTGCACTCCAGCCTTGGGGACAAGAGTGAAATTCCGTCTCAAAAAATAAAAAATAAATAAATAATTAGGCTGGGCGCAGTGGCTCACACCCCTAATCCCAGCACTTTGGGAGGCTGAGGCAGGTGGATCACCTGAGGTCAGGAGGTCAAGACCGGCCTGGCCAACATGGTGAAACACCATCTCTACTAAAAATACAAAAAATTAGCTGGGTGTGGTGGCACATGCCTGTAATCCCAGCTACTCAGGAGGCTGAGGCAGGAGAATTGCTTCAATCCGGGAGGTGGAGGTTGCAGTGAACTGAGATCACACCATTGCACTCCAGCCTTGGGGACAAGAGCAAAATTCCATCTCAAAAAAAAAAAAAAAAAGTAGGCCAGGCATGGTGGCTCATGCCTGTAATATCCTAGCACTTTGGGAGGCCAAGGCAGGTGATCACCTGAGGTCGAGAGTTCGAGACCAGCTTGGCCAACATGGTGAAACCCTGTCTCTAATAAAAATACAAAAATTAGCCAGGCGTGGTGGCAGGCGCCTGTAATCCCAGCTACTCCAGGAGACTGAGGCAGAAGAATTGCTTGAACCCAGGAGTCAGAGGTTGCAGTGAGCTGAGATCATGCCACTGCACTCCAGTGAGACTCTGTCTCAAAAAAAAAAGAAAAGAAAATACAGTTGAGGCTGGGCGTGGTGGCTCATGCCTGTAATCCCAGCACTTTGGGAGGCCAAGGTGGGCAGATCACCTGAGGTCAGGAGTTCAAGACCAGCCTGACCAACATGGTGAAACCCCTTCTCTACTAAAATACAAAAAATTAGCCAGACGTGGTGGCAGGCGCCTCCCAGCTACTCGGGAGACTGAGGCAGGAGAATCGCTTGAACCCGGGAGGCAGAGGTTGCAGTGAGCCGAGATCGCACCATTGCACTCCAGCCTGGGTGACAGAGTGAAACTCGGTCTCAAAAAAAAAAAAAAGAAAGAAAAGAAAATACAGTTGAGTTGCATGCACTGAGCACCCAGATCTTGGCTTTAATACAGTTCTCCAATAAAAGGAACCAGGGCTCCTTGGAGAAATAAACTAAGTCTAGGACTAGAATAGGAAATATACAAGAAGAACTTAGAGTGTCTTATGGTGCCTGAAAGTAAGGAAATGCTCAAACAGACAAGCAAATAAAACAATGATTGGGAAATGTCAAAGCCACAGAAGAACCAACCAAAAGAGCTTCCCATGGCCAAAGCTAGAGCGATTTGAATAACAAAGTAGTATTGCGTTGTAAGCCAAAGTATAAAATAAATATCCAGGAGTCTATACTTATAGAAAAAAAAAGACTAAGTAAATAAATGGGAAGAAAAGACAAATCTCCATGCAGAATAATTCCAAATCATTGATGTAGATATTCCACCCTGAAGGAGGTTGATCATAACTCCATACTCCTGAAGTGTAGATTGCTCATAATGACTTCCTTCCAAAGAATACAGTATAGGCCAGGTGTGGTGGCTTACTCCTGTAATCCCAACACTTTGGGAGGCTGAGGCGGGAGGACTGCTTGTGGCTTACTCCTGAAATCCCAACACTTTGGGAGGCTGAGGCAGGAGCCCAGGAGTTCAAGACCAACCTGGGCAACATAGGGAGACCTCATCCCTACAAATAATTTAACAATTAGCCAGGCATGGTGGAGCGAGCCTGTCGCCCCAGCTACTTGGGAGGCTGAGGCGGGAGGATCACCTGAGCCTTCAAGGTTGAAGCTACAGTGAGCCATGACTGAGTCACTGCACTCTAGCCTAAGTGACAGAGTGAGACCCTTTCTCAACACACACACACATACACACACACACACACATACAAATATAGTATGGAAAGGTGGGGGGAAGAGTAACTTTACAGTGGAGAAACCTGGGAAACTACCTTAGCCAGTTGATCAAGGTCACCATCACCAATAATCAGTCATGTTGATCACATGTACCCCTTGATATGATGTGATGAGAATGGCACGTTGCCTCTGTGGTCTTCCCCCTAAAATCTCACAACCCAGTCTGATTATGAGAAAAACATCAGACAAATCCCAATAGAGGGACATTCTACAAAATACTTGATCAGTACTCCTCAAAACTGTCAAGGTTATAAAAAAACAAGGAAAGAGCCGGGCGCAGTGGCTCACAACTGTGATCTCAGCACTTTGAGAGGCTTAGGCGGGCAGATCACCTGACATCAGGAGTTCAAGACCAGCCTGGCCAACATGGTGAAACCCCCTCTCTACCAAAAATACAAAAAGTAGCCGGGCGTGATGGCACATGCCTGTAGTCCCAACTACTCGGGAAGCTGAAGCAGGAGAATCGCTTGAACCTGGGAGGCAGAGGTTGCAGTGAGCCCAGATGGCACCACTGCGCTCCAGCCTCGGTGACAGAGTGAGACCCTGTCTCAAAAAAAAAAAAACAAGGAAAGAGCCAGACAGGTGGAACGCATCTTAGTCCCAGCTACTCAGAGGCTGAGGATCACTTGAGCCCAGGAATTTGAGACCAGCCTGGGAAACATAACGATACCATCATCTGAACAAATAAAAATTCTTTTAAAAATTAACCAGGGCCGGTTACGGTGGCTCACACTTGTAATCCCAGCACTTTGGGAGGCCGAGGCAGGTGAACTCCTGAGGTCAGGAGTTCAAGACCATCCTGGGCAACATGGTGAAACCCTGTCTCAACTAAACAATTAGCCAGGCATGGTGTTGAATGCCTGTAATCCCAGCTACTCAGGAGACTGAGGTGGGAGGATGGCTTGCGCCCAGGAGGTAGAGGTTGCAGTGAGCTGAGATCACGCTGCTGTACTCCAGCCTGGGTGATAAGAGCCACACCTTGTCTGAAAAAAAATAAAGTGATTGAGTTCAAGAAAAACTTAAACACAATCTAGGGTAGCAGGATCATGACAGATCTTAAAGAAGAATGGTAAATGTCCTAGAGCCATTTTCAGCAGTAGTTGCCCTATGGAACTGAGTGTGCCTCAGTCTCCCTTAATGCTCTGCTCCTGCCTCTGTGCTGCAGTCTAAGTGTTTGTGTTCCAAACCCTGCACCTGTAGGCCCTCTCTAGATCCCCCATCCTTTTCCAATTGCCCAGAGGACCTCTCCACCTGAAGATTCCACAGGCACCACAAAATCAACTTGTCCCAGAGCAAACCAATGACCCTCTTTATTTCCTGTCTTGTTGAACTGTACCACCATCCACCTGCTTCGGTTGTGCCCAGCTTCATACTTCCATAAGCATAAGAGCAGTGGGGTGTAATGAGCAGGCTTCCCAGGATTGCTTCTTTTGTGCCCCGTATGAATCATTTATACCTTTTCCCATCTCAGGTCATCCATCATTGGCTCTCACTCATTCTTTTGTTCCTCCTTTTTATTTTTGAGACAGGGTCTCACTATGTTGTCCAGGCTGGAGTCCAGTGGCCTGATCATGAACCTGCTGGGTTCAGGTGATCCTCCCACCTCAACCTCCCAAGTAGCTAGGACTACAGGTGTGCACCACCACACCAGGCTAATTTTTGTATTTTTTGTAGAGACAGGGTCTCCCTATGTTGCCCGGGCTGGTCTTGAACTCCTAGCCTCAAGCGATTCTCCTGCCTTGTCCTCCCAAGGTACTGGGATTACAAGTGTGAGCCACGATGCCCAGCCTGGTTCCTCTTCCACCTAGCCTCTCCATCCCAGTGTAGCTCCCTACCGCTGACCTCAAGTTCTCGACTTTGATAAATATCTCTTTCCTCTCTCCTGGCATCTCTTAGAACTAACAAATGGCAAACCCCTTGTTGGCATCACCTCTCTGGGGCTTCCTGTGGTAGGCAGCCTGTAAGGTGACCCCGGGGACTTCTTGTGTAATCACCTCCCGTTGAGTGGGGATTGGACCTAGTGGCTCACTTCTAATGAATAAAATACAGCAAAAGGGATGGGATGTCACTTCCAAGACTTGGTTACAAAAGCCTGTGGCCTCCATCTTGGGCATATCTGTTGCTCTCTTCTTGGCTCGCTCTGAGGGGAGCCGGCTGCCATGTCGTGAGCTGCTTTTTAGAGAGGCCTATGCACAAAGGAACTGACATCTCTGGCCAGCAATCAGAGTGGACCTGAGGCCTGCCAACAGCCACGTGAGTGAACTTGGATGCAGACCCCACCCCATCGGCCTAGTGATGATTGCAGCCTTGTGAGAGACCCTGAGCCAGGGGCAAACAGCTAAGCTGCACCCAGATTCCTAACCACAGAAACTAAGACAGTAATTGTTGTCTTAAGTCATTAAGTTCTGGGGTAATTTATCACATAACAATAGATAACTAATACCTCCTAAACCCTTGTACCACCTTCATGGGCAACTCAAACTGGATGTAGTACAATGTTACACATGGATTTCCATATTATTACACAGGGCCATGGGCCCAGGGGCACACAGAAAGGAAGGGTGGCTCTCAAAATAGGCAGAGCCCTTTCCTCTCATTAATTCAAGCCAGTTTGAGAAGCCTTTTGTCAGACTGGCTAATCTAGGCTGGAAAGTGTCCAGATAACTGCCCCTGAATCTTTCTCTCTTTTTTTTTTTTTTTTTTTTTTTTTGAGACAGAGTCTCACTCTGTCGCCCAGGCTGGAGTGCAATGGCACAATCTTGGCTCACTGCAGCTTCCACCTCCCTGGTTCAAGTGATTCTCCTGCCTCAGACTCCTGAGTAGCCAGGATTACAGGCACCCGCCATCATGTCCAGCTAATTTTTGTATTTTTGTAGCGATGGGGTTTCACCATGTTGGCCAGGCTGGTCTTAAACTCCTGACCTGAGATGATCCACCTGCCTCGGCCTCCCAAAGTGCTGGGATTATAGGCGTGAGCCACCGTGCCTGGCCACACCTGAATCTTTCTAAGGCAGCAAGCCAAGCTGTACAAGTCCAAGTCCAAATAAATACATAATTTCCTAACCTTTCCAGTTGTGTGATAGAGGCAGCCTCAGTAGTCTTCCTAGTCCTAAAGCAAACTGGGGAGACTTGGAGAGTAGTTACTTGGAGGTAGTTACAACCACCCGCCCTCCCTGACTTTGACATGCAAAGAGGATCCTCAGGGGTTACTTACTGTAGAATGTGAGCTATCTGTGTCTAGGACCTGTGTCAAGGGTACAGTCAGAGCACTGTGGCATCTCTGGGAGGGTTGGGGCAGGTGAACTGTGGCTCTTGCTATGAGTCTTGCTTGGGAATAATTTTGTTCCTTGCACCCACTTTCAGGAAGGAATATGATCAGCACCTCTGGAATGATATCTCTAGGCAAACTGCTTGACAGAATTGGGGGACACACACTTCTGGCTTAGGGAAAGGCTGGAGGGACCCAGTGCGGTGGCTCACGCCTATAATCTCAGCACTTTGGGAGGCTGAAGTGGGAGAATTGCTTGAGCCCAGGAATTCTAGACCAGCCTGGGCAACATAGGGAGACCTCATCTCTACACAAAAAAATAAAAATTAGCTGAGTATGGTGGTGTGCACCTGTAGTCCCAGCTACTCCAGAGGCTGAGACAGGAGGATCACTTGAGCCCAGGAGGATCCAGCTTGGGAGAGAGAGACCCTGTCTCAGAAAGATGGGAAAAAAAAAAAGGAAGGAGGGAAGGAAGAAGGGAGATCAAGATATGATCTTTTTTTTTTTTTTTTTTTTGAGACAGGGTCTTACTTTGTCAGGTAGGCTAGAGTGCAGTGGCAGGATCACAGCTCATTGCAGCTGCAACCTCCTGGGCTCTAGTGATCTTCCTGTCTCAGCCTCCCAAGTAGCTGGGACCACAGGCACTCGTCACCACACCCAACTAATTTTTTTTTCTTTGTAGAAACAGGGTCTCACTGTGTTGCCCAGGTTGGTCTTGAACTCCTGGGCTCAAGAGATCCTCCCATCTCAGCCCTCCCAGAGTGCTGGAATACAGGCATGGGCCATCACACCCAGCCCAAAGATGAATTTCTCATCAGTGTTTATCCTAAAGGGGCTTTTAGTTCAATATATATTCCTTGAACTTGGCCTCATAGTTCTGAATGTCAGTTGACTTCCCTGCCACCATGGGGTTGGATAGCTAGATCCCCCCCAAATCCACTCTCCCTTTCTTCCTAAGGAAGCAGTTATAGCAAGGCTGCATGTCCTGGGCAATCTTTGGGTAAGGTATGGCCAAGTACTAAGTCCTCATGATTGGCAAGAGAGTGGCAGTGAGACGAGGCCCTTAATTGAACGGCATGTTCTCGTCAGGGTCTCTTCCCTGCTGCTGGAGCCTGAATAAGG
Organism: Hylobates moloch; assembly: GCF_009828535.3. Lineage (NCBI taxonomy): Eukaryota > Metazoa > Chordata > Mammalia > Primates > Hylobatidae > Hylobates > Hylobates moloch. The sequence goes on along the minus strand of NW_026652290.1, from coordinate 82,493,308 downwards.
CAATGATCCAGCCTCAACCAGGAAGACGAAGAAGAAAGAGCTACAAGAGGAAGAAACCTGACCCCTCAGTGACTTCAAGAGCAGAGCTGCCTGCCGACCTAGACGCTCATCTCAGTTGCTGTGTGAGACAGAAATCAGCTTTTGTTCTTTAAGCCACCGCATTCTGAAATTCTCTTTGAAACAGTAACTTACGGCTGGGTGCAGTGGCGCATGCTTGTAACCCCAGCACTTTGAGAGGCCGAGGCAGTAGGATCACTTGAGCCCAGGAGTTTCAGACCAGTTTGGGCAATGTGGCAAAACCTCGTCTGTAACAAAACAAAAACAAAACAAATAGCTGGGTGTGGTGGTGCATGCCTGTAGCCCCCAGCTACTTGGGATGCTGAGGTGGGAGGATCACTTGAGCCGGGAAGTCAAGGTTGCAGTGAGCCATGATCGCACCATTGCACTCCAACCTGGGTGAAAGAGCCAGACCCTGTTTCTAAAACAAATAAGTAAATAAATAAATTAAAAAGGCAAGCCACAGACTGGAATAGAATATTTTTTAAAAAGAAAAAACAGTAACTTAACAAACACTCTCTCCCCAACAACTAATACAATTGCCTCTCCAAAAACAGAGACGATGTGTTGCCATGACCTGGGGGGCCATCCTAAGAAACATCTTCAGCCAGGCTATGCTGACCCTAACAAAAGGAACCATGGTTCTAGATTGGAAACTCCTCAAGCCATTGAAGACACAAAGTAGTTCCTGGGCTTTGTACACTATTCCCCTGGTATAATTCCTCTCTTTCCCACACCACTCCCTTTGATTGACCTCCTGAAAAAGAGCATACATTCAGCTTCAATGGTTGCAACCATTGTTATTATTATTATTTTTTGAGACGGAGTCTCGCCCTGTCGCCTAGGCTGGAGTGCAGTGGCCTGATCTGGGCTGGCTGCAAGCTCCGCTTCCTGGGTTCACGCCATTCTCCTGCCTCAGCCTCTCGAGTAGCTGGGACTACAATTGCCCGCCACCACGCCTGGCTAGTTTTTTTTGTTTTTGTATTTTTTAGTAGAGATGGGGTTTCACTGTGTTAGCCAGGATGGTCTCAATCTCCTGACCTCGTGATCTGCCCATCTCGGCCTCCCAAAGTGCTGGGATTACAGGCATGAACCACCACGCCCTGCCAGTTGCAATCATTATTTGGGGGAAGTGCAAGACCATCTTCATTCCTGTATAGCTCTTCACATACCCTGGCCCAAGATTCATGCCAAAGACAGATGCTCCCAATCTTGGGGTGATGCTTCTTTGTCTCAGAACCTGAAAACACTAGGGCCCTAAAACTTTGTATTTTGACACTGGTGGAAGAGAACAAAAACCTATCTGGCATCCAAAAAAAAAAAAAGAAAAAAGAGGCACCTGGAGTAAGGCCACCTTCCAGGCCTGAGGGCCGTCCTTGCGGGGACCGAATACTCCATGATCACACAGTTGAATTACCAAAGGTGAAGCACCTGTGGGTCTCTTTTTTTTATTATTATTATACTTTAAGTTTTAGGGTACATGTGCACAACGTGCAGGTTTGTTACATATGTATACATGTGCCATGTTGGTGTGCTGCACCCACTAACTCATCCTTTAGCATTAGGTATATCTCCTAATGCTATCCCTCCCCCCTCCCCCACCTGTGGGTCTACTGAGAGTTGAGGTGTGGTAGGTACAGCAAGTTTGTTCTTCAGCACTTCAATTTCTTTTTCTTCTACTTCTTCTTCTTTTTTTTTTTTTTTTTAAATTTTGAGTTTGGGGTTTTGCTTTGTTGCCCAGGCTGGGGTGCAGTGGCACGATCTCAGCTCCCTGCAACCTCCACCTCTCAGGTTCAAGCAATTCTCCTGCCTCAGCCTCCTGAGTAGCTGGGATTACAGGCACTCACCACCATGCCTGGCTGATTTTTTGTATTTTAGTAGAGATGGGATTTCACCGTGTTGCCCAGGTTGGTCTTGCACTCCTGAGCTCAGGCAATCTGCCCGTCTCAGCCTCCCAAAGTGCTATCATCAATTCCTTCCTTCCTTCCTTCCTTCCTTCCTTCCTTCCTTCCTTCCTTCTTCCTTCCTTCCTTCCTTCCTTCCTTCCTTCCTTCCTTCCTTCCTTCCTTCCTTCCTTCCTTCCTTTCGTAGATGAGATCTCCCTCACCCAGGTAGGAGTACAGTGGCACAATCTCGGCTCACTGTAACCTCTGCCTCCCAGGCTCAAATGATCCTCCCACCTCAGCCTCTCAAGAAGCTGGGACCACAGGTGCACGCCACCATGCCTGGCTAATTTTTTGTATTTTTCGGTAGAGACGGGGTTTCACCACATTGCCCAAGCTGGTCTCAAACTCCTGAGCTCAGGCGATCCACCTGCCTCAGCCTCCCCAAGTGCTAGGATTACAGGCGTGAGCCATTGTGCCTGGCCTAGCACTTCAGTTTCAACCTATCCTTTGCCAGAGAGAAAGAACCCCCTTGTTAATGCCTTCCTTGGAAACCAGAGTACCCAGGAACTTCAAATGCCACCTGAAGAAACCCACAGCCAGGTAACCCCACCTTGACCTAGAAATAATTGCCCAGAACTGGCCAGGCGCGGTGGCTCACGCTTGTAATCCCAGCACTTTGGGAGGCCGAGGCGGGCGGATCACGAGGTCAGGAGATCGAGACCACGGTGAAACCCCATCTCTACTAAAAATACAAAAAATTAGCCGGGCGTGGTGGCGGGCGCCTGTAGTCCCAGCTACTCGGAGAGGCTGAGGCAGGAGAATGGCGTGAACCCGGGAGGCAGAGCTTGCAGTGAGCCGAGATTGCGCCACTGCCCTCGCGCCGGTGGCAGGGGGAGACCCCCCCGTCTCAAAAAAAAAAAAAAAAAAAAAAAAATTGCCCAGAACCAACAGTAACAATGCTCTAATCCCAAGAGTCCCATCACCCAGATAAAGCCCCAGAGAAAGGCCGGTACAGGGGTGGCTGCCTTCCCTTATAGCTGGTTGTTTGCCCCGCTGGGTTTTGTTTAGTTTTTGTTTTTGAGACAGGGTCTCTCTACATTGCCCAAGCTGGTCTCAAACTCCTGTGCTCAAGCAAGACTCCCATCTCAGCCTCCTGGGTAACTGGGATTACAGGCCCATACCACCATGGCCGACTGGCCTTCTGGGTGAGGCCAAGATTCCTGGCTTTCCCTGTGTCCCACACTTCTCCAGAAGCCCCCAAGGTCCTGCCAAGATGATCAATACATTCCTTGGAATGTCTATTGGACCTACCAACACTCACTGTGAACCCAGATACATCACAGGCACTCGGATGTCAACATCCACCATCATCTCTGGGCACCCTGGCAGACGGCTTGTGACATTATTTACTTCTATGATCCCCTATTTTGGGACCATGATTTATTTGTCCTTCCTTCTATTCAACAACATTTACTGAGAAATTGGTATGTGGTTAGGCACTGTTCTAGTGTCTGAAACAACAGGGTGAATAAAAGTGAAACTGAAAGAGCCTATCCTTCAAGATGGATTCAATGGGCTAATGACATAAATTTAAAATAGAGCCAGGCTGGGTGCAGTGGCTCACGCCTGTAATCCCAGCACTTTAGGAGGCCAAGGCGGGCAGATCACGAGGTCAGGAGATCGACACCATCCTGGCCAACATGGTGAAACCCCATCTCTACTAAAATTACAAAAATTAGCTGAGTATGGTGGTGCTTGCCTGTAGTCCCAGCTACTCGAGAAGCTGAGGCAGGAAAATCACTTGAACCCAGGAGGCAGAGGTTGCAGTGAGCTGAGATCCTGCCACTGCACTCCAGCCTGATGACAAAGCAAGACTCTGTCTCAAAAAAAAAAAAAAGCCAAGCAGCCATTTGCTGACTAGAGGTTACAAATGTACTCTGAGTTTCCAGAAAACCCCTACTTCTTTAACTTTGGGACTTTTGGAGCTCACCTGAACCAATCATTCAAAGCTCAACTGAACCAACCAATCAGGCCTCAGCTGTATCAACAAATCAAGGCTCAGCCATGTTGACCAGTCAACACTCAGCTGCATCACCCAATTGGAACTAAGCAAGTTTGAATCCTTCATTTGCATAAATGGACCTGATCAGGAAACGGGCCCCAAACTTTTGTTATAAAACCGAACTCCTGGGCCGGGCGCGGTGGCTCACGCTTGTAATCCCAGCACTTTGGGAGGCCGAGGCGGGCGGATCACAAGGTCAGGAGATCGAGACCATGGTAAAAAATTAGCCGGCATGGTGGGTGTGCCTGTATTCCACTACGAGGGAGGCTGAGGAATGAGAAAGCTGGACGGGACTTGCATGACCCAGCCTGGGGGACAGAGCGAGACTCCGTCTCAAAAAAAAAAAAAAAAAAAAAAAAACCCAACTCCTCACTTTGTTCTTTGGACCACACCATCTTTTATAGTGAAGGCTGCATCTCTGAGGTTTGCAAACTGTCCGCTGCAATACTCTTTTTTTCCTCTAGATTCCTTTTCAGAGAACTTTTGTTCACAGTAGCAATGAAAAAAATCAACAAGGTCGGGCGCAGTGGCTCATGCCTGTAATCCCAGCACTTTGGGAGGCCGAGGCTGGTGGATCACGAGGTCAGGAGATCGAGACCATCCTGGTTAACATGGTGAAACCCCGTCTCTACTAAAAATACAAAAAAATTAGCTGGGCGCGCTGGTAGGCGCCTGTAGTCCCAGCTACTCGGGGGCTGAGGCAGGAGAGTGGCGTGAACCCAGGAGGCGGAGCTTGCAGTGAGCCAAGATTGCGCCACTGCACTCCGGGCTGGACGAAAGAGCAAGACCCCGCCTCAGAAAAAAAAAAAAAAAAAAGAAAGAAAAAAAAATCAACAAAATCTGTAGCTTTGGCCCTTATATTCTAGGGGTGGAGGGAGATGATAACTTTAAAAAGCAAATACAGACATTTATCTACATTATCTACAGAATACCTGACCAGTACTCCTCAAAAGTGTGAAATAAAGTTTAATAATTTTTTAATTAAATATATATTAGGTGCTGATGAATTGGCAAAACTTGGAGATTGGTCCTGGAGTAGTTTATAGCCTGTTTACACATCCCGTTAAGTTACAGTTTACCATGTGAAAAAGAAACCTTTAGGCAGAACTTAAAATATGTAGGAGGCAGCTTTAGGCTAAACGTAACTTACTGGATTTTTTTATTTGTTTGTTTTAAGCAGTGGAGCCATTTAAAAAAACAATATGGCGGCCGGGCGCGGTGGCTCACGCTTGTAATCCCAGCACTTTGGGAGGCCGAGGCGGGCGGATCACGAGGCCAGGAGATCGAGACTACGGTGAAACCCCGTCTCTACTAAAAATACAAAAAATTAGCCGGGCGTGGTGGCGGGCGCCTGTAGTCCCAGCTACTGGGACGGCTGAGGCAGGAAAACGGTGTGAATTCGGGAGGCGGAGCTTGCAGTGAGCCGAGATCGCGCCACTGCACTCCAGCCTGGGTGACAGAGCGAGACTCCGTCTCAAAAAAAAAAAAAATAGGGCTGGGGGCGGTGGCTTATGCCTGTAATCCAACAATTTGGGAGGCCGAGGTGGGCAGATCACCTGAGGTCAGGAGTTCGAGACCAGTCTGACCAACCTGGAGAAACCCCGTCTCTACTAAAAATACAAAAAATTAGCCGGGCATGGTGGCGCATGCCTATAATCCCAGCTACTCGGGAGGCTGAGGCAGGAGAATCACTTGAACCTGGGAGGCGGAGGTTGCAGTGAGCCAAGTTCTCACCGTTGCACTCCAGCCTGGGCGACAAGAGTGAAACTCTGTCTGAAAAAAAGAAAAAAGAAACTTAATCCCCATTGTGGTAGTATTTTTTGTTTGTTTTTTTGAGACAGTCTCACTTCATCACCCAGGCTAGAGTGCAATGGCGCAATCTCAGCTCACTACAACCTCCACCTCCCAGGTTCAAGAAATTCTCCTGCCTCAGCCCCCCGAATATCTGGGACCGCAGGTGCGTGACACCACACCTGGCTAATTTTTTTTTTTTTTTTTTTTTTTTGAGACGGAGTCTCGCTCTGTCGCCCAGGCTGGAGTGCAGTGGCGCGATCTCGGCTCACTGCAAGCTCCGCCTCCCGGGTTCGCGCCATTCTCCTGCCTCAGCCTCTCCGAGTAGCTGGGACTACAGGCGCCCGCCACCACGCCCGGCTAGTTTTTTTTTTTTTTGTATTGTTAGTAGAGACGGGGTTTCACCGTGGTCTCGATCTCCTGACCTCGTGATCCGCCCGCCTCGGCCTCCCAAAGTGCTGGGATTACAAGCGTGAGCCACCGCGCCCGGCTACACCTGGCTAATTTTTGTATTTTTAGTAGAGATAGCGTCTCGCCATGTTGGCCAGCCTGGTCCTGAACTCCTGACCTCAGGTGATCTGCCCACCTGGGCCTCCAAAGTGTTGGGATTACCTGTGTGAGTCACCATACCCAGCCCCATGTAGCAGTATTAAGAGGTGGAGCCTGTTGGTAAGTAGGCCAGACTCTCATAAGACAGCAAACCTGCCAGCACCTTTACCTTGGGACCTCACAGCCTCCAGAACCCCACATAAGCTTCTACTGTTTACCTGGGTCTGTGGTATATTGTTATTGCCAGACAATGGCCTAAGACAAATGCTATAACCACTATTATTTTCTGAGCCCTTTTTCACGCATGGTCAAAGCAATTCCAAACTAGTACGTAACTATGTAACACACAAAGAATGGATGCTTTAAACAATCTATTTTTTTAGTAGGATTCAAAAGCAAACTTTTTCTTTTTTTTTTTTGAGAAGGAGTCTTGCTCTGTCGCCCAGGCTAGAGTGCAGTGGCCCAATCTTGGCTCACCGCAACCTCTTCCTCCCGGGTTCAAGCAATTGTCCTGCCTCAGCCTCCCAAGTAGCTGGGACTACATGCATGTGCCACCATGCCCAGCTAATTTTTGTATTTTTAGTAAAGACGAGGTTTCACCATATTGGCCAAGCTGGTCTGAAACTCTGACCTTGTGATCTGTCTGCCTCGGCCTCCCAAAGTGCTCGGATTGCAGGAGTGAGCCACTGGGCCCAGCCAAAATCCAGCTTTTTTTTTTTTTTTTTTTTGAGACGGAGTCTCGCTCTGTCACCCAGGCTGGAGTGCAGTGGCACAATCTCAGCTCACTGCAAGCTCCGTCACCTGGGTTCATGCCATTCTCCCGCCTCAGCCTCCCGAGTAGCTGGGACTACAGGTGCCCACCACCACACCCAGCTAATTTTTTGTATTTTTAGTAGAGATGGGGTTTCACCGTGTTAGCTAGGATGGTCTCGATCTCCTTACCTCGTGATCTGCCCACCTTGGCCTCCCAAAGTGCTGGGATTACAGATGTGAGCCACCATGCCCGACCAAAATCCAGCTTTTTAATGCTACAATTATGAGTATTAAACTTTCCCTGAGCTTAGCCATAATCCAATAGATAACGTTCCACTTATTTTTGTAAAATTATTTTATTTCTTCCATGATGATTTAGAAGGACTATCTTCAAACAAGTACAAATATTTCATAAATAATATCTGGCCTAGGCCGTGTGCAGTGGCTCATACCTGTAATTGCAGCACTTTGAGAGGTTGAGATGGGTGGATCACTTGAGGTCAGGAGTTCAAGATCAGCCTGATCAACATGGTGAACCCGATCTCTACTAAAAACACAAAAATTAGCCAGGTGTGGTGGCGGGTGACGGTAATCCCAACTACCTGGGAGGCTGAGGCAGGAGAAGCCCTTCTACCTGGAAGGCAGAGGTTGCAGTGAGCCGAGACTGTGCCACTGCACTCCAGCCTGGGCAACACAGTGAGACTCCATCTCAAAAAACAAAAAAAGAAAAAAAGTATATCTGGCTGTTTTCTAACCAATTCAGTAATTTATTGCACAATAAGCCACCTCACGTCTTTCAGCAAGACATAAACTAAATTTGAATAGTAAAGACATTACACAATAAATTAGGACACAATTAAAATTTGCTTTAAATATTTCTTTGGGGGAGAGGACACCACACTTCTACTCAATGAAGAGAAACATTTTTACAGTCCAGAGGTTTTTTTTTTTTTAAACACCTATTATGCCTGAACTCATAGGGAATGGGTTCCAGCAGCTCAGGCTCCTTCCCATTGGTTCTCTCACAGTGTGCTTCTCTGGGTGGAGCTGGCTGGCGCTTCAGTTGAACCCAGGCACTTTTCTCTTTGGCTTCTTTTTTTCTGATCATTTTCCTTCACACGCTTCAGGAAGCTGTCTCAGCTCAGAGAGTGCTTAATGTGCTCAATATGCACATTAATTCTCTTAGCAAGAACCTTGCCCTTGTTTGTTTACAACAATGCCAACAGCATGCTGGGTGGCATCGTACTTCCACTTTTGCCATGGTAACACTTGTGGGGCATTGTTTTTTGTTTTTTGTTTTTGTTTTTTTTTTTTTTGAGATGCAGTCTCTCACTTGTTACCCAGACTGGAGTGCAATGGCTCACTGCAACTTCCACCTCCTGGGTTCAAGTGATTCTCCTCCCTCAGCCTCCTGAGTTGCTGGGATTACAGGTGCCTACCACCGCGCCCGCCACCATGCCCGGCTTATTTTTGTATTTTTAGTAGAGATGGGGTTTTACCATGTTGGTCAGGCTAGTCTCGAACTCCTGACCTCAGGAGATCCGCCCGCCTTGGCCTCCCAAAGTGCTGGGATTACAGGTGTGAGCAACAGCGCCTGGTCAACTCCATGTTTTCTAAAAGGCCTAGAGAACACATTTTGGGTGCTCGTCATTTTGGCGAATTACTGGAAGATGGCGGTTCCGGCCGAAAGGAAGATTCTGTTTCTTTTCCTTTCTTTCTTTCATTTTCTTTTTCTTTTTTTTTTTTTAGGAAAATAAAGAAAAGGCCTGGCGCAGTGGCTCACGCCTGTAATCCCAGCACTTTGGGAGGCCGAGGTGGGCGGATCACGAGGTCAGGAGATCGAGACCATCCTGGCTAACACAGTGAAACCTTGTCTCTACTAAAAATACAAAAATTAGCCGGGCGTGGTGGCGGGCGCCTGTAGTCCCAGCTACTCGGGAGGCTGAGGCAGGAGAATCGCTTGAACCCAAGAGGCGGAGGTTGCAGTGAGCTGAGATTGTGCCACTGCACGCCAACCTGGGTGACAGAGCGTGACTCCATCTCAAAAAAAAAAAAAGAAAGGGAAAATAAAGAAACAAAAGAATGGCTATTCCATAGACAGAGCAGCCAATTTTCTCTATTTCTTTTTACTTTTTTTGTTGTGGCTACCAGAAAAGTTTAAGTTGCATCTCGTTCACATTATTGGGCATGGTGGTTTAGACTCTGGGCCCTAGAGAGATCTCCTGAGGCTGGAAAACCAAGGAGGGATTTTTTCTTAGAAAACCTGAAACCTTCCCTTTGGATGAGGCAGAGGTTAAAAACACCCACTCAGAAGCAGCTGAAATGGAGTCTCTCTAACCACTTTTCCTGGTGGAAGATCCTAACATGTTCAGTAGGATTCTGAAGGTAGGGAGCAGATTTGCATGGAGCAGGAAGCTTCACTACAGCCTGCCTGGAACTGGCCCCATCACTGATTTCTCCAGTACACTTCAGTGCCCACCCTAGGTTGTTTGATGGAAGATTAGCTTTAATTGTATAAAATGAGGCTGGGTGCTGTGGCTCAAGCCTATAATCCCAGCACTTTGGGAGGCCGAGGTGGGTGGATCACCTGAGGTCAGGAGTTCAAGACCAGCCTGGCCAACATGGTGAAACCCCATCTCTACTAAAGATACAAAAAATTAGCCAGGAGTGGTGGTGGGCACCTGTAGTTCCAGCTACTCGGGAGGCTGAGGCAGGAGAATCGCTTGAACCCAGGAAGCAGAGGTTGCAGTGAGCCAAGTTCGAGCCACTGCACTCCAGCCTGGGCAACGAGTGAAACTCTGTCTAAAAAAAAAAAAGAAAAAGAAAAATCGTATAAAATGGACAAACCCCAAAATAACCCTAGCACAAACAAGTCAGAACTTTATTTCTCTCCTAAGGAAAAGAAAAGTTTCGAGGGAAATAAACTTCTGTCTTGTTTATTCTACTGTTATTTTGGACTTCATCTATTATATGCCACTGAACCTAACTATTAGCGTTGCGCGGATTCCTTTTTTTAGAAATGGGGTTGGACGGGTGCGGTGGCTCACGCTTGTAATCCCAGCACTTTGGGAGGCCGAGGCAGGCGGATCACGAGGTCAGGAGATCGAGACTACGGTGAAACCTCGTCTCTACTAAAAATACAAAAAAAAAAAAAAAAAAATTAGCCGGGCGTGGTGGCGGGCGCCTGTAGTCCCAGCTACTCGGAGAGGCTGAGGCAGGAGAATGGCGTGAACCCGGGAGGCAAAGCTTGCAGTGAGCCGAGATTGCACCACTGCACTTCAGCCTGGGCGACAGAGCGAGACTCCATCTCAAAAAAAAAAAAAAAAAAAAAAGAAATGGAGTCTCACTGTGTTGCCTAGGCTGGTCTTGAATCCTGAGCTCAAGTGATCTGCTAGCCTTGGCCTCCCAAAGTGCTGGTTTTACTGGCGTGAGCCACTGCACCTGGCCTGTTGCATGGATTTCTAACAGCATTCTTGGACCTGCGACAATGAGTGAATGACAGCAGACAAACAAGATTGAAGGAATGTAGATCCTGGATGACAATGGAGCTGTCATTGGCTTGTTATCTATTAGAATCCCATATTTTAAGCAGTAGAAAGGAGAAAGGGCAAGGAATAAGACCCAGTACAGGCCGGGCGCGGTGGCTCACGCCTGTAATCCCAGCACTTTGGGAGGCAGAGGCGGGTGAATCACCTGAGGTCAGAAGTTCGAGACCAGCCTGGCCAACATGGTAAAACCCCGTCTCTACTAAAAATACAAAAATTAGCCAGGCATGGTGGCACATGCCTGTAATCCCAGCTACTCGGGAGGCTGAGGCAGGAGGATCACTTGAACCCGGGAGGTGGAGGTTGCAGTGAGCCAAGATGGTGCCATTGCACTCCAGTCTGGGCAACAGAGCAAGACTTTGTCAAAAGAAAAAGCAAAATTTTTTTTATTAAAAATTTTTGTGTGTGTGGAGATGGGATCTCACCATGTTGCACAGGCCGATCTTGAACTCTTGGCCTCCCAAAGTATTGGAATCACAGGCCTGAGCCACTGCACCCAACTCCCTTCCTTCCTTTTAAGGAGACGACCCAGAAATACCGTGTAATACTTCTACTTGCATTTCATTGGCTAGAACTTGGTCAGATGGTATACCTAGCTTCTACAGAGGGTGGGAAGTGCCTTTTAGCTAGTTAAATAGCTGCCTTAAATAAAATCAGGGTTATGTCGTTAAGAAGGAAGAGGAGAATGAATGTTGGAGTAAGCAACACATATATGACCTTTGGGTAAGTGTTGACCTGTCACTCTGAAAGGATCCTGGGGGTGGTCCTACAGCTTCCAGCATGAGCATGGAGATAAAAATGGAGCCACTGGCTGGGCACAGTGGCTCATGCTTGTAATCCTAGCACTGTGGGAGATCAAGCCAGGAGGATCCCATGAGCCCAGGAGTTTGAGACCAGCCTGGGCATTATAGTGAGACTCCGTCTCTACAAAAATATTAAAAAATTACCCAGATGTGGTGAGACAGATCTGTTGTCATAGCTACTCAGGAAGTTGAGGCAGAAGATTGCTTGAGTCTGGGAGTTCGAGGCTGCAGTGAGCTATGTTCATGCCAGTGCCCTCCAGCCTGGGCAACAGTGAGACTCTCTGTCTCTCAAAAAAAAAAAAAAAAAGCCATAGAGCATTTACCCCACAACAGTCTCCCCTGGGCCGTATGAAAATCAAGGGGTTAGGCTGGGCGCGGTTGCTCACACCTGTAATGCCAGCACTTTGGGAGACTGAGGTGGGTGGATCACCTGAGGTTGGGAGTTCGAGACCAGCCTGGCCAACATGAAGAAACCCTGTCTCTACTAAAAATACAAAAAATTAGCCGGGCCTGGTGGCACATGCCTGTAATTCTAGCTACTTGGGAGATTGAGGCAGGAGAATTGCTTGAACCTGGGAGGCGGAGGTTGCAGTGAGCCAAGATCTCGCCATTGCACTCCAGCCTGGGCAACAAGATCAAAACTCCATCTCAAAAAAAAAAAGGAAAATGAAAAAAAAGAAAATGGAGGGGTTAGAGACCATTTCCAAGGCAATCCTGCCTCAGAGACAATTGAGTGATTAGGAGTATATAGTGGAGGCTGGGCGCAGTGGCTCATGCCTGTAATCCCAGCACTTTGGGAGGCTGAGGCAGGCGGATCACGAGGTCAGGAGATGCAGACCATCCTGGCTAACACAGTGAAACCCCGTCTCTACTAAAAATACAAAAAAATTGGCCGGGCGCTGTACCGGAGGGTTGCAGTGGCGGGTCGCGATGATCCAGCCTGGGAAAAGGGGTCCGTCTCAAAAAAAAAAAAAAAAAAAAAAAAAAAAAGGCGCCTGTAGTTCCAGCTACTCGGGAGGCTGAGGCAGGAGAACTGCGTGAACCCGGGAGGCAGAGCTTGCAGTGAGCCGAGATTGTACCACTGCACTTCAGCCTGGGCAACAGAGCGAGACTCCATCTCAAAAAAAAGGGCGTATATAGTAGTCCCTCATGTCCCATGTTTGACCCCAACACAGGTATCCCGGATCACCTGGGTGCAAGGAAAAAAGGTTCTCTAAAAGGGAATACAGTGGATCCCAAAATCTCTGTAGAACACATCCAAGATCTTCAATATATTGTAGCATGTGGCTAGAACATTATCACAGTGACACAACCCTAACCCTTAGTGCAAGCCCCAGGTTATGCCCATCCCTGTACAGCCGACCTCCTCCACATTTTACACCTGTTAGGACTCTGTAAACTTATCCCAGCATAGACACACCTCTGTCGTGTTCCTTCCAAAGATATTGGCCTCAATGTGGTCACTAAAAAACAACCAGTCAAGTCCAAGCTGGGGAACAAGCTACCTGAACTCTTTAAAAGTTATCAATGTTGGCCGGGTGCAGTGGCTCACACCTGTAATCCCAGCACTTTGGGAGGCCAAGGCGGGCAGATCACCTGAGGTCAGGAGTTTGAGACCAGCCTGGCCAAACATGGTGAAACTTCATCTCTACTAAAAACATAAAAATTAGCTGGGCATGGTGGTGGGTGCCTGTAATCCCCACTACTCGGGAGGCTGAGACAGGAGAATTGCTTGAACCCGGGAAGCGGAGGTTGCAGTGAGCTGAGATCACGCCATTGCACTCCAGCCTGGAAGACAAGAGTGAAACTCCATCTCAAAAAAAACAAATAAACAAAATAAAATAGTATCAATGTTAAAGACAGGGAAGTGCTGGGAAATGGTTCTGGATTAGAAGAGGCTGAGGGGCTATGACAACGAAATGCATTGCATAATCCTTTATTGATCATAAATCAAAAAGAATAAGTATCACCTATCAGGGACATTATTCAGGAAATTGGAGCATTTTAATGGGGGCTATATGTTGGATGAATCTATGGAATGTTGAAATTCCTGGATGTGGTCATTCTTTTTGGAGTTTGTAGGAAAGTGTCTTTCTTCTTAGGAGATATATGTTGAGGTGCTAGGGGGTGGAGTATCATGATATCTGTACCTGACTTCCAGGTAGTTCAGCAAATAACAGTGATAATTTTGACAATAGGCCAGGCGCAGTGGCTCACGCCTGTAATCCCAGCACTTTGGGAGGCCGAGGCAGGCAGATCACGAGGTCAGGAGATCGAGACCATCCTGGCTAACACAGTGAAACCCCGTCTCTACTAAAAAATACAAAAAATTAGCCAGGCGTGGTGGCGGGCACCTGTAATCCCAGCTACTCGGGAGGCTGAGGCAGGAGAATGGTGTGAACCCGGGAGGTGGAGCTTGCAGTGAGCCGAGATCGCGCCACTGCACTCCAGCCTGGGTGACACAGTGAGACTCCGTCTCGAAAAATAAATAAATAAATTAATTAAATAATTTTGACAATAATAAATGTATAGGTATCAATAAATGGAAAGATGAGGATATTGGCCAATCGGTAAGTTTGGATGATAGCTATATGGGTGTTCATTATCTTGTTCTTGTAACTTTTCGTAGATTTGAGCTTTTTTAGGATAAAAGTTTGGCAAAAATGTGATAAATGTTAGGCTGGATGCGGTGGCTCATGCCTGTAATCCCAGCACTTTGGGAGGCCAAGGCAAGCAGATCGCCTGAGGTCAGGAGTTTGAGACCAGCCTGGCCAACATGGTGAAATGCCATCTCTACTAAAAATACAAAAATTAGCTGGGTGTGGTGGTGTGCGCCTGTAATCTCAGCTACTCGGGAGTCTGAGGCGGGAGAATTGCTTGAACCCAGGAGGCAGAAGTTGCAGTGAGCCAAGATTGTGCCATTGCACTCCAGCTGGGCAACAGAAGTGAAACTCTGTCTCAAAAAAAAAAAAAAAAAAAAGTTGGCTGGGCGCAGTGGCTCACGCCTGTAATCCCAGCAATTTGGGAGGCCAAGGCAGGCAAATCACCTGAGGTCAGAAGTTTGAGACCAGCCTCTCCAACATGGTAAAACCCTGTTTCTACTCAAGATACAAAAAAAATTTGCTGGGTGTGGTGGTGCACGCCTATGATCCCAGCTACTTGGGAGGCTGAAGACACTTTCCTGCAAAGTCCAAAAAGTGAAACTCTGTCTCAAAAAAAAAAAAAAAGGCAGGGTGGAGTGGCTCACACCTGTTATCCCAACAGTTTGGAAGGGCGAGGCAGGCAGATCACAAGGTCAGGAGTTCCAGACTAGCATGACCAACGTGGTGAAACTCTGTCTCTACTAAAAATACAAAAACTAGCCAGGCGTGGTGGCGCACGACTGTAATCCCAGCTACTCAGGAGGCTGAAGCAGGAGAATCACTTGAATCTAGGAGGCAGAGTTTGCAGTGAGCCAAGATCACACCATTGCACCAAGGCTGAATCCTTGGTGACAGAGTGAGACTCTATCTCAAAAAAAAAAAAAAAAAAATGTAGTAAGTATGTCCCACCGTGGTGGCTCATGCCTATAATCCCAGCACTTTGGGAGGCTGAGGCAGACAGATCACTTGAGGCCAGACATTTGAGACCAGCCTGGCCAACATGGTGAAATCTTGTCTCTACTAAAAATACAAAAATTAACTGGGCGTGGTAGTGGGCACCTGTAACCCCTGCTACTCAGGAGGCTGAGGCAGGAGACTCACTTGGAACTGGGAGATGGAGATTGCAGTGAGCCCAGATCGTGCCACTGCATTCCAGCCTGGGCGACAGAATGAGACAACTCTTTCTAAAAAAAAAAAAGAAAAGAAAAAGAAAAAAAAAAATATTATAAGTGTTTCAATGCATGAAGCTTTTTTCCCTCTCTGTGCCTAAAATTATTTCTTTAGGTTAGTTCCTTAGTTTGTCAGGAGTAAAATCACTGGGTAAAAGAATATTGTGTATTAGTCCGTTCTCATACTGCTATAAGGACATACCTGAGACTGGATAATTTATAAAGGAAAGAGGTTTAATTGACTCACAGTTCTGCAGGGCTGGGGAGGCTTCAGGAAACTTACAGTCATGGAAGGGGAAGAAAACAAGTCCTTCACAGGGAGGCAGGAGGGAGAAGAATGAGAGCTGAGCAAAGGGAGAAGCCCCTTATAAAATCATCAGATCTCGTGAGAACTTACTATCACGAGAATAGTATGCGGAAAACTGCCCCCACAATTAAACCACCTCCCACCAGTTCCCTCTCACCACACGCGGGGATTATGGGACCTACAATTCAAGATGAGATTTGGGTGGGGACACAGCAAAACCATTATCAACTGTAAAGCTTTTTTTTTTTGAGACAGAGTCTTGCTCTGTCTCCCGGGCTAGAGTGCAGTGGTGTGATCTCAGCTCACTGCAGCCTCAACTGCCTGGACTCAAGTGATCCTCCCACCTCAGCCTCCTGAGTAGCTGGGACTACAGTCATGTGCCACCATGCCCAGCTAATTTTTGTAGAGACGAGGTCTCACTGTGTTGCCCAGGCTGGTCTTGAACTCCCAGACTCAAGAGTTTCTGCCTCCTTGACCTCACAAGGTGCCAGGGTTATAGGCATGAGCCACCACTCCTGGATAGCGTTTTAAAGCTCTTGATAAGCTACACTCTAAATTCCTTAAGGAAATGGCTTGTCATTTCCCGAGAACATATCTCTCTTCCTGCTGTAGAATGGCTTCTGCTCAGCTGGAAACTCCTCTGCCACCAGAAAGAAGCTGCACCTTCCTCCTTCTCTCTGGCTGGAAATTTTTAAATAACAGGGGAGGGATCTGATGGATCCAGTGTGCATCACAGGCCCTGTCCAATCACCAGAAGTTGAGTCGGGTGAAGGAGGTGGAGGCCCATTACAGCCAATAGTGGGCATTAATTTTGTAGATTTTTTTTTTTTTTTTTGGAGACAGGGTCTCGCTCTGTCACTCAGGGTATGGTGCAATGGCAGGATCATAGCTCACTGCAGCCTCAAACTCTTAAGCTCAAGTGACCCTCCTACCTTAGCCTCCTGAGTAGGTAGAACTACAGGCACATGCCACCACACCCAGCTAATTTAAAACATTTTTTGTAGAGATGGGGTCTTGCTATGTTGCCCAAGCTGGTCTCAAACTCCTGGTCTCAAGCAATCCTCCTGCCTTGGCCTCCCAAAGAGTTGGGACTAGACATAAGCCACAATACCCAGGCTGTAAATACCCTTGAGAGGGGAAAATGATATATCTATATTTTGAAAAAGTATTTTCCCTTTGTCATCAATATTCTTTCCCCAGCTGGGCACAGTAGCTCACACCTCTAATCCCAGGACTTTGGAAGGCCGAGGCAGGAGGATCACTTGAGGCCAGGAGTTCAAGACCAGCCTGGGCAACATAGTAAGACCTTGTCTCTACAAAAAATTTAAAAATTAGCCAGGCATGGTGGTGCATGCCTGTAGTACTAGCTACTTGGAAGGCTGAGGTAGGAGAATCACTTGATCCCAAGAGTTTGTGGTTGCAGTGAGCTGTGATCATGCTATTGCACTCCAGCCTGGGTGGCAAAGCAAGACTCTGTCTCAAAAATAAATAAATAAATAAAAAATAAAAAAGTTTTTTCCCAAATTGATAATTTGCCTTTTAATGTTAGCCATTCAGTAAACAATTCAATGCACCAATTTTGTACTACACATGGTCCCTGACTTACGATGGTTCAACTTAAGGTTTTTCAACTTCATGATGGTGCAAAAGCCATACACATTCAGTGGAAACTTTACTTCAAATTTTTTTTTTTTTTTTTGAGACGGAGTTTTGCTGTTGTTGCCCAGGCTGGAGTACAGTGGCACAGTCTCGGCTCACTGCAACCTCTGCCTCCTGGGTTCAAGTGATTCTCCTGCCTCAGCCTTTCGAGTAGCTGGGATTACAGCCATGCACCACCATGCCCGGCTAATTTTGTATTTTTTGTAGAGATGGGATTTTTCCGTGTTGGTCAGGCTGGTCTTTTTTTTTTTGAGACAGAGTCTTGCTCTGTCGCCCAGGCTGGAGTGCAGTGGCGCAATCTCGGCTCACTGCAAGCTCCGCCTCCCGGGTTCACACCATTCTCCTGCCTCAGCCTCTCCAAGTAGCTGGGACTACAGGTGCCCACCACCATGCCCGGCTAATTTTTTTTTGTATTTTTAGTAGAGACGGGGTTTCACCGTGGTCTCGATCTCCTGACCTCGTGATCCGCCTGCCTCGGCCTCCCAAAGTGCTGGGATTACAAGCGTGAGCCACCGCCCCCGGCCAGGTCAGGCTGGTCTTGAACTCCCGACCTCAGGTGATCCATCCGCCTTGGCCTCCCAAAGTGCTGGGATTACAGGTGTGAGCCACAGCGCCCAGCCCAAATTTTGAATTTTGGCTTTTTCCCAGGCTTATTATGATATTCCTTTGTGATGATGGGCAGTGGCAGGAAGCTGCAGCTCCTGGTCAGCCACACAATCACGAGGATACACAACCTGTACTGTACTCTACAGTGTACTGTTCTCAATACATTCCATGAGATATTCATCACTTTATTATAAAATAGGCTTTGTGTCAGATGATTTTGCCCAGCTGTAGACTACTATGTGTTCTGAGCATGTTTAAGTTAGGTTAGGCTCAGCTATGACACTGGGTAGATGAGGTGTATTAAGTGCGTTTTTGACTTACCATGGATTTACCCAGTGGTAACCCCATCATCAGTTGAGGGGCATCTGTAGAGTCCCGTGCCCTTCAGTAACCTTGTTTCAGTCACAGTAGCAATCGATTAGGTTATAGCTGTCACTATATCCCTTTCAGTCCTAAGGATATGCTCCACCCTCTTGCTAGGATTTAGGTTATTTCCCAAGTCTTCTCAGTAATACCTATTCAAACCACTTCTCCCCTTCAGTCTCTTGTCCAGATGGCTACTGTCAGTTAGAGAGGGCTCCATGGTTGTGAAAAATGGAAGCCTGCTCAGGCCAGGAATACCGAACCCGTGGGCCCAAAAACCAGCCTCGGGAGGGATTGAAATCTAGAACTAGGCCGGGTGCGGTGGCTCACGCTTGTAATCCCAGCACTTTGGGAGGCCTAGGCGGGCGGATCACGAGGTCAGGAGATCGAGACCACAGTGAAACCCCGTTTCTACTAAAAAAAATACAAAAAATTAGCCGGGCGTGGTCGTGGGCGCCTGTAGTCCCAGCTACTCGGGAAGCTGAGACAGGAGAATGGCGTGAACCCGGGAGGCGGAGCTTGCAGTGAGCCGAGATCGCGCCACTGCACTCCAGTCCGGGAGACAGAGCAAGACTCCGTCTCAAAAAAAAAAAAAAAAAAAAAAAAGAAATCTAGAACTAGAGGGTTGTGACGAGCCAAGACAGCAGTTTTCTGGGCTTTTCAGTGTGTGTGCTGTCTCCTTCTTTCTGGAACTACACTGATAATCCCTGCTTTATTCTGCTTTCTTTGCAAATGGGCTTGCTCTATGCCTAGATCAAGTATAGACTCACAAGTCTCCACCCCATTCCCAGATTCTTGAGTAACTGACCCATAGGAGTCAGGGGTCTTCCCCTACTCCAGTCAGTTAGGGACAGGGGAGCAAGGTCCCAAACAATACACATGGCCCTGAGCCCATCTCTGCGAAGGGGATGGGAATGTCGTGAGTTATCAGACAATGCAAGTCGTGGGCTTTCTGTTACGTTGTAATCGTATGGAGAACTTCTTGTTATCGATACCCATATGTGAAGAAAAGACTCGTACTAAATACCAAGGATATATTAGTCAGGGTTCTTTAGAGGGATAGAACTAATGGAATATATATATTCAATCAAGTTGACACTCAGTATTAACCATCACATGTACACTCCTTGTCAACTTAAACCCATACACATCTCCTGAAATCATACATAATCTTTTATTTTATTTATTTATTATTTATTTATTTATTTATTTATTTATTTTGAGACAGAGTCTCACTCTGTTGCCCAGGCAAGAGTGTAGTGGCATGATCTCAGCTCACTGCAACCTCCACCTCCCAGGTTCAAGCAATCCTCCCACCTCAGCCTCCTGAGTAGCTGGGATTACAGGTGCCCACCACCTCACCCAGCTAATGTTTTTTGTATTTTTAGTAGAGGCGGGGTTTCACCATGTTGGCCAGGCTGGTCTCAAACACTGGACCTTAAGTGACCTGCCCACCTCAGCCTCCCAAAGTGCTGGGATTATGGGCGTGACCCACTGCACCCAGCCCATAATCTTCAAATAAAGACAATAATAAGGTCATATTTATGCCTAACATAATACAACTATCCTTCATACAACCAGAAACGCATCAATCCCCAACCCAAACTATTACGTCTCCCCGAGGAGTTTGGGGCTGGGATTTTTAAGAGTTTTGGGGTAGGCCAGAAGTGTGGAGATTGTTGATGGGTCCAAGAGCTCAGGACAAATTCTTAGGACAGGGAGATGAAGAAACTGTATTCTCATGCTGATTCCATTTCTCTGTGGGAGTCTTCAAACTGGGTGGCATCAACTGTTTTGCTGGAATTCAGGATCTGAAAAACATCTTAAACAATTTTTTTTTTTTTTTTTTTTGAGATGGAGTCTCCCTCTGTCGCCCAGGCTGGAGTGCAGTGGTGCAATCTCAGCTCACTGCAAACTCTGCCTCCCTGGTTCAAGCGATTCTCCTGTTTCAGCCTCCTGAGTAGCTGGGATTACAGGTGGGTGCCACCACGCCCAGCTAATTTTTTTAGTAGAGATGGGGTTTCACTATGTTGGTCAGGCTGGTCTTGAACTCCTGACCTCGTGATCCACCTACCTCAGCCTCCCAAAGTGCCGGGTTTACAGGTGTGAACCACTGCTCCCGGCCAACAGTTCTTTTTATGTTTGTTTGTTTGAGACGGGGTCTCACTGTGTCACCCAGGCTGGAGAGCAGTGGCAATTATAGCTCATTGCAACAGCCTGGAACTCCTGAACTCAAGCAATCCTCCCATCTCATCTTCCCAAGTGACTGTGACTATACTCACTTGGGAGGTTACTGATTTTTTTTTTTTTTTTTGTAGAGACAGGGTCTTACTCTGTTGCCCAGGCTGGTTTTAAATATCTGGCCTCAAGCAATCCTCCCTCCTTGGCCTCCCAAAGTGCTGGGATTACAGGCATGAGCCACTGTGCCTGGACTTTAAGCAACACTTAAAAAAATTATGTATCTAACATATATATACATAATTATATATATATTATATATATATAGTTTATTTGTTTTTAATTAGAGACAGGGGTCTCACTATATTGCCCAGGCTTGTCTCAAACTCTTGGGCTCAAGTGGTGCTCCTGTTAGAGAAACAGGAACATAGCCGAGCCAAGGTGACACCATTTTAAAATCAACTCTATCTTTAACCTAGCAAGACACATTCCTTGCCAGTCCTCCCCATGGTCATAAGATGTTTATGATTAAGGAAGCAGTTTAGTTCGCCTGCAAGGACAAACTCCTATGACAGCAGAATGTCCAGATGTCTCCTGCTATCACATAACAATATATGCTTCTAGGATAGTTATAGTCTAGCCTGGCGCGGTGGCTCACGCCTGTAATCCCAGCACTTTGGGAGGCCGAGGCAGGCAGATCACGAGGTCAGGAGTTTGAGATCAGCCTGGCCAACACACTGAAACCTCGTCTCTACTGAAAATACAAAAATTAGCCGGGCATGGTGGCGCGTGCCTATAGTCCCAGCTACTCAGGAGGCTGAGGCAGGAGAATCGCTTGAACCCAGGAGGCGGAGGTTGTGGTGAGCCAAGATTGCGCCACTGTACTCCAGCTTGGGCAACAGAGCAAGAGTCCATCTCAAAAAAACAAAAAAAAAAACAAAAAAAACACAGAAAAAAAACATAGTTATAGTCATGCTTTGATGTACTTAGGCACTAAAATACCAAAAATAACTTTCTTTCTTTTTTTTTTTTTGAGACAGGGTCTTGCTCTGTCACTCAGAGCAAGTGTTGGCCAGGCTGGTCTCAAACTCCTGACCTCAGGTGATTGCCACCTCGGCCTCCCAAAGTGCTGGGATTACAGCCATGAGCCACTTTGCCCAGCATTTAAAAAAAAAAAAAAACAGTGATATTCCTTGCTACTTTAAGCAATTATTAAACAAAACCTTATGATTCTGACATCAGAAATTCTATCTATAGGAAGAATGAGGAGGATGCAAATGGTCAGTATCTCGTGCTATATGGCTTTCAGTTACAAGGAAGTGGGTCAAGTACAGCCTGATTAATGCTTAATTTTAACTATATTTCTGTATAGAATTTTTGTTAACCCTGTAAGGACAACTTCACAGCTGGCATTTTGACAACCAGCTAATATGTGATCTTAAACAGCCCATTCTTTGAACAACATAATGGTTTGTTTAGGACTCACAAAGTTTAGTGGCCTCCAGCATTCCAAGTCCAGGTGATGAGAGCTGCAGAAAACAGCTAGGTCATGAGACCATTAAGCTTTTGAATCCCAACCAGGCGTGGTTGCTCACGCTTGAAATCTCAGCACTTTGGGAGGCCAAGGCAGGAGGATCGCTTGAGCCCAGGAGTTTGAGGCCAGCCTGGGCAACATAGTGAGACTCTGTCTCTACCAAAAGTACAAAAATTAGCTGGGTATGGTGGCACATGCCTGTACTCGCAGCTACTTGGGAGGCTGGGGTGAGAGGATCACTTGAGCGTGGGAGGCTGAGGCTGCAGTGAGCCGTGATCATTCCAGCCTGAGCGACAGAGAGAAACCTTGTCTCAAAAATAAAATTAGAAAAAAAAAAAAAAAAAAGGGAACCTAAGAAAACACAAGGCGTTGTCAGTAACTCGGGAGAGAAATGCTCTGGGTAAGAACTAGGGCAAAGAAGGCTATGTTTGAGGGATGGAAGGGAGAGTGGGAGGTTCCCAGATAGAATCAATGAGTTGGAGTTAAAAATGTGTGAGTGTTTCGGGGGTGGGACAGCAGAAGAATCTGGTTTCTTATGCGTAAAATAAGGGTATAAGGCCTACCTCATTAGATAAAATGTGTAAAGCTTCTAGTTTAGTGCCTGGCACATGGCAGATTTTCAAGAGGGTTTAAAGTTGACACATCATTTTCAATAGATTGCATGATATGTTCCTTAAAGAAGCTTGGGATACAAAAGCACATAGCTTACATACATGGATGGACACTGAGGCTCATGGATTTCAGACTGAGATTCAGGTTAAGATTCCTGATTAAGCCCTGACCTGAGACCTCCATACTTCCCACTGTGCCACGCTGCAGTTGGAAGGCCTTCAGACTGGAAATTCTGGTTACTGAAATTCTCTTAAGATGGGTATCTGGAACGTGCCTTCCCAGAAAGATTTCAAGAAATGAAAGACAGGCTCCGTGTAACACTAATCGCAATGATAATGGTACTATTTAAAAGCAGCTTCCCTAAGCCACTCCTGAAAGGGCAATTGGCTGATGCGGGGGAATTCACTCTTTAGATAACCTGGTAGAGAAGGGAAGGAGGGAGGGAGGACCTTAGATTTTTAATAAAAAAACCATTAACTTCAGCTAATAGCAATAACAATGGAGGCGCCTGGTGACTGCTGGCACTTACAATGTAAATGGAAAACACAGGGCACCTTGGATTTCTCCATTGTTACATGCTAATGAAGTGGCTCCACTCAGAGAAAGGCCCCAGGAGAAATTAGTGGAGGGTGTGGCCTGGCCCCACACTGAGGAAGAAGCCTGTGTAGGATGCTGGCAATCTCGGTTGCAGAATTAGGATGTCCTTGTCTGCTCTACCTGGTTTTCTGACCCTGAGTGTCCCTGGACCTGTTTCTTTCAGTAAAATGCGTATAGTCAAATCCAGGGGTGGCCATCCCCTGCCATCTAACCTGGCAACTTTGGTCATCCTTTTTCCTAATCAAACCAAAAAGAACTGAAAAAAATTACTTGCAGTTTCCTACACGCACTCTATCTAGAGGCATTTCTAGTTGGTCATCTTTTTTCTAGTCAAATTAGAGGCGTTTCTAGGTTGGTCATTCCTAGTTGGTCATCTTTTTTCCTGGTCAAACAAAAAAGAACTGAAAAAAATTACTTAAGAGTTTCCTACATGCACTCTATTTAGAGGCATTTGCTGGTTTTATTCCTTATGCATGTTTCAAGACTTCACCCAGCATCCGTGTTCATAGAATCTGTGGTGGTAACAGAAGGGGTCTCTATTCTCAATGTCTCACATTTTGGTAGGAAATAGGACATGTGGGCAGACAGGAGGATGAATGTGATCAGGGTGGGACATGCAGGCAAATAACGATACAATGTGGCAGAATGAGACACTTGTCACAGGGATCTTATTGCTAGAGCTTTACAGAGGTGGTAAGAAACTGCTTAGGGAGCTAGCAGGGGCTAATCTGCCAGGCTTCACGAGGATGTGGTCTTTGAACTGCAGAGGTTCCCCCCCACTACTCTCTGATGACTACAGTCTATGGAGGAACTTTATAAAATACAGATTCCCTGGCCCCTCCCCCAGAGACAGATTTTGTAGGTCTAGGGTGGAGTCTGGAAGTCCACTGATAAAAATCTCAGCTGAATTAAATTTAAAGGAGTTTAATTGAGCAATGAACAATTCGCGAATCCGGCAGCCGGCAGAATCACAGCAGATTCAGAGACTCCAGCCACGTGGTGGAAGATTTACAGACAAAAAAAGGGAAGTGATGAACAGAAATAGGACGTGAGGTACAGAACAGCTGGCTTGGTTACAGCTCCGCGTTTGCCTTATTGTTATTATTATTATTATTATTATTATTATTGAGACTGAGTCTTGCTCTGTCTCCCAGGCTGGAGTGCAGTGGCGCAATCTCAGCACACTGCAACCTCCACCTCCTGGGTTCAAGCGATTCTCGTGCCTCAGCCTCCTAAGTAGTAGCTGGGATTACAGGCACCCGCCGCCGCGCCCGGCTAATTTTTGTATTTTTAGTAGAGTCCGGGTTTCACCATGTTGGCCAGGCTGGTCTTGAATTCCTGACCTCAAGTGATCCACCCGCCAAGGCCTCTCATAGCGCTGGGATTACAGGCGTGAACCCCCGCGCCTGGCGGCATTTGCCTTATTTGAACACTCAGCAGTTGAAGTATGGCTTCTGGGATTGGCCAAGACTTAGCTATTGTTCACAGGTGCAAACTCCTAAATTAGGTTTTCAATCTTGTCTATCTATTAAGCTAGGTTGCAGTTCGTCCACGAGGACTCAAATAAAGAAGTACGGAGTCCTTCTAGGGCCATATTTAGTTCGCGTTAACGCTTCTAAGAAAAATAAGATAAACTGCCCTGTGGTCCTGACTTAGCTATTGTTACAGGCGCATACTCCTAAATCGGATTTTCAATCTTGTCTATCTATTAAGCCAGGTTGCAGTTCGTCCACGAGGACTCAAATAAAGAAGTACGGAGTCCTTCTAAGGCCATATTTAGTTCGCTTTAACGCTACTAAGAAAAATAAGATAAGCTGCCCTGTGGTCCAGATGGTCAGCCCAGTTTGGAGGCCACCGATATAGTAGAGAGGCAACCCCAAATAACCCGTGACATTACAATCATCCCCTCTTTTACGTGGTTTCGTTTTCTGAGGTTTTCGTTAACCTGAGGTCTAAAAATATTAAAGGGGACCAGGCGCGGTGGCTCATGCCTGGAATCCCAGCACTTTGGGAGGCTGAGACGGGCAGATTGCTTGAGGTCAGGAATTGGAGACGAGCCTGGCCAACATGGCAAAACCCTGTCTCTACAAAAAAATACAAAAAATTAGCGGAGCATGGTGGTACTCACCTGCCATTCCAGCTACTCAGGAGGCTGAGGCACAAGAATTGCTTGAGCCTGGGAGGCAGAGGTTGCAGTGAGCCGAAATTGCTCCACTGCACTCCAGCCTGGACAACAAGGCAAGACTCCGTCTCAAAATATACATATATACATAAAATTAAAATACAAACATTAAATGGGCTGGGCATGGTGGCTCACGCCTGTAATTCCAGCACTTTGGAAGGCTGAGGCGAGAGGATTGCTTGAGCCCAGGAGTTCAAGACCAGCCTGGGCAATATGGGGAAACGCCATCTCTGCAGAAAACGCCATCTCTGCAGAAAACTCCATCTCCACAAAAATTAAGCCAGGCGTGATGGCACACACCTGGGGTTCCAGCTACCCAGGAGGCTGAGATGTCAGGATCACCTGAGCTGGGGAGGTTGAGGCTGCAGTGAGCTCTGATTGCCCCATGGCACTGCAGCCTGGGTGAGAGAGTGAGACCCTGTCTCAAAAAATTAAATAAAAAATATGTGTATATCGGCGGGCGCGGTGGCTCACGCCTGTAATCCCAGCACTTTGGGAGGCTGAGGCAGGCAGATCACCTGAGGTTAGAAGTTCGAGACCAGCCTGACCAACATGGAGAAACCCCATCTCTACTAAAAATACAAAATTAGCTGGGCGTGGTGGTGCATGCCTGTAATTCCAGCTACTCGGAGGCTGAGGCAGGAGAATTGCTTGAACCTGGGAGGCGGAGGTTGCAGTGAGCCGAGATCGTGCCATTGCACTCCAGCCTGGGCAACTAGAGCGAAACTCCATCTTAATATCTATATATATAATATATTATATATGTATTATATATGTATATATGTTAATTATATATTATATATGTATATAGTGGAAAATTCCAGAAACAAATAATTCAGAAGTTTTAAATTGTGTGTAGCTCTGAGTAACATGAAATCTTCGGCCACCCAACTCCGTCCCACTGTAAGATGAAATCTTGTGCCACCCAACTCCGTCCCACCTGGCACATGAATCCCCCCTTCCTCCAGTGTATCCAGGCTGTACCTGCTCATTAGTCACTTAGTAGCCTTCTTGCTGATCAGATTGATTGTTGCTGTATCACAGCACTTGTGTTCAAAGAACCCTTATTTTACCTAATATTGGCTCCAAAGCACAAGAATAATGGTGCTGGCAATTCAGATATGCCAAAGAGCAGCCATAAAGTATTTCCTTTAAGTGAAAAGGTGAAAGTTCTCAGCTTACTAAGGAAAGAAAAAAACTGCAAGCTGAGGTTGCTAAGATCTACCATAAGAACAAATCTTATGCTATGAAATTGTTAAGAAGGAAAAACAAATTCATGCTAGTTTTGCTGTCACACCTCAACCTGCAAAAATTATGGCCACAATGCATGATAATTGCTTAGTTAAGATGGAAAAAGCATTAAATTTGTGGGTGGAAGACATGAACAGAAATGTGTTCTGATTGCTAGCAATCAAGTTCAGTACTATCCTTGGTTTCAGCATCCACTGGGGGTCTTGGAAAGCATCTTCGAAGATAAGGTGGGATTACTGTACATTCCTACATTAGTGTAATGGGGGCGTTAGTGCTCTGGGGAGGAGGTTTTGTATATGCTAAGGGGTTCACCCAATGGAGCAGCAGAAGGAAGGAGGCCAGGTTGTGGAAATGTGGGTGCAAGGCTTAGACCAAGGAAAGCTCACGTCCTGCTCAAGGAGCAGGTAGCTCAGATTTGGCAGAGTACATGGGGAGAAAGGTGCTGTGACAAGAGACTGGGAAGGGGAACTGGGGGACAGATTGTAAAGGGCTATCCTTGAATAGTGTGCTAAGGAATGTGGACTTGATGGTGGAAGTATTGGTGGAGCAATGAAGATTTTAAAATTCATGATAGAGGGCCAGGCACAGTGGCTCATGCCTGTAATCCCAGCACTTTGGGAGGCTAAGGTGGGTGGATCAACTGAGGTCAGGAGTTCAAGACCAGCCTGGGCAAAATGGTGAAACCCCATCTCTACTAAAAATACAAAAATTACAACATGGCACATGGATACATATGTAACAAACCTGCACATTGTGCACATGTACCCTAAAACCCTGAAGTATAATAAAAAAATAAAAATAAAAAATAAATAAAAAGAAAAAAAGAAAAAAAAAAAATACAAAAATTAGCCGGGCATGGTGGTGCACACCTGTAGTCCCAGCTACCCCAACTACTTGAGAGGCTGAGACAGGAGAATAGCTTGAATCCAGGAGGGGAGGTTGCAGTGAGCAGAGATCGCACCACTGCACTCCAGCCTGGGTGACAGAACCAGACTCTGACTAAATAAATAAATAAATAAAAATAAAATTTATGATAGAATAGTAGATGAAGAAGACTTTCTCTCCAAAACAGCTTTGAGCTCGGGTCATTCATTTGATCAATGAATATTTCATTTTGTTTGTTTGTTTGTTTTTTGAGACGAAGTCTTGCTCTGTCGCCCAGGCTGGAGTGCACTGGTGCAATCTTGGCTCACTGCAACCTCTGTCTTCTGGGTTCAAGCAATTCTCCTGTTTCAGCCTCCCGAATAGCTGGGATTTCAGGTGCACACCACCACGCCTGGCTAAGTTTTATATTTTTAGTAGAAATGGGGTTTCACCACATTGGCCAGCCTGGTCTCGAACTCCTGATCTGAGGTAAACCACCCGCCTCGGCCTCCCAAAGTGCTGGGATTACAGGCCTGAGTCACCATGCTGGCCTTATTTCTTAAGTATCTTCTATCTGCCAGGTATGCCCTTGAGGAGACTGCAGTAAATAAAACAGACAGACATGGCCTCTTCTCAAAGAGCTTACATTTTAGTGGGAAAAACAGATTGTAAGTACAATATCTGGTATGTCAGGTGTGTTATGGAGAGGAATAAAGCGGGAGAGAGTGACATAGAGTGCTGGGGAGTTGAGCAGATATTACAATGTTAAATAGGATGGGAAGAGAAGACTGCACTGAGGAGGTAATTTTTTTTTTTCTTTTTGAGATGGAGTTTCACTCTGTCGCCAAGGCTGGAGTGCAGTGATGCAATCTTGGCTCACTGCAACCTCCGCCTCCCAGGTTCAAGCAATTCTCTGCCTCAGCCTCCAGAGTAGCTGGGATTACAGGCACCCGCCACCACGCCTGGCTAATTTTTTGTATTTTTAGTAGAGACGGGGTTTCACCATGTTGGCCAAGATGGTCTCGATCCCTTGACCTCTTGATCCACCCACCTCAGCCTCCCAAAGTGCTGGCATTACAAGTGTGAGCCACCGCGCCTGGCCTGTTTGTTTTTTAATAGAGATGAGGTCTCCCTATATTGCCCAGGCTGGTCTCAAA
The DNA here is from genome assembly GCF_009828535.3 of Hylobates moloch. NCBI lineage: Eukaryota > Metazoa > Chordata > Mammalia > Primates > Hylobatidae > Hylobates > Hylobates moloch. Next base: position 82,464,741 of record NW_026652290.1, on the reverse strand, counting down.
TTCCTGGGCTCAAGCAATCCTCCCACCTCTGCCTCCCAAAGTGGAAGATGTATTTGAGCTGTCAAGCCGGTGAGGGAAGTTTGGGATGAAGCAAAATTGCAAAGGCCCTGAGACTGGTGTCTGCATGGCATGTCTAGGGAATAATCAGACCAGTGTGGCTGAGCAGCAGTGAGCTGGTGGAAGAGAGATAAAGGCCACAGCCGAGAAGTAAGGGGAGAGGTACGAATCAGATGGGATTTGGTTATTCCTTCCTGCCCTTTCTTAGATAAATTAATGAATAATACAAGTGAATCTGAGCTCATCGGCAAATTTACAGCAGACTATGAAGATGCTTGTCTTAAAACTTTCTCTCACTTGGACTATTGAAAAGGCTTTTTAAAACTAGACTCATAGCCGCAGGGTGTGGTGGCTAAGGCCTGTAATCCCAACACTTTGGGAAGTGAGGTGAGAGGATCCCATGAGCCCAGGAGTTTGAGGCTGCAATAAGTGCCCAGATGGCACCACTGCACTACCACCTGGGCGATGGAAGAGACTCTTTGTCAAAAAAAAAAAGAAGAAGAAGAAGAAAAAGAAAAAAGAAAGGGCCGGGTGTGGTGGCTCATGCCTGTAATTCCAGCACTTTGGGAGGCCAAGGTGGGCAGATCATGAGGTCAAGAGATAGAGGCCATCCTGGCCAACATGGTGAAACCCCGTCTCTACTAAAAATACAAAAATTAGTCGGGCGCGGTGGCTCACGCTTGTAATCCCAGCACTTTGGGAGGCCGAGGCGGGTGGATCACGAGGTCAGGAGATCAAGACCACGGTGCAACCCCGTCTCTACTAAAAATACAAAAAAATTAGCCGGGCGTGGTGGCGGGCGC
>NW_026652290.1:82269186-82458881 GCF_009828535.3 Hylobates moloch | reverse complement strand
AAAACAAAAACAAAAACAAAAAAAGAGAGAAAAGGAGATGGAGCTCCCTGGGGAAAAAAAAAAAGCAGCCTGAGGCATGCAGCCGGCCTGACTGTTTGGGTGTCTCCCAGTCTCATGCTTCTGCTTCTCTATCTCCCCTCCTGTACTCCTACTCCAGAGTCTCCCAAAAGCCTGTAGATCTGCTCCAGAGAGGAAGCTGGGAGCTGATTCTGGAGGAGAGCCCTAGACCAGGGCTTCTAGCTTTCCCTCATGCTCTGGATGGTGTTTACCAAGTACCCAGCCTTGAAGTCATTTGTGACGCTCTCTGCCTTACTGAAGAAAAATGGGTTTTGCCTCAGTTCCTCAGTCCTGTTTAAATATTTAGTTTAATCAGCACTGGCCCAAGTGCCTTTTCCATTTCCCCCAGTGCCTGGGAGCCATGCTGACACCAGCATCATAAATAATGCATCTGATCCCAGCAACATGCCATTGGCCGGGAGTCACTCCATCCCTCAAGTCTCCCAGCCTGCCCGCTGCTGCAGATGCTTTGGGTGAAGCTAGGCCAAGATAGAGAAGTCAGTCTTGAGCCCTGCAACCTTCAGCCAGAAAGCCACGCCTGGAGGGAGTCAGTATGACAAGCAAGTGGTCCCCACGCCAGCCCAGATCTGAGAGGCCTTTGAGGGGCTATATTGGTGGGGGGAATGGGAAGAGGTAGAAGCACCAAGGCCGCAGAGTGTTCAACTCTGCCTTCAGCATTGCTCTGACCTCATGGGGAGACTTCAGGGCCCATTAGAAAAGGTCTGACTTAGGCTCTATGTGAGTATAGAGCAGAGGACAAGGGCACCCGATTTCCAGATTTCAGGAGACAGCCAAGATCAAGGGCAGAGGAAGGAGGCCCTACGAAACGCTGGAAACTTCTCTCTTCCTTCTGCCTCCAGAATTCTAGCTTCTAACATGGACTCCACCCTTCATTTCAAGAACACAGTCCAAAATACATATACCTACTTTGTACCCACAAAATTTAAAAGAAATGGCCAGGTGAGGTGGCTCACGCCTGTAATCTCAGCTACTCGGGAGGCTGAGGCAGGAGAATTGCTTGAATCCAGGAGGCGGAGGTTGCAGTGAGCAGATATCGCACCACTGCACTTCAGCCTGGGAGGAGCCGAGATCACGCCACTGCACTCCAGCCTGGGCGACAGAGAGAGACTTTGTCTCAACATAAATAAATAAAAATTTAAAAATTAAGAAAAAAAAAACACAGTCCAGATTTTACTTCATTATTCTAGAAGCCTGGAGGGGGTGGGGTGGGGTGGGGGAGTCAGGGGTTCCAGAAGATGGACACTATGTCTCCTCTTACAGAAAGGAACCAATGACAGGATTTGGCTGGACGGGTTCTGGGTGTTCTTTACCAAAGCCTCGAAAAGGTCAAACTGCCTCCAGGTGCCCTGCTCAGTGCTCTGATCTGTGCAATTAAACGTGAAACATTGCATTAGTTGCCACTAATAATATAGTCCTGACCTGGCTTTGTAAAAGCAGCTCCTTGAAGCGCCTCTGTAATACTCATGCTTTTTTCCTCTGAAACTTTACAGAGATAAAAGGAGACATAAACAATGATTTATTTATCCAGGACTTCGAAGTTTAGCTTTGAGCTCTCCAACATTTTTGGTCCTTTTTGAAATCAAGAGTGCAAATAAACTTCCCTCTGTCTCTTATAGAAAGGGCAGTAGCTACAAACCTACAGATAAAGCTAAAAGGAGCTGATAAAGCCGGGCGCGGTGGCTCACGCTTGTAATCCCAGCACTTTGGGAGGCCGAGGCGGGCGGATCACGAGGTCAGGAGATCGAGACCACGGTGAAACCCTGTCTCTACTAAAAATACAAAAAATTAGCCGGACGTGGTGGCGGGTGCCTGTAGTCCCAGCTACTCAGGAGGCTGAGGCAGGAGAATGACGTGAACCCAGGAGGCGGAGCTTGCAGTGAGCCGAGATTGCGCCACTGCACTCCAGCCTGGGTGAAAAAGCGAGACTCCGTCTCAAAAAAAAAAAAATAAAAGAAAAAAAAGAAAAAGGAGCTGATAAAAAGAGCAAATTCTAGTCTCTATTCCTCAGTCTGGCAGGGGATGTGGGGGATTCATGAGTCCCCTCTCCCTGTCCTTGGAGTCATCTACACCATTGGGTATCTCGGGCCAACCCTACCAATTTATTTTGAGCTGCCTAGCACCTGAAGAATCAAGAACCACCAAGGAAAGATGGCAGGGCAGTTGGTATTCACTGGCCACCACTTTGCCAAATCCAGTGTTGATTTATTGCTCTTGCTCCAGTTTGTTGGTTGGACCACTCCCTTTTTCACTTGGCTTTTGGGACCGGTACTTCTCTGACATTTTTCACACCTCCCTCAATGCTTCCTAGTCTTTTATGGCCCTCCTCCTGATCACTACCTGCATAGTTCTCAATCTTGGCTACACTGTGGAATCACCTGAGAACTTTTTTTTTTTTTTTTTTTTTTTGAGACGGAGTTTCGCTCTTGGTACCCAGGCTGGAGTGCAATGGCATGATCTCGGCTCACTGCAACCTTTGCCTCCTGGGTTCAAGTGATTCTCCTGCCTCAGCCTCCCAAGTAGCTGGGACTAGCTGGGACTAAAGAAATGTGCCACCACACCTGGCTAATTTTGTATTTTTAGTAGAGATACGGTTTCTTCATGTTTGTCGGGCTGGTCTTGAACTCCCGACCTCAGGCCATCTGCCCACCTCAGCCTCCCAAAATGCTGGGATTACAGGCATGAGCCACCGTGCCCAGCCTTTAAAAAAAAATTTTTTTTTTTTTTTTTGAGACAGAATCTCACTCTCTCACTAGGCTGGAGTGCAGTGGTATCATCTCAGCTCACTGCACCTCTGCCTCCTGGGTTCAAGCAATTCTCCTTCCTCCCAAGTAGCTGGGACTACAGGCACACGCTGCCACGTCCAGCTTTTTTTTTTTTTTTTTTTTTTTTTCCCGTATTTTAGTAGAGACGGGGTTTCACCATATTGCCCAGGCAATATGAGCTCATGCAATCCGCCCGCCTCGGCCTCCCAAAGTGCTAGGATTACAGGCGTGAGCCACCGTGCCCGGCCTTTTTTTAAACTAAAACCCATGGCCTACTCCAAACTAATTAAATCAGGATTTCTGGGGGTGGAGCTCAGCCTTGTCTCAGTAGTTCCCCTGGAGCAGCTAGAGTAGAGAACCAACCTTTGCTCTCAATGTTGGCTTGCCCCAGGGCTCAGGCCTCTGCCCTCCTCTCCACCCACACTCCCTCTCCTGGCAGGTAATCTCACCAGTCTCCAGCTTCCTCCACTGTCTATGGGGTGGTGACTCCCAGATTTGTATCTCTAGTCTAGGCCTCTCTGCTAAGTTCCAGAGCCCAGATCCAGTTGTCTATCTAATACTTCCAAACAGATGTCTATAAGCACCCGGGAGTCCTAACAAGTTTGTTTCGGGCCGGGCGCAGTGGCTCACGCCTGTAATCTCAGCACTTTGGGAGGTCAAGGAGGATGGATCACCTGAGGTCAGGAGTTGGAGACCAGCCTGGCCAACATGGTGAAACACTGTCTCTACTAAAAATACAAAAATTAGCCAGGCGTGGTGGTGTGCACCTGTAATCTCAGCTATTCTGGAGGCTGAGATGGGAGAATTGCTTGAACCTGGGAGGCAGAGGCTGCAGGAAGCTGAGATCACGCCACAGCACTCTAGCCTAGGCAACAGAGCGAGACCTTGTCTCAAAAAAAAAAAAAAAGTTTGTTTTCCCATTTCATCTCTGATATTCAGTCCTTCAGTAAGAGCTGCTGGCTCGGCCTTAAAAAATATATGTCTGGCCAGGCACAATCGCTCACGCCTGTAATCCCAGCACTTTGGGAGGCTAAGGCAGGCAGATCACCTGAGGTCGGGAGTTCGAGAGCAGCCTGACCAACATGTAGAAACCCCATCTCTACTAAACACAATATTAGCCGGGCGTGGTAGTGCATGCTTGTAATCCCAGCTACTCTGGAGGCTGAGGCAGAAGAATCACTTGAACCCGGGGTGGGGGGCAGGCAGGGGGGTGCGGTAGAGGTTGTGGTAAGCCGAGATCGAGCCACTGCACTCCAGCCTGGGCGACAAGAGTGAAACTCCATCTCAAAAAAACAAACAAACAAAAAAAAACTCTATTGGCCATGACAGCTACCATTCTACTCCAAGTCTTCGTTACTTCTCTCTTCCTTGAACTATGTCAATCTCCTATGAAGTCTTCTTGTTTCTCTTCCTCAGGGTTCATACTCTGCACAGAAGTCCAAGTGATTTTTTTTTTAATTTTTAATTTTAATTTTAATTTTTTGAGGTGGAGTTTTGCTCTGTAACCTCCGCCTCCTGGGTGCAAGTGATTGTCCCACCTCAGCCTTCTGAGCAGCTGGGATTACAGGTGCACGCCACCATGCCCGGCTAATTTTGTATTTTTAGCAGAGATGGGGTTTCACCATTTTGGCCAGGCTGGTCTTAAACTCCTGACCTGAGGTGATCTGCCTGCGTCGGCCTCCCAAAGTGCGTGAGCCACTGTGCCTGGCTGATTTTTTTTTAAACTGTATCACTGGCAAGCAAGTGAACTTTTAAAAACAAATCAAGCTGTCGTTGGTGGTGGACGCCTATAATCTCAGCACTCTGGGAGTGAGCGAGTGGATCACTTGAGGTCAGGAGTTCAAGACCAGCCTGGCCAACAAGATGAAACCCCATCTCTACTAAAAATTCAAAAATTAGCTGGCCGTGGTGGTGGATGCCTGTAATCCCAGCTACTAGAGAGGCTGAGGTGGGAGAAAGGCTTGAACCTGAAAGACAGAGGTTGCAGTGAGGTGAGATGGTGCCACTGCACTCCAGCCTGGGCAACAGAGTAAGACTCCGTCTCAAAAAAAAAAAAACAACAACAAAACAAAACACACACACACACACACACACACACACACAACCCCAGGGCTGGGTGCAGTGGCTTACATCTGTAATCACAGCACTTTGGGAGGCTGAGGTGGGTGGATCACCTGAGGTCAGGAGTTTGAGACCAGCCTGGCCAACATAGTAAAACTCCATCTCTACTAAAAAAAAAACAAAATTAGCGGGGTGTGGTGGCGCATGCCTGTAATCCCAGCTACGCAGGAGGCTGAGGGAAGAGAATCATCTGAACCCGGGAGGTGGAGGTTGCAGTGAGCCGAGATCTGGCCACTGTACTTCAGCCTGGGTGACAGAGCGAGACTCCATCTCAAAAACAAAACAAAAACCAAATTAAGTCTCCATTATTCCATGTTTAAAACCTTCCAAAGGCTTCCCACTATATTTAGAATAAAATCCAAACTCTTTACCATGGCCCACCAGTCCCTATGGGATCCTGACCCTATTCACCTCCCTGACCCCATCTGCTCTCCACACTGGCCTTTCCATGTCATGATCAGGTCAGGCTGCTTCCTGATGTGGGGAACTTGCACTATTTCCCTCTGTCTGGAATGTTGCTCTCCAGATGTCCCGTGTTCACTCTATTTCATTGTTTCAGTTTCTTTTCAGTTCTTAGCATATACAAAAGGCCTTCCCTTACCACCATCATCATTTTTTGTTCTCTGATCTTGATTTACTCTCCCGGTAACATTTATCATTCTATACTAGAATATCTGTTTATTTCTTCTTGGTTCAAGGTTCTCTGCCTCAACTTCTGAAACTGGATTACAGGCACCTACCACCAGCCTGGCTAATTTTGTCTTTTATAGAGGCAGGCTGGTCTCAAACTCCTGCACTCATGATCCACCCACCTCTACCTCCCAAAGTGCTGGGATTACAGGCGTGAGCCACCACGCCCGGCCCCAGGTGTCCTTTTCTCTTAGCACTAAGCCAACCGTGTCAGCTAGGAGGAGAGACAAACCAAGGTGTGTTAAACACATTGAGCTGTTTCAAGGGATTGAGTAGGACTTAGATAAAGTGGTGAGGGGTCCCCTTCTTTCTCTGTGTATTTCTCTTTATTCTCTTATTCTGTTTCTGTGTCCCTTAATCTGTGTATACTGTATACTGCTCTAAGTGTTTTCTGGATGACTCTATGTTTACTTAAAATTGAAAGGTGGCTTTCAGTCCTTGCGTACCGGGGAACAAGGTCGTGGAAAAAAAGGTCTTGGTGAGGTGTCGCCATTTCATCCGTCCTCGGTCTCTGCGCCTTTCCCAGAGCTTCCAGCAGCGCTATGTTGGGCCAGAGCATCCGGAGGTTCACAACCTCTGTGGTCCGTAGGAGCCACTATGAGGAGGGTCCTGGGAAGAATTTGCCATTTTCAGTGGAAAACAAGTGGTCGTTACTAGCTAAGATGTGTTTGTACTTTGGATCTGCATTTGCTACACCCTTCCTTGTAGTAAGACACCGACTGCTTAAAACATAAGGATGTTTCATTTCCTCCATTTAACAGATATGAAGAGCATTTTAAGAGGTGCAGCTTCTGGAAGTGGATCAAACTAGAACTCATATGCCATACTAGATATGTTTGTCAATAAACTTATGATGTGAAAAAAAAAAAAATTGAAAGGTGGATACCATCTGTAGGAGTTTCCTAAGGCTCCTGTAACAAATTACTACAAATTGGGTAGCTTCAAACAATTCATTCTCTCACAGTTCTACAGGCCAGAAGCTTGAAAGCAAGGTGTCAGTAGGGTTAGTCCTTCTGGAGTCTCTGGGGGACAATCCATCCCATGCCAATGGTTGCTGGCAACCCCTGGCACTCCTTGGTTTGTAGCTGCATAAGTCCCATCTCTGCATCTCCCTCCACAGGGCAGCCCCTTTTTCTCTGTGTCTTTCCTCTTCTGTCTCTTATAAGGACACATGTCATTAGACTCAGGGTCCATCCTAATCTCAGGATAATCTCACCTTGAGATCTTTAGCTTAATTATATCTGCAAACACCCTTTTTCCAAATAAGGTCATATTAACAGGTTCTGGGTGGGCATGTCTCTTGGGGGGCCACCATTCAACCCACTACATCATCTTAGAGGCAAGAGGGTGAGGTAGGAATGAGTCAGATTTGCTTTTTCAGGCTGTGTCCCTTTCCATCTCCTTCTATTCTTTCCATCTTCCCTCCCCCTCCCCACCCAAGCTGCTTTTCAGGGCTGGGAAGAAGGAGTGAAGGTTGAGGCAGAACCTTCTGTGGATGCTTGCTGACAATTTTGCTAGCTACTCCTAGTGAGATGGTCAGCACGGGCCATTCCCCCTTGGTTTCCTGGTCTGCCTTGGGCAGTGGCTTATGTGGCTCTGCCCACGCTCTGCCTATTTGCACATTTGCACCTGGACTCTGATCTCCTGAACCTGACCTGCCAAACCTGTTTCCACCCAACCTGAAGGACTCAGGGAACCTGCTTCTTTCCCTGGGGCCAGGGTTTGGCTTATTCCTTAGACTGGCTGGGCTCTGGGCTGATGGTAACACCAGAAGTGGCTATTTCCAGCTCAGATCTCCCTCCTAAACACCAGGCCTTTTCATCCAACTGTTTCCCAAAGAGAAGATGTCTACCTGGATATTTCCAAAGGCACCTCAAACACAACCCTTCCAGCACAGAACCTGTCCACTATCCTCTTCCCCAACTTGCCTCTCCTCCTGTATGCTTTACTCACTGATCTCTACTTACAGCTCCCCAGAAGCCTTGTCACCACCCTTTCACCTCGTGCCTCCCTAGAGTCACCAGATCCTATACCTCTTGCCTCCCACATCTCTCTAAAACCATCTACTTATCGTAACCCTCTGCCTGTACCCTAGGCCAGACCACCACCCCTTCTCACCAATCTCCCAACTGATCTGGTCTGGACTCTCCACCCTTTCTAATCCACTCTGTACTGCAGTCTGAATCATCTATACAAACACCTTACTCCCTGTCACATTCCTTCAGCACTTCCCATTGATTCTTTTTCTTGACCCTACAACCTCCACCTCCCAGGTTTAAGCGATTCTCCTGCCTCAGCCTCTCAAGTAGCTGGGATTACAGGTGTGCGACACCATGCCTGGCTAATTTTTGTATTTTTAGTAGAGATGGGGTTTCGCCATGCTGGCCAGGCTGGTCTCAAACTACTGACCTCAGGTGATTCGCCCGCCTTGGCATCCCAAAGTGCTGAGCGTGAGCCACTGCATGGACCAACCATTTCTTTTTCTTTTTTTTTTTTTTTTTTTTCTTTTTTTTTTTTTTTTTTGACGGAGTTTCGCTCTTGTCGCCCAGGCTGGAGTGCAATGGCGCGATCTCGGCTCACTGCAACCTCCGCCTCCCGGGTTTAAGCCATTCTCCCGCCTCAGCCTCCAGAGTAGCTGGAATTACAGGCATGTGCCACCACGCCCAGTTAATTTTTTGTATTTTTAGTAGAGACGGGGTTTCACTATGCTGACCAGGCTGGTCTTGAACTCCTGACCTCAGGCGATCCGCCTTTGCCTCCCAAAGTGCTGGGATTACAGGTGTGTGCCACTGCGCCCGGCCAACCATTTCTTATTCAAATCTACAGTAGTTAAAAAAGAGAAACAGTAGGGTCAATTAAGTTAACCACCCAGAGGCTCATTTCTGTCCCCATTATGACTTAGTCTCTTTTCTACTACCTAAAGGTAATGTTACTAGAGAAGGAACCTTCTTGTGGAAGCAGCCAAATGGCTGAGCTAGCTCCCCTGTGAGGGCATGAGGGAACTTTGGGATCTGAAAACACATACTGCCTGAAACCAAGACCTTTAGAGATTTCATGTTTTTTGCACAGGGGATCTATGGAAGAACCATCTCTATGACTAGAGAAGCTACAGAACTCTCAATTGTTTCCTTTCTCTTTGGGGCCCTTCTGCTTTGATTCTTGCCATCACATGCCTACACTTCTCTTGGGATATGTTCCTCTGCCTTTAAAACCCAGGCCCTCCTTAGAATATGAGACAGGCTGGCCTTTTCTGAAAGAATTTTACTAAATAAGAGAAGAAGTTAATGAAAGGAAAAAGAAGACAGAAATAAATCATGGAAAACACAAACCAACAAGATAAAGTCCCTTTTCCAAAGCCTGGCCTCTGGTTTCAGATTAATTATATTTTAGACCTCCAGGTTCCTGTCCTGGGTTAAGTACGAAAGAACTCCCAGACTGTGCCCAGCACCAATCTCTTTTAATTTTTTTTTTTTGAGATGAAGTCTCATTCTGTTGCCCAGACTGGAATGCACTGGTGTGATCTTGGCTCACTGCAATCTCCGCCTCCTGGGTTCAAGCGATTCTTCTGCCTCAGCTTCCTGAGTAGCTGGGACTACAGGCGCACGCCACCATGCCCTGCTAATTTTTTGTATTTTTAATAGAGATGGGTTTTCACCATGTTGACCAGGCTGGTCTCGAACTCCTGACCTCATGATCTGCCTGCCTCGGCCTCCCAAAGTGCTGGGATTACAGGCGTGAGCCACCACGCTCGGCCAACCGGCACCAATCTCTTTTTATTTTTTTGCACATATAAAAATTCCATCCCTGTGTTGAGACAAAAACCAACTCTCCATTTCACCTATTGACCCAAAGCTTTCTTTTTTCTTTTGTTTGTTTGTTTATTTATTTATTTATTTATTTTGAGGCAGAGTCTTACTCTATTGCCCAGGCTAGAGTGCCATGGCACAAACATGGCTCACAGCCTCGACCTCCTGGGCTCAAGTGATTTTCCTGCCTCAGTCTCTTCCAGAGTAGCCAGGACCATAGGTGTGCACCAACTGGCTTTTTTTTTTTTTTTTTTTGGTAGAGGTGGGGTCCCATGTTGCCCAGGCTCAAATGATCCTCCTGCCTTGGCCTCCCAAAGTGCTGGGATTACAGGCCTGAGCCACCATGTCTAGCCACCTATAGCTTTCTTGCTGCATCCACTTCTCTTCAACTAAATGGTGAAGAACTACCTTATATGTGGTTCTTTAATTGCAACAAATGTGTAAGGAGATTTCATCCATGGAAGGGCTGGATTTGCCCTGGGATTTCTGGCATGACCTGAGACACACTTCTTCCTTAGTGATGAGAATAACTGGAATAGAGAGAAGGGAACTAACACATATGAAACTCTCAACAAGTGCCAAACACCTTCTATATTTAAATTTTACCAGGCTGGGCCTGGTGGCTCATGCCTGTAATCCCAGCATTTTGGGAGGCCGGGCAGGTAGATCACTTGAGGTCAGGAGTTCCAGACCAGTCTGGCCAACATAGTGAAACCCTGTCTCTACTAAAAATACAAAAATTAGCTAGATGTGGTGACGGGCACCTGTAGTCCCAGCTGCTTGGGAGGCTGAGGCAGGAGAATTGCTTGAGCCTTGGAGGTGGAGCTTGCAGTGAGCCGAATCGTGCCATTGCACTCCAGCCTGGGCAACGAGAGCGAAACTCTGTCTCAAAAAAAATTTTTTTTATTTTACCATAAGCCTTTGTGGTAGGTATCAACTAGTAGTCATGTTTTGTAACACCTCTTGAGGCTCAGAGGGGTTAAGTAACTTGCTCAAGGTCTTTATAGTTAAACTGCCAAACTAGGAGTGAAGTTAGGGCTGGTTGATGACAAGTTTGTGGTCTAAACCATGTAGCTAAGAAGGGAGAGGTGCCTTTGCTTTTTTAAAGGTGCAGGCTGTCCACCCGTCTTTGGTTGAAAGGTTTCTTTCAATCTACAAACATTTGCTGAAGTCCTTTATGTGTGAACCTCTCTAGAATTAGGACATATAAAAGTTTCACAGGCAAAGTCCTTGTAATTCAGCTCTTCTGATTCTTTGAGTCCATGATTTGTTGGTATTTATTCTTCAGATACTGAGTATCTACTACGTCAGCTCAGAAATGTAGAGGACATTGGTCTAGGAGCTGGAGATGGAAGAGACTAATATATAGAATCTAGAGTAAAAAACGGTTCTAAGTCCTGCCACCATCATTACCTCCTGCTAGTCCTCTTCAAGTCTTTGAGGCCTTTCATGGGGGGCTTCTGGATAAGGCTGTTCCTAAGGGGACATAGGGAGGAGTTTTCTTGGCATCTTTCACCGTTTATTGTGGTTAGCACAGTCATCATAAACACCTGGCAAGAGCACTAAGCTTGGGAAATGAGACAGGCACACAATGAATTAACAAAAACAGGGAAAGATTTCAAAGGAGGAGAAATTGCTTATGAAAAATTAATGGGAAAACACCCTAAAGCTTGTGATCCACTTCTTTGCACTTTATGGTTTTTTTTTTTTTTTTTTTACATTTTTTTTACTTTTTTTTTTTTTTTTTTTTGAGACAGAGTCTTGCTCTGTCGCCCAGGCTGGAGTGCAGTGGTGCAATCTCGGCTCACTGCAAGCTCCGCCTCCCAGGTTCACGCCATTCTCCTGCCTCAGCCTCTCCTAGCAGCTGGGACTACAGGCGCCCGCCACCACACCCGGCTAATTTTTTGTATTTTTAGTAGAGACGGAGTTTCACCGTGGTCTCGATCTCCTGACCTCGTGATCCGCCCGCCTCGGCCTCCCAAAGTGCTGGGATTACAAGCGTGAGCCAGCGCGCCCGGCCGCACTTTATGGTTTCTAGGTGGCCTTTGCACTTGGAGAAAGACTGTGGTTCAGAACATTCTAGGCCAGAGGAAAGGGCTGATTTGTAATCCCAATATTGCTGCGAGTTTACTGTGTGATTCCAGGTGAATTATTCAACCTATTTATGTGTCAGCTCAGAAATGGAGTGATGTCAGTTTTGTCAGAATGTTTTTGGTGGGATCTCTGGTAAATGTTGAATGACAGCTATGCAATGTGTGGAACAGAACACTTTTGCTTTCTTGTTTGGGTCAGAATTTGACACATGGCTCAGAATTTGACACACAGCAGAGAACCCTTGGGAATCTGTGGTTTTCTGGGGTTAAAAAGAAAGCAAGAGACACCTGTTATTTGCATGGTGCTCTGTGTTCCCTGGTTTACAAAGCATTTTCAGATATCATCACAACTGATCCTTACCACACCTGTGAAGGGGGAACTCACGTCCCCATTTTATAGACGAGGAAACAGGTCATAGAGTCAATGTAATTCAATGGTGCTTTATTTTTTATTTTTATATTTTGCCTCAGCTATGCACAGTTTTTTCATCTCAATACTTTGTGATAAGTGACCATCACAAATGTCATCACCAAACAACCAAAACACAACCTTCTTTTCTGGGGGCACCTCTTAGCCCCGCACAGACCTTAAACCCAGAGTCGACAGCACACAGCTGTGTATCACCACACATTCCAAACAAGCCACCACACCAAGAAATCTTCTTCGTGTTTATTATGCAGCAATGTCTGGGAGTACTTTGGAATGGACTGGCTTCTCTAAAGAAAGTTATTTGTGTTCATTTGGGGGATCGCCAGCTAAGATTCAACGTTGTTTTTTTTTGTTTCCGTGAGAGTAGGAAGGCCCTGAAAACAGAGGTTGTTTAGAGAATTGGCCTGGGACAATAACCACTTAGAAGCTTTAGGCACATAACCAGTTAAGTGTCCATCGACATCAAGCTGATTGAACAGAATCTCCTCTTTTTGGGGGGGGTGGTGATTGTGAACTGTAGGGCCCTGTTCCCCCATGGACAAAGGAAGCCCCTCACTCCTAAAGGTCCCTTTTCCCAGCAGAACAGGCCCTGCATATATAGTGCCTGTCTAGAGCCAGGGCCTCCATCTGGGTGTTGGAGAGTTGGTTCTGCTCAGCCCAGTTTTGGGGTGAACGATGACGCAGTTAGGGTGGCCTAGGAAGGGAGTTTTTCTACCTCTGTCCCCAGCTGGGTCTCAGGCGAGGCGGGAAGCACCTGGGATCTTCCTGGCCCTAGAGCATGCAGGCTCCAGGCCGGCCCCTTGGATCTCACCACGAGGAAGGCACCCTGCTGCCTGCACTTATTTGCATCCAAGAGTGCATTGAGACTGGCGCTTGTCTACTAGGTCAGCCACAGGGGGGTTCCCCAGGGACAGAGGTAGGGAAGGAGGACCTGTCTTGGGGTGGACAGGTGACGGGGTACCCTGGGTGAGGGAAGAGGTGCTGGGGAGAGGCTAAGCCCCAGCCCCCACTCTAATTCTCTAACAGCCCCTGGTCCGCATTTGAGTGCAGGCCTCTGCCTCAGCCAGGACCCTGGCCTCCGGGCCCTCCACTTCCAGCAAGGCCCCTCACCCTCCCTCCCACTCCCTTTCCCCTCCCTCCCACTCCCTTTCCCCTCCCTCCCACTCGCTTTTCCCTCCCTCTCCCCACCAATTCCCGCTGGCCCCGCAGCGCTCCGGCCTCCCCGGGCCTCCCCCGGCCCGGCCCACTCGGCCTCGCTAGCCTGGCGCTGGGGGCGGGCACCAGCCCCCACCCCTCGGCGTCCCCTCCCCTTCACTTCCCCCTCCCCCTGTCCCCTCCCTTCCCTCCCTTCCCCCCCGTGGCGAGGCAGCAGCGGCGGCGGCGGCTGCAGCGGCGGTCGAGGCTGAGGCTGAGGAGGCGGCGGCGGCGGGCGGGGCTCGGCTCGGGCTCCGCGGGCGGGCGGGCGGACATGGCGGCCAACATGTACCGGGTCGGAGGTAGGCAGGCTCGGCCCGACCCGGCCCGTGTGGGAGCGGGCTCCGGGAGCGGGGGGCCGGGGCGAGCGCAGGCCAACTGCCGGGAGCCAAGGGCGCCGGGGCTGAGGTCGCAGGGGGCGGGGGCGTCGGGGCCCGCAGAGGGGCCGGGACTCCCCACCCCCACCCCTCCCCTCCCCCCACGGGGGCTCGCGAGGGGTCGGGGCCACCTTCACCCTCGCACCCCGCCCAGTGTTTAGGGCCAGGCCTCTACTTGGGGGTACGAATTACCAGACATCCCCCTCCACGAAACCCTCATCGGGGTAGGGCCCGTCGAGTCCCCTGAGAAGGTGGCCTTCTCGCAGGGCTTCTAGGCGCTGGAGAGGATGAGGGGACATCCCCTCTCCTGCTTCTTTCCCACTCAGTGGGAGCCTGGGGTGGGGGTGGGGGCGGTGGGGGCCCAGCCAGGGGCCCAGCTGGACAGGCCTGTTTGCGAGCCGGGTCCCTGCACCTCCCCTTCCTCGGTCCCCCTCCTTTCGTTTCTGGTCCAGCCCCCCACGAATGGGGCTTCGTGGGACCTGGGAACCTCAGCCGGAGGTGGGGAGTTGAGCTCTGCCTGGACGTTTGCTCTGCTGCCTGCCTCCTTCCCAGTCTTCTGCGGAAGAGAGAAATAAGGTCAAACAAACTTTCTCCCTACTCAGGATGCCCTCCTCCCTCTTTCCTGGTAAAATAATAATTCAGATAAGTGGCGTGTTTGTATGAGAGACTGGCTCTTCCTTCTCTGCTCATTAGCCGAGCTTCTGATGGATGGTGGTGGGAATGGCCTGGCTAAATGAGGCCACTTTGCAGAAGAGAGCGGCGAAAGAGCCACTAAGATAGACAATAACAATGCAGCTGCCTTTCAGATAAACACACAGTGGGAAGTTTCCAGCGAGACTATTAGATGAGAGGAAAAGCCACACTTGGAAAATTTTATCCTTTTAGTTGAAAGCCTGCAGCAATTTCTTAATCACAAGACATTAAATGGATCTGGATTAAATATGGTAAAAGGGTAAAAAAGATGCTGATATCACCCCCAGAACACTTTGCCTCTTAGAAGTGATCCCCCTGGCCCCCTTTTTTCCTCATCTTCCCAGGTAGAACTGTGGAAAAGTCTGTCAGCGTTCTTCCTCTTACCTATTCTGCTCATCTGATGTTTTATTTTTTTTAAAGTAGTGATTGAAATGTAGGTTGGACTGTGAAGCCTTTCTCCATGCTCTGAATGTGTCTTAGGTCAATAGTTTTATGTGAGAAGCAGCCTCCAGGGCAAATTGTATTGGAGGAAAAAGATGTGGAAGTAGTTATAGTACAGAGGACAGATGTTTAGTGTGCCCTGACTACACAGTGATAAGAGGTGTCTTTTTTGTTTGTTTATTTATTTATTTGTTTATTTATTTATTTATTTTTGAGACAGAGTCTTGCTCTGTCACCCAGGCTGGAGTGCAGTGGTGCGATCTCAGCTCACTGCAAACTCCGTCTCCCGGGTTCATGCCATTCTCCTGCCTCAGCCTCCCAAGTAGCTGGGACTACAGGCGCCTGCTACCACGTCCGGCTATTTTTTTTGTATTTTTAGTAGAGACGGGGTTTCACCATGTTGTCTAGGATGGTCTGGATCTCCTGACCTCGTGATCCGCCCGCCTCGGCCTCCCAAAGTGCTGGGATTACAGGCGTGAGCCACCGCGCCCGGCCTTTTTTTTATTATTAAAGAAATGACATATTGGGGCAGAAATCTAGGAGAAACTGATAAAACATTAATTGAAATGAAAATGCCAAGAAAATAAAGGTCTGTGAATAGTAGGCACGTGAGAAGATATATTAAGGCTGCATTATTATGTTTGCTTTTACCAGTGAATGAATTATGAGCTTAATTTCAAACATGAATTGCCTAACGTAAAAAGTCTTCGATTGACAAATCTGAACTTTTTGTTGAAAAGATTAAGTTCTGTACTTCCTTTAATTACAGATTATGTCTACTTTGAGAATTCCTCCAGCAACCCATACCTAATAAGAAGGATAGAAGAACTCAACAAGGTATACACTGAGTGATCTTAATTTTAATATTAAAAATATTTATTTTCCCTTGACGGGTAATTGGGTAAAGGGTGGCCTGGTGCGGGGGGCTCATGCCTTCAATCCCAGTAAACTGGGAGGCCTGGCGGGTGGATAGCTTGAGCCCAGGAGTTGGAGACCAGCCTGTGCAACATAGTGAGACCCTATCTCTATTTTTTTTTTAAATAATATAAAAAATAAAAATACGGCCGGGTGCGGTGGCTCACACCTGTAATCTCAGCACTTTGGGAGGCTGAGGCGGGCAGATCACCTGAGGTCGGGAGTTCGAGACCAACCTGACCAACATGGAGAAACCCCATCTCTACTAAAAATACAAAAAAATTAGTTGGGCATGGTGGCACATGCCTGTAATCCCAGCTACTCGGGAGGCTGAGGCAGGAGAATTGATTGAATCCGGAAGGTGGAGGTTGCGGTGAGCCAAGATTGCGCAATTGCACTCTAGCCTGGGCAATGAGCGAAACTCCGTCTCAAAAAAATAAATAAAAATAAACTGCGTAAAGGGGCATAAGAGATGATTTTACTTTCAGTCCTAGACTCTTTGGAAGTTGAGATTTTAGGCTGGGCATGGTGGCTCACGCCTGTAATCCCAGCAATTTGGGAGGCCAAGGCGGATGGATCACTTGAGGTCAGGAGTTCAACACCAGCCTGGTCAACATGGTGAAACTCCGTTTCTACTAAAAAAGTACAAAAAAATTAGCCAGGCATGGTGGCATGCACCTGTAATCCCAGCTACTCAGGAGGCTGAGGCAGGAGAATCCAGGTGGAGGTTGCAGTGAGCTGAGATCACACCACTGCACTCTAGCCCGGGTGACAGAGCAAAACACTGTCTCAAAAAAAAAAAAAAGTTGAGATTTTAGAGAGTTATGCAGGATTCTGAATTCCGAATATTCTTTTGCTTTTTTGTTACTGAATATTTAAAAGTCTGCAGATATTTTCAAATTGCTTAGAGCTTCTGAAAGAGCACTTCGCTTATATAACTCAGACCCTTATGTTTAGAGTCATAATGTGTATTTTTCCCTTTTTAGTGAATTAATATTTTCCTCTTCCAGGTTTACAAGGAGGAAGCTAGGGAACATAATATTGAAAGGAATTGGCTGGGTGGGTTCGGTGGCTCATGCCTGTAATCCCAGCACTTTGGGAGGCCGAGGCGGGTGGATCACCTGAGGTCGGGAGTTCGAGACCAGCCTGACCAACATGGAGAAACCCCATCTCTACTAAAAATACAAAATTAGCTGAGTGTGTTGGTGCATGCCTGTAATCCCAGCCACTTGGGAGGCTGAGGCAGGAGAATTGCTTGAACCTGGGAGGCGTAGGTTGCAGTGAGCCAAGATCATGCCATTGCACTCCAGCCTGGGCAACAAGATCGAAACTCCGTCTCAAAACAAACAAACAAAAAAATTGAAAGGAATTTGTAAAATTCTGGACTAGGCTGGCTGGGCACAGTGGCTCACGCCTGTAATCACAGCACTTTGGGAGGCGGAGGCAGGCGGATCACAAGGTCAGGAGATCGAGACCATCCTGGCTAACATAGTGAAACCCCATCTCTACCAAAAATACAAAAAAAATTAGCCGGTCGTGGTGGTGTGCGCCTGTAGTCTCAGCTATTTGGGAGGCTGAGGCAGGAGAATGGCATGAACCTGTGGGGTGGAGCTTGCAGTGAGCTGAGATCGCGCCAGTGCACTCCAGCCTGGGTGACAGAGCGAGACTGTCTCAAAAAAAAAAAAAAAAAAAAAAAAAAAAAATTCTGGGCTAGGCTAAATTGTCTGTGGTAGCTCACACCTGTAATCCCAACATTTTGGGAAGCCGAGGCCTCAGGATCCTTTGAGTCCAGGAGTTCGAGACTAGCCTGGGTAACAGAGGGAAACCCTATCTCTATCAAAAAAAAATAGCTGGGCATGATGGTACAGGCCTGTCGTCCCAGTTACTTGGGAGGCTGAGGAAGATTGCTTGGGCCCAGGAGGTCAAGGCTGCAGTGAGCTGTGATTGCATCACTGTACTCCAGCTTGGGTAACACAGACTGTCTCAAAATAAAAAAAAAAAGTATGGTTTTGGTATAATAAATATAAAGTAGCTTTGTACCTTTGGCCCAATTAAAATTTTCACATTAAGGTTTGTCTGAGATCGTAGGTTATTAGGACAACAGAAGCCTTATGATTGCAGGAGAACTTTTGTTTTGTTTTGTTTTGTTTTTGTTTTTTGAGATGAAGTTTTCACTCTTGTTGCCCAGACTGGAGTGCAATGGCGCAATCTTGGCTCCCTGCAACCTCTTCCTCCCAGGTTCAAGTGATTCTACTGTCTCATCCTCCCAAGTAGCTGGGATTACAGGCATGTGCCACCATGCCTGGCTATTTTTTTTTGTGTTTATTAGAGACAGGGTTTCACCATGTTTGTTGTGCCGGCCTTGAACTCCTGACCTCAGGTGATCCACCTGCCCCAGCCTCCCAAAGTGCTGGGATTACAGGTGTGAGCCACTGCGCCTGGCCAGGGTTTATAATGGAGGCACCAGAAAGCAGTCAAGCTGCATGGACCATAGATTTTCTAATGATGTTTTGTTTTCCTCCAATTTTCTAATGATGCTTTGTTTTCCTCCAGACTTCTCTGAGGGTTGTGTGGTTTATGAGACTTCATAGTGTTAAAATCTTAGTGACTATGAGACTTCATAGTGTTAAAATAGAGTCTGTCTGGCTAATACCTTACCCTCAAAATGCCATCTGCTAACGTGTTCTGTTTTGTCTTGGGAAGGCAAGCCTGACCTAGGACATTCCTAGTTTGAAGAGCCTTGAGACCTTGGTTTGTTTTGGGAATATCCCAGGGAATTTGCATTATTTTTATTTTATTCCAGAGAAGGGAGACAGGGTCTCACTCTGTCACCCAGGCTGGAGTTCATTGGTATGATTATAGCTCACTGTAAGCTTGAACTCTTGGACTCAAAGCAATCCTCCTGCCTCAGCTTCTTAAGTAGCTGAGACTACAGGCATGTACCACCATACCTGGTTAATTTTTTTGTTGTTGTTGCTATGAATTCTTGCTCTGTTGCCCAGGCTGGAGTACAATGGCATGATCTCCGGTCACTGCAACCTCTGTCTCCTGGGTTCAAGCAATTCTTCTGCCTCAGCCTCCCGAGTAGCTGGGATTACAGGCACCCAATACCATGCCTGGCTAATTTTTGTATTTTTAGTAGAGGTAGGGTTTCACCATGTTGGCCAGGCTGGTCTCAAACTCCTGACCTCAGGTGGTCCACCCGCCTTGGCCTTCCAAAGTGCTGAGATTACAGGCGTGAGCCACCGTGCCGGCATTTTCTTTCTTTTCTTTCTTTTTTTTTTTTTTTTGAGACGGAGTCTCGCTCTGTCGCCCAGGCTAGAGTGCAGTGGCACGATCTCAGCTCACTGCAAGCTCCGCCTCCTGGGTTCACGCCATTCTCCTGCCTCAGCCTCCTGAGTAGCTGGGACTACAGGAGTCTGCCACTACGCCTGGCTAATTATTTATTTATTTATTTATCTATTTATTTATTAGTAGAGATGGGGTTTCACCATGTTAGCCAGGATGGTCTTGATCTCCTGACCTCGTGATCTGCCTGCCTCGGCCTCTCAAAGTGCTAGGATTACAGGCGTGAGCCACCGCGCCTGGCTTTTTTTTTTTTTTTTTTGAGATGGAGTTTTGCTGTTCTTGCCCAGGCTGGAGTACAATGGTGCAATCTCCTCTCACCACAACCTCTGCCTCCTGGGTTCAAGCGGTTCTCCTGCCTCAGCCTCCTGAGCAGCTGGGATTACAGGCATGCACCACCATGCCCGGCTAATTTTTAGCAGAGACGAGGTTTCTCCATGTTGTTCAGGCTAGTCTCAAACTCCCGACCTCAGGTGATCCACCACCTCGGCCTCCCAAAGTGCTGGGATTACGGGCATGAGCCACCATGCCCGGCCTCCTTTTCTCAAAATAACTGTGCTACTGCATTTGCCTATGTTAGTTGTCACGCAGGCTGGAGTGCAGTAGCATAGATCCTGGCTCACTGCAACCTCCTCCTCCCAGGTTCAAGTGATTCTCCTCCCTCAGCCTCCCAAGTAGCTGGGATTACAGGTGCCCGCCAACACACCCAGCTAATTTTTTTGTATTTTTAGTGAAGATGGGGTTTCACCACGTTGGCCAGGCTGGTCTTGAACTCCTGACATCAAGTGATCCACCCGCCTTGGCCTCCCAAAGTGCTGGGATTACAGGTGTGAACCACTGCACCCGGCCTAATGTTTAAATTTTTTGTAGAGATGGAGTCTCACTATGTTGCCCAGGCTGATCTAGAACTCCTGGCCTCAAGCAATCCCCCATCTTGGTCTCTCAAAGCACTGGGATTACAGGCTGGCTGCCTTTGCATTAAAAAAAAAATTATTTAGTCTTTGAGACCACCAAATGAAGAGAATGGCCTCAAGTTTAGATCAGTATGTGGATGGGAACTGTTGGCATGTGATTCTGATCTTTTATGTTATTGATGTAAGGCATAAGAATTGAGGCAACTCCAAACTATTTACCATATCAGTTTAATTAGAAAGTTAATTAGATTGAAATAGAAATCTTGACCTATGAGACCCTATATTCTTTGGCTGTCACTGCCCCTCTCTGACCTCCACTTTCGCTGAAAGCAGGTGAGAGCGCTGCCTTGCTTATTTGGCACAAAGCACAGTGGGCTCTTGGCTGTTTCTCCCTGCAGCCATGTTAGGAGGACTGTTAGTGTCCATCCTACCCCTCACCCCTTGCTCTTTTTTCCATATCATTTATCACCTCCAAATATACTTACTGTGTTTATTTTCATTACCTGTCTTCCTAGAGTGTCAGCTGTAGTGATCTTTTCTGTTTTGTCCAGTTATACATGCTGAGTGCCTTAGATTAGTGGCTGGCACATAGTTAAAGGCATTCACTAAATACTTGTTGAATTAATTAATTTCTGAAATGTCTGATGTTAATGCTTATACGTACATAGCTTTACTATTTACAAACTGCTTTGATTCATTCATTTTACAAATAATATTGAGGACCTTCTACCAGCCAGGTACTTTTAGACAGTGAGAATGCAAGGGTGATAAAAAACAGGTCTAGTGGAGACAGACATCAACCATATAGTCCCACAAGTAAAAGTAAAATTGTAGCTGTGCTAAGTTTACAAATGTCGGCCGGGCGCGGTGGCTCATGCTTGTAATCCCAGCACTTTGGGAGGCCGAGGCGGGCGGATCACGAGATCAGGAGATCGAGACCATGGTGAAACCCCGTCTCTACTAAAAATACAAAAAATTAGCCGAGCGTGGTGGCGGGCGCCTGTAGTCCCAGCTACTCGGAGAGGCTGAGGCAGGAGAATGGCGTGAACCCGGGAGGCGGAGCTTGCAGCGAGCCGAGATCGCGCCACTGCACTCCAGCCTGGGTGAGAGCGCGAGACTACGTCTCCAAAAAAAAAAAAAAAAGAAATGTCACAGCATGGTGCTCTGGAAACCTAACCCAGGATTCACATTTGTTACCCTTTTGAGCCTCACAGAACCTTACACCTTAAGGTAGCTAAATCATGCCTTGTTGTCTTGAGGCACATAGTAGCTAAATGATTGGGTTGCACATCTAGGTGAACATAGATTATTTCACGCTCCTTTATCCTTTCATTGCCATTCACTTCTGAAATGTCCCCCTCCTCCATCCTCACCTCCTCCCTCCCCCTACCTGTTGTCAGCACAGAGTCATCTATGTAATAGTGAGTCCCTGGGGCTGGGGTTGTGTTGTGAGAGATGGGATTCTTTGTAATTTCACAAAATGGTAGTTTGAATGGCTAATTGAAATATTTACATAGGGTCTTTATTTCTGAAGGGATGTGAAAAAGACACCTTATTTTAGATAATTCATTAAGCAAATATTATTGAGTACCTGTTATGTACCAGGCACTATGCTAGGCTCAGAGATAGAATGTGAACAAGATGGACATGGTCTCTATCCATACAGAGTCTACATTCTCATGAGGGAGACACCCGGAAAGACAAGTTGACGGGCATAAAGAAAATAGTAATAGTAGTGAATTGTATTAACTTCTAAGAAGGCAAGAACCTTGACATAGAGAATGACAGGTCATTTCCTTTAGGTAGGGTGGGACAGGACATTGAAGTTGAGGCCTAAAGGATGAGGAAGAGGGAACCATGGGAAGAGAGGCCACAGGAGTGTTCTAGATAAAGGCCCTGGGAAGATCAGAGGTGAAATTGGCTAGGTAGGGAAAGTTAACATGATGGGAAAATCCAAATAATGATTTAAAAATACTTGAAGACAGGCATGGTGGCTCAGGCCTGTAGTCCCAGCTGCTCGAGAGGCTGAGGCAGGAGGATTGCTTGAGCCTGTGGGTTTGAGACCAGCCTGTGCAACATAATAAGACCCACCATCTCTGAAAAAAACCAAAACAAGGCCAAATGCGGTGGCTCATGCCTTGTAATCCCAGGACTTTGGGAGGCTGAAGTGGGTGGATCTCCTTAGAGAAGTTTGAGACCAGCCTGGCCAATGTGGTGAAACCCTGTCTCTACTAAAAGTACAAAATTAGCTGGGCGTGGTGGCGCATGCCTGTAATCCCAGCTACTCGGGAGGCTGAGGCAGGAGAAACGCTTGAACCCATGAGGCGGAAGTTGCAGTGAGCTGAGATCATGCCATCGCACTCCAGCCTGGGCAACAGTGAAACTCCATCTCAACAAACAAACAAAAAAACCAAAACAAAACCGCCTCTAAACTGAAAATACTTACTTTGTTCTGATTGATAAGCTAGGAAAAAAAGGCTACTTGGGAGGCTGGAGCAGGGGGATCACTTGAACCAGGGAGTCGGAGGTTGCAGTGAGCCGAGATTGTGCCACTGCACTCAAGCCTGGCAACAGAACGGTACTCCATCTAAAAACAAAAAATAAAAAACAAAACAAACAAACAACAACAACAAAAAAATATATATAAATGAACTCTTAATTGCTGTCATGCCCTTAGTCTCAAACCCTGTACTTATTTCATTAAATGCCATTAACAGTTGCAGACTGACACTGGGCTGTAGACCCATGAGTAACCATGCTTCAGAAGAATGCTGGAGAGGGTGTGTTTATAGAGGGGAAGAGGAATATGGTAGCTGTAAGCTACCTAGTAGCCAAGTGAGTGCATGGTCAAGAAGAGACTATTTATTTTGAACTATGCTCCCCGCCCCATAAGCAGGTTTAAATAAGAATTTAATTAGCTTTGTATAGCATCCCTATTGGAGGAACTCACTAGTGAGGCAGAAAAAAATACGCCTTGAAACTGTTGATTTGGATTTTTTTTTTTTTTTGAGACGGATTGTCACTCTCACCCAGGCTGGAGAGCAGCCTGGCTCACTGCAACCTCCACCTCCCAGGTTCAAGCGATTCTCCTGCCTCAGCCTCCCGAGTAGCTGGGACTACAGGTGTGTGCCACCACACCCGGCTAATTTTTGTATTTTTAGTAGAGACGGGGTTTTACTATGTTGGCCAGGCTGGTCTAGAACTCCTGACCTTGTGATCTGCCCACCTTGGACTCCCAAAGTGTTGGGATTACAGGCGTGAGCCACCGCACCCAGCCTGGATTTTTAATGTCTCAAGAAGAGACAAAAATCACATTGAAAATCCAAGGCAACAGTTTCAAGGCATATCTCAAAAAGACAGAAATGACTAAGAGCTTATATTTGAAGTCATTGATAGATTTTATTTTATTTACATGGAAATCTTGGCCTGTTCATTTAGCAGATTGCTGGATCATTACTTCTGGAGAATGTATTTGATCACAATATTATGAAATATAGAAGCACTTTGGTTAGAAATTTAATATGATTTCAGTTTTAAGGGGCACTGTTTCCACAGGACTATTTCTTAATCTAAAATACTGCTGCTGAACTTCATAAAATTGACAAATTTACTGCAGCACTTATATTCTTCTTTGTATTTGAGTATATCTGTAAGGCCAGAGAAATTTCTGAAAATTTGTTCTCACATTTGTTTGAAAATGGAAATCACAATAGCATTTTATTATAATCTATGTGTTTTTACAGGGAACTTTGTAATGAGTGATTGACCTTCTTGAGAGTTCTCAGGATTCTAGAGAATAGGAGAGCAGGAGCCTGGGCCCCAGCTGCAGTAAATGACAGCATAACTTTTTTTTTTTTTAAGCCATCATACTTTGGAAGAACCTAACTGAATATTGATTGCATGGTAGACTGTAGCCAAAAAGAAATGAGAGTTTCAGTGTTCATAACTCAAGGTTTTTAATACTTTCAGATGTGAAGGTAAACTAAGTACTGCTTAGAATATTGACTCTTAGAGATTTGTAGACTTCCTTGGGCTAGAGAATGCTTTTCCAGGTCACCTGGTCTGTTCTGCATGATGGCTGCTTCCCACCTGCAGAGCTTCACTGTCCATGGAACATGGGATACTTAGGGGAGGGCTTGGTGATTTTACACTTAGCTAGTGCTTTCTGGGAATGGGTTTGGACGGGGTGTGTTTAAATGACTGAAATAAATTATTTCCGTCAGTTGTGGCTTTAAAAATTGGGGGGATTAGTTTCTTTTTCTTTCTTTCTTTCTTTTTTTTTTTTTTAAGGCTAGTTAATTGAAGCAGTGGGGGGATTAGTTTCTTAAAGCTAATCAGTGTTAACTATGTCTGGCTTTAATCATTAACGCAGTCTAATCAGTTTAGTTTAATTAATGCCAATGTTATTATATGTTTGACATTCCAGTTGTGCTTGGAAGCAGAACAAATGTTGCTCATCCTTATTTGAATTTTTTAGCTCTGTGGTTATCCTGCAGTTGTGGTTGGCACCAGTGTTAATGAGCATGATCATATAATTGTGCTGTATCTAGTTTCGTTTTATAAATTATTTGACTCTAATATTCAGTACAAATGACTTTTATTTTTCTTATCTCTTAGACTGCAAGTGGCAACGTGGAAGCAAAAGTAGTATGCTTTTATAGACGACGTGATATTTCCAACACACTTATAATGCTCGCAGATAAGCATGCTAGTAAGTTGTTTTTTTCTGATTAAAAAAATGTTTAAGTTTTGTGTTTTTTATGATGAGGTGGAAACATGCTTTTTCTTACCTGAAGCCTTTTGCTTGTCCATGTATCTTCCTTGTAGTTTTGATGGGAGTAAAATAAGTGATACTAACTGAAACCAAACACTGGTGTTTGGTTTTAGTGTATATGTGTATATATATGTGTATGTAATTTTATATATATATATATATATATATTTTTTTTTTTTTTTTTCGGAGACAAAGTTTGCTCTGTCACCGAGGCTGGAGTGCAGTGGTGTGATCATGGCTCACTGCAGCCTCAAAATCTCCTGCTTCATCCTTGCAAAGTACTGGGATTACAGGTGTGAGCGACCAGGCCTGGCCTAGTATATGGTTTTTTAGGTTGCATCACATTCATTAATTGGTGAAAGTGTTGACATAGAAGCCTTTGTAAATAGGCTTTAGCAAAGGATCTGGGCAGTGTCTTGCCATCTCCTGTTTTCAGTGGTGGATTTTTCCTTTGAATAGAGATGGAGTCTTGCTATGTTGCCCAGGCTGGTCTTGAACCCTAGGCTTCAAGTAATCTCTCACCTTGGCATCTCAAAGAGCTACTCAAAGTGCATGAGCTACTGGGCCTGGCCCATTGGTGGTTTTGTGAGGATACAGATAGGAGGAAATTTATACTTCACTGTTTTGGAGGATGTTTTCTCACCGCTAAAACAACTGAATAATACTTAGTTTTTTTGGCGAGGGGACTAGATCTTGCTCTGTTGCCCAGGCTGGAGAGTGCAGTGGCGCAATCATGGCTCACTGCAGCCTCGACGTCCCAGGCTCAAGCAATACCCTCACCTCAGCCTCCAGAGTAGCTGGGTCCACAGGTGTGCACCATGACACCAAGCTAATTTTTAAAAAAACGTATTACAGAGATAGAGTCTCCCTATGTTTCTCAGGC
The DNA here is from genome assembly GCF_009828535.3 of Hylobates moloch. Classification (NCBI taxonomy): domain Eukaryota; kingdom Metazoa; phylum Chordata; class Mammalia; order Primates; family Hylobatidae; genus Hylobates; species Hylobates moloch. The sequence goes on along the minus strand of NW_026652290.1, from coordinate 82,433,365 downwards.
TGGTCTGGAACTCTTGGGCTCAAGTGATCCTCCTGCCTCGGCTTTCCAAAGTGCTGGGATTATTGGTGTGAGCCACCATGCCCAGCCACATTTTCCCCCCCCAATCTTTTCAGTTTAGGGGTACATGTGCAGGATGTGCAGGTTTTATTATTTTATTAATTTTATTTATTTATTTATTTATTTTGAGGTTGAGTCTTGCTCTGTCACCCAGGCTGGGGTGCAGTGGTGCCATCTTGGCTCACTGCAACCTCCGCCTTCTGGGTTCAAGTGATTCTCCTGCCTCAGCCTCCTGGGTAGCTGGGATTAGAGGTGGGCGCCACCACACCCAGCTAATTTTTGTATTTTTAGCAGAGACAGGGTTTCACCATGTTGGTCAGGCTGGTCTGGAACTCCTGACCTCATGATCTGCCCACTTCAGCCTCCCAAAGTGCTGGGATTACAGTGCAATGACATGATCTCAGCTCACTGTAACCTCTGCTTCCCAGCTTCAAGCGATTCTCCTGCCTCAGCCTCCCGAGTAGCTGGGATTACAGGCATGTGCCACTATGCCTGGCTAATTTTGTATTTTTAGTAGGGACGGGATAGGCTGGTCTCAAACTCCCAACCTCAGGTGATCTGCCCGCCTCTGCCTTTCAAAATGCTGGGATTACAGGCATGAGCCACCGTGGTCGGCAATATGAGATATTTTATCTTTTTTTTTTGAGACAGAGTCTTGCTGTGTCGCCCAGGCTGGAGTGCAGTGGCGCCATCTCGGCTCACTGCAAGCTCTGCCTCCCAGGTTCACACCATTCTCCTGCCTCAGCCTCCCGAGAAGCTGGGACTACAGGCGCCCGCCACCACGCCCGGCTAATTTTTTTGTATTTTCAGTAGAGATGGGGTTTCACCACGTTAGCCAGGATGGTCTCGATCTCCTGACCTCGTGATCTGCCTGCCTTGGCCTCCCAAAGTGCTGGGATTACAAGCGTTAGCCACTGCGCCTGGCCTGAGATATTTTACCTTTTTAAAGTTTATGTTGTAAATGGTGAATAAAATCCAAACAAGTTTGCATATATACTTTAATATATTAAATTTATAGATTTTTGCTATAACCAAAATACCTGATTAGTATGTTATTCCAAAAAGCAGTATCTTGGCCAGGAGTGGTGGCTCACGCTTGTAATCTCACCATTTAGGGAGACCAAGTTGGGAGGATTGCTTGAGGGTAGGAGTTCGAGATCAGCCTGGCCAACTTAGCAAGACTCTGACTCTATTTTAAAAAAAATTATTGCTGCAAAAGTAGTGAGAGGAAATGATTTTTAGGGGGTCTGCTCACTGTTGGTAGAGCATCTGCTGACTGGAGAGTCTCAGCATGACAGCATCTTGGTCCTGTCTATTTTAGGATTGGGTATGTAGAAAATTAATTTCTTCATAATTGATTAGCCTGTTGGTATTAACTCGTAGAAAATAAATTTATTTTTTATTTTATTTTATTTTTTTTTTTGAGACGGAGTCTCGCTTTTTCACCCAGGCTGGAGTGGAGTGGCTCAATCTCGACTCACTGCAAGCTCCTCCTCCTGGGTTCACGCCATTCTCCTGCCTCAGCCTCTCCGAGTAGCTGGGACTACAGGCGCCCGCCACCACGCCCGGCTAATTTTTTGTATTTTTAGTAGAGACGGGGTTTCACCGTGGTCTCGATCTCCTGACCTCGTGATCCGCCCACCTCGGCCTCCCAAAGTGCTGGGATTACAAGCGTGAGCCACCGCGCCCGGCCACAGAAAATAAATTTAAAGGAACTTAGCATCAAGCAAATGATGTAGTAGCCATCACGCATTTTTTCTTTCATTTTTTCCCCTGCTGCTTCCCACCCTCACCACGCATTTTAAAGAAAGACCTGGGTTCAGATTCTGGTTGGCTGTTTTACTGCTTGACATAGGAAAGTTTCATAACTTCGTAGTGATTTCTATTTTTTCTCATCTGTAAAATAGAGAGTAGAGAAATTACTTCATTTTATGTTATAGATATATTTTACCACCAAAAAACAGAGAGAAAAATGACACCCATGTTGATGTGAGGATTATGACATAAGGAACAACTCACAATGGGTGTGTAATAAATGTCAGATGGTTTGTTTTCTACCTACCCAGCAATTTGTAGATTATCCCTGTGGGTGGATTACTTCTATGTATATTTATCTGTTTAGAAGGATTACTTCTATGTACATTATTTGTTGATGTTACTTTGAAAGGCAACTATATATCCGGGAATGGTGGAGTTAGATGTATCTTACTGTATTTCTGTTGGTATTGACTAAAACATGAGGTGCAGAGAGCACATAAAGTTGTCTGAAGAATTCATGTTTTATGAGGAGTTTTTTAGGGGAGGATTAATGGAGAAAGTGTTATTAGAATGAGTTCAAAAGTGGAGTCCTGAGTGTGGATGCCACTTAATTTTCCTGAACTTTAGTTTTTCCATTTAAAAAACTCTTCTCATTATGGGCTCTTTTTTATTTTTTGAGATAGAGTCTTCCTCTATTGCCCAGGCTGGAGTGCAGTGGCACAATCATGTCTCACTGCAGCCTCCCTGGTTCAAGCAATTCTCATGCCTCAGCCTCCCGAATAGCTGAGAGTACAGGCGCATGCCTCCACGCCTGGCTAATTTTTGTATTTTTAGTGGAGATGGGGTTTTGCCATGTTGGCCAGGCTGGTCTCCAACTCCTGGGCTCTCAAGTGATCCTCCTGCCTTGGCCTCCCAAAGTGCCATGATTACAGGTGTGAGCCACTGCGCCTGGCCGTTATGGACTCTTTTTTTTTTTTTTTTGAGATGGAGTTTTGCTCTTGTTGCCCAGGCTGGAGTGCAGTGGCATGTGATCTCAGCTCAGCGTAACCTCCACCTCCCAGGTTCAAGCGATTCTTCTGCCTCAGCCCCCTGAGTAGTTGGAAGTACAGGCATGCGCCACCATGCCCGACTAATTTTATATTTTTAGTAGAGACGGGGTTTCTTTGTATTGGTATTGGTCAGACTGGTCTCGAACTCCCTACCTCAGGTGATCTGCCCACCTCTGCCTCCCAAAGTGCTGGATTACAGGTGTGAGCCACTGTGCCCAGCTTACGGACTCTTAAAAAAAAAACAAACTTTTTATTACAGAAAACTTTCATCATGTACAAGCAGAGAAGAATACAATATGCCTGGTGTTTCCATCACTGTGTATTAACAGTAATCCACACATGATCAATTGTGATTCATCTAGACCCCTACTCGCTAGCCCATTATTTTGAAGCATGTCAAAAAAGCCTTACCTTTTTATCTGTAAATATTTCAGTACTTACTTCTAAAAGGTCATAACGTCTTTCAAACTTAAAGTGTCCAAGTGTGTAAGGAACTCTCCATGTCATTTACTCAGATTCAAGGGTTGCTAACATTTTGCCCTATTGGCCTTATCATTCTATGTATAATGCAAACATACATATATTATTTTCTGAACCATTTAATAGTAAGTTGGAGACTTCAGTGTATTTTATTTTTATTTTTTGGGATGGAGTCTCGCTCTGTTGCCCATAGTTGAATAAAAAATTACATAAACCCAGCACTTTGGGAGGCTGAGGCAGGATGATTACATGAGCCCAGGAATTAGATAACAGCCTGCACAGCACAGGAATACCCCATTTCAACAACAACAAAAAGAAAAGATTAGCTGGGTGTGGTGGCACACAGCTCTGATCCCAGTTACTCAGGAGACTGAGGCAGGAGGATTGCTTGAGCCCAGGAGATTGAGGCTGCAGTGAGCTGTGTTCGCGCCACATCCTGGGTGTGTTCGCACTCCACCCTGGGTGACAAAGGGAGACCCTTTCTCTTGGGGGAAACAAAATGGATCAAGAGACCTAGAAAGTAAGTCCAGAAGCGATAAGATTTTTTTTTTTTTTTTTTTTTTGAGACAGAGTTTCGCCTTGTCGCCTAGGCTTGAGTGCAGTGGCACAATCTCGGCTCACTGCAACCTCCACCTCCTGTATTCAGGTGATTCTCCTGTCTCAGCCTCCCGAGTAGCTTTGATTACATGATAATCAAATAATAATAATTATTATTTTTTTGAGACGGAGTTTCGCTCTTCTTGCCCAGGCTGGAGTGCAATGGCGCGATCGCCGTCTCACCGCAACCTCCGCCTCCTGGGTTCAACCAATTCCCTGCCTCAGCCTCCCGAGCAGCTGGGATTACAGGCATGTGCCACCACAACTGGCTAGTTTTGTGTTTTTAGTAGAGGTGGGGTTTCTCCATATTGGTCAGGCTGGTCTCGAACTCCCAACCTCAGGTGATCTGCCCACCTCGGCCTCCCAAAGTGCTGGGATTACAGGCGTGAGCCACCGTGCCTGGCTGAAAAGGGGAAATTATTAAAAAGAAAAACATTGTAAGTTGAGTTCAGTAACAATATGAAAGACCAAATGATTCTTTTTTTCTTTCTTTCTTTTTTTTTTTTTTTTTTTGAGACATTCTCACTCTGTCGCCCAGGCTGGAGTGCAGTGGTGCAATCTCGGCTCACTGCAACCTCCGCCTCATGGGTTCAAGTGATTCGCCTGCCTCAGCCTTCTGAGTAGCTGGAACTACAGGTGCACGCCACCACGCCTGGTTAATTTTTGTATTTTTGTAGAGACCGGATTTCGCCGTGTTGGCCAGGATGGTCTCGAACTTCTGACTTCAAGTGATCCACCTGCCTTGGCCTCCCAAAGTGCTCGGATTAGAGGCATGAGCCACTTTGCGCAGCCCCATCCTGTATTTTATTTTATTTATTTGGTTATATATAATTACAGTTCTACCTACAAAGGAGGGTGAGATAGGAGAATCACTTGAGTCCGGTATTTCAAGGTTGGAATGAGCTATGATTGAGCAATTGCATTCCAGCCTGGGCAATAGAGTGATACCTGTGTCTCTTTAAAAAAACAAAAATTATAAACAAGATGAATAACTTCCTGACAAATAAAAAGAAAATTTAGGGCCAGGAGCAGTGTCTCATGCCTCTAATCCCAGCACTTTGGGAGGCTGAGGCAGGTGGATCACTGGAGGTCAGGAGTTTGGCCTGACCAACATGGTGAAACCCTGTGTCTACTAAGAATGCAAAATTAACTGGGCATGGCAGCACACGCCTGTAATTCCAGCTGCTTGGGAGGCTGAGGCAGAATTGCTTGAACCCAGAAGGTGGAGGTTGTAGTGAGCTGAGATTGTACCATTGCGCTCCAGCCTGGGCAACAGGAGCGAAACTCTGTCTCAAAAAAAAAAAAAAAAGAAAATTTAGGCCAGGGGCAGTGGCTTACACCTGTAATCCAAGCGCTTTTGGAGGCCAAGGCAGGAGGACCACTTGAGTCCAGGAGTTGGAGACTAGCCTGGGCAACACAGCGAGACCTCATATCTAAAAGTGGAAAAAAAAAAAAAAAAAAAAAAGGAAATTTCAAAAAACCGGTACAAGGAAGGAAAACACACACACACACACACACACACACACACGTTGGCTGGGCACCGTGGCTCCCAGCACTTTGGCTTCCAGCACTTTGGGGGCCCGAGATGGGTAGATCACTTGAGGCCAGGACCAATATGGCAAAAATCCATCTCTAGGAAAAATACAAAAATTGGCTGGGCATGGTGGCTCACGCCTGTAATGCCAGCACTTTGGGAGGCTGAGGTGGGCGGATCATGAGGTCAGAAGATCAAGACCATCCTGGCCAACATGGTGGAACCCCGTATCTACTAAAAATACAAAAATTAGCTGGGTATGGTGGCATGTGCCTGTAGTCCCAGCTACTCAGGAGACTGAGGCAAGAGAATAGCTTGAACCCGGGAGGTGGAGGTTGCAGTGAGCTGAGATCGTGCCACTGCACTCCAGCCTGGTGACAGAGCGAGACTCCATCTCAAAAAAAAATAAAAATGCAAAAATTAGTCAGGCATGGTGGCAGGCGCCTGTTATCCTAGCTACTCAGGAGGCTGAGGCAGGAGAATGCCTTGAACCCAGGAGGCGGAGGTTGCAGTGAGCCAAGATAGTGTCACTGCACTCCAGCCTGGGTGACACAGTGAGACTCTATCTCAAAAAAAAAAAAAGTAAAATAAAAAATAAAACATTAATACAGATCGCTGGAGGTTGAGGCTGCAGTAAGCCATGATTGCGCCACTGCACTCCAGCCTGAGTAACAGAACAAGACCCTACCTCCCAAAATATAAGTTAACATTTGAATGAGCAAACATTTAAAAGATACAAAAATGTATTCAGTGTAAAAACTCCCTATATCAGGACCCCTTAAAACCCAGTTCTCCCCGACAAGTCATTATTATTACTAGCTTCTGGGGTCTTTTCCAGTGAGAATTCTTGTGTATGAAAGAAAATACATACAAAAATGTATACACACGTTCTTTCCTCTGCAACATTTTTTTTTTCAAAAATGGTAGCAGATTAGAATGTTTTCTCTGTTTTTTTTCTCTTGATTTTCCCTTCCTTTATTTATTCATTTATTTGTTTTTTTTTTTTTTTTTTTGAGACGGAGTCTCGCCCTGTCGCCCAGGCTGGAGTGCAGTGGCGCGATCTCGGCTCACTGCAAGCTCCGCCTCCCGGGTTCACGCCATTCTCCTGCCTCAGCTGGGACTACAGGCGCCCGCCACCACGCCTGGCTAATTTTTTTTTGTATTTTTAGTAGAGACTGGGTTTCACCGTGGTCTCGATCTCCTGACCTCGTGATCCGCCCGCCTCGGCCTCCCAAAGTGCTGGGATTACAAGTGTGAGCCACCGCGCCCGGCATTTATTTGTTTTTTTGAGACAGTCTGACTCTGTCACCCAGGCTGGAGTGCAGTGACACAGTCTCAGCTCATGAAACCTCTGCCTCAAGGTAGGGATTCAAGTGATTCTCCTGCTTCAGCCACCCTAGTGGCTGGGATCACAGGCGTGCCCCACCACACCCAGCTAATTTTTGCATTTTTTGTAGAGATGGGTTTTTGCTATGTTGGCCAGATTGGTCTTGAATTCCTGGCCTCAAGTGATCTGCCCACCTTGGCTTCCTAAGGTGCTGGGGTTACAGGTGTGCCTGGTGTACTAACCTAATGTTTTTTATGCTTGCAAATTGTATTAATCATCTTATGAGTCACTGCAACAGAAATGCATATGTAAATTAAAATGTAAAACTATTTACATTATGAGTTCATAAGGCTCAGAGTCTTAACATTTTTCTTTGGATTTTTTTTTTTTTTTTTTTTTTTTTTTTTTGAGGGGGTTTTTTTTTTTTCCCCCTGCTGCGGGGGAGTGGCGCGTCTCGGCTCACTGCAAGCTCTGCCTCCCGGGTTCACGCCATTCTCCTGCCTCAGCCTCCCGAGTAGCTGGGACTACAGGCGCCCCGCCACCGCGCCCGGCTAATTTTTTGTATTTTTAGTAGAGACGGGGTTTCACCGTGTTAGCCAGGATGGTCTCGATCTCCTGACCTCGTAATCCGCCCGCCTCGGCCTCCCAAAGTGCTGGGACTACAGGCTTGAGCCACCGCGCCCGGCCTTTTCTTTGGATTTTTATAATAATAGTATACATTGTAAAATTTTTGATAATTAGTAAAACTAAAAGTGTGACATTTTCATAGGAAATATTAAGCTTAGTGGGGCTTCCTCTCACTCCAATTAGCTTAATGAATCCTTGAAATAATATACCTCATTGCTAGAATGAGACAGGTTTAGCTTTCATTCTGTTCCTCGTGTTTGATTTATATGCATGTAGATTCTAACAAAATTTTTACATGTAAGTAAGTAGATCAGAATGGTGGAGTTTTACTTATGTATTCATTTACCAAATGTATTTTGAGCTCCTGCTATGTACTGGACATTCTACTAAGTACTGGTGATGAGTGGTGAACAAAGCTACCGAAATCTCTGCCCTTAGAGCTTATAAGGGTCTTAGTTCTTTGTTCTTCTCAACTGTGTTTGAAAAAGCATGTAGCAGTCGTTGACAATAAAGGATTTTCAATGATTTAGCAGCTGACAATTCAATTAGGTCCTCTTTCAGTTTTGCTAGAAGCAGATAATTTGAAACCAGCAGACATAGAAGAGATTTAGGTTTTTTAACAAGTCATTAGGGCCCTTTGCATTCTCATTTTCTGAGAAGCAAAGTAAAAAGGTTTTACTGAGACCTAACAAAAGATTATTAATTATACTTCTTACTATTCACCTATCCCTATAGGTGTATCAATTAGTGTTTTACCTGAGAAAGAGAACCAGATGGAGATTATATATGTGTATAAATATACAGACACATATGTATGCATGTATATACATGTATGTATTATAAATATATATATGCTATATAAAATTTTCAACAGGTTTATATACATATAAAGAGATTTTTTTTTTTGCAAGGAACTGGCTTGCATAATTGCTGGGGCTGGCTAGGCAAGTCTGAAATCCACAGGGGGGCTGTCTGTTAGGTAGACATTTCTTCTTCAGGGAAGCCTTAGTTTTGCACTTAGGGCCTTTTACTGATTGGATGAGGCCCACCCTGATTATGGAGGCCAGTCTTCTTAACTTCAAGTCAGCTGATGTTACTCATATCTACAAAATATTTTCATAACAATATCTAAATCAGATTTTGATTGAATAACTAGGTACTATAGTTTAGATAGTTTGACACATGAAACTATCATAGGCACCTTATTTCAACCAGTATACTCAAAGGTTTGGGAAAGTTGAAGTAATGAAGTAATGTTCATTAAAATATACCTTTGTATTTTAAATTTATGTCCGGTAAATGTTTAACTCTTAGATCATGTACATGCTTAAATATGTATTTAAATACATGATGCAAATTTTAATATAATTATAAACTATTTAAATATATTTTCAACTAATTGTTGGAACTGTGGATTTAATTTGTTTAGTTGTGGAAAATTAACACCAATAACCTTAATGGCAAAGCCAGTCTTCCCTGACAAACCAGGCAGCTAAATAAATAACACTGACTTTCTGCCAGAAAGTCTGACTCCTTTTTTCCAATTTTAATAAATGAGTACTGTACATCTGTAAGGTAACCACCTCTTTTTGGATTTTTGTTTCTTTGAGACGGAGTCTTGCTCTTTCACCCAGGCTGGAGTGCAGTGGTGCCATCTTGGCTCACTGCAACCTCTGCCTCCCAGGTTCAAACGATTCTCCCACCTCAGCTTCTGGAGTAGTTGGGATTACAGGTATATATGCCACCATGCCTGGCTAATTTTTGTATTTTTAGTAGAGGCAAGTTTCACCATGTTGCCCAGGCTGAAGTATGTATAGGACACAAAACCCTACTGTGAAACTTTTTGATATCTGGGTTAGAGACTTCTCAGAGACCTGTATTGTATTTCTCTTTTGTCACCAATGGTCCCTTTGTTTGGTATCTTGGAGGTTTTTACTCTCCATGTTTCACCCAAGTTCTGCAGTAAGATTTAGGGTGGTTCAGAGGAGATGCCTGTATATAAGAGAAGGGCAGTTGTGAGAAGTGGAGATGAGAAGAGATCAATCTGATGCCTTGAGCTTGTGCTAGTTCTCAGGCAGATCAGTAGGAGCATGTGAGTGTTGATCTTAAACCTATGTTTCTGTGTACCCCTTAGAATGTCTTCTTATACACCCAAGAGACAGGTTCATCTTTTGAAGACTTTGGGTACACTATAGCCCTTTTCCTGCGTGCCATGGTTTGGATGTTGTGCCCTCCAAACTCGTGTTGAGATTTGATCCCCAGTGTTGGAGGTGGGGCCTAATGGGAAATGGTTGGGTCATGGGAGAAGATTCCTCTTGAATGGATTAAATTAATGCCCTCCCTGGAGTAGACGTGACTTCTCACTTTGTTAGTTCCCTAGAGAGCTGGTTTTTTTTTTTTTTTTTTTTTTGAGATGGAGTCTTGCTCTGTCCCCCAGGCTGGAGTGCGGTGGTGCGATCTCGGCTCACTGCAAGCTCCGCCTCCTGGGTTCACGCCATTCTCCTGCCTCAGCCTCCTGAGTAGCTGGGACTACGGGCGCCCGCCAACATGTTTGGCTAATTTTTTGTATTTTTAGTAGAGACGGGGTTTCACCGTGTTAGCCAGGATGGTCTCGATCTCCTGACCTCGTGATCCTCCCGCCTCTGCCTCCCAAAGTGCTGGGATTACAGGCTTGAGCCACGGCGCCCAGCCGAGAGCCGGTTTTTAAAAAGAACCAGTACACCTCCAACCTTGCTTCCTTTCTTGCCATGTGATCGCTGCATACTGGTTCCCGTTCACCTTCTGCCATGACTGAAAGCAGCCTGATTCCCTCATCAGATGCAGATGCCCAGTCATAAACTTTACAGCCATTAGAATTGTGAGCCAAATAAACCTTTTTGCTTTGTAGATTACCCAGCCTCAAGTATTCTTTTATAGCAACACAAAATGGACTGAGAAACTGGGCTTGCTTTTTTTCATGTTTGCTTTTTTTTTTTTTTTTTGAGATGGAGTCTCGTTCACTCTGTCACCCAGGCTGGAGTGCAATGGTGCGATTTCGGCTCACTGCAACCCCCGCCTCCTGAGTTGAAGCACTTCTCCCACCTCAGCCTCTTGAGTAGCTGGGACTACAGGTGTGCACCACCACGCCTGGCTAATTTTTGTATTTTTAGTAGAGACAGGGTTTCACCACACTGGCCCAACTGCTCTCGAACTCCTGACCTCAAGTGATCTGCCCACCTGTTTGCTTTTTTTAAAACTGTGTTCCAATTTTCATGACTATGTGTTATTCCACACTTTGATGTACTGTAATTTGACCACTGTGTACTGGTAGAGGATTAGGGTATTTTTCATCGTTTGCTGTCGAGCAGTCTGCAGAGCATAGCCATGATTGCTTTGTGGCAAGGATATATTCTGAGAGATGTGTCATTAGGCGATTTTGTCTATGTGTGGACATCATAGAATGTACTTACACAAACCTAGATGGTATAGCCTGTTACACACCTAGGCTATGTGGTATAGCCTGTTGTTCTTAGGGTACAAATCTGTACACATGTTACTGTATTGAATACTGTATGCAGGTGTTACCCAATTTTGGGTATTTGTGTATCTAAACATATTTAAACATAGAACAAGTACAGTAAAAATACAGTAGAGAGGATAAAAAGTGATATACCTGTGTAGGGCACTTACCATGAATGGAGATTCCAGGCCTCGAAGTGAGTTAGTGAGTGAGTGGTGGTAGAATGTGAAGGCCTAGTACATACTGTACACCACTGTAGACTTAGTAAACACCGCACACTTAGGCAACACTAAATTTATGGAAACATTTTCCTTCAATAATAAATTAACCCAATTTATTGTAACTTTTTAACTTCATAAACGTTTTAATTTTGTTTAGCTTTTTGACTCTTGTAATAACAACTTAAAACACAAACACATTGAATGGCTATACAAAAATACTTTCTTTCATCATATCCTGATTCTATAAGCTTTTTTTCTTTTTTTTTTTTTTTTTTGAGACAGAGTCTTGCTCTGTTGCCCAGGCTGGAGTGCAGTGGTGCAATCTCGGCTCACTGCAACCTCCGCCTCCCGGGTTCACGCCATTCTCCTGCCTCAGCCTCCCGAGTAGCTGGGACTACAGGCGCCCGCCTCCGCGCCCGGCTAATTTTTTGTATTTTTAGTAGAAACGGGGTTTCACCATTGTTAGCAAAGATGGTCTCGATCTCCTGACCTTGTGATCCACCCGCCTCGGCCTCCCAAAGTGCTGGGATTACAGGCGTGAGCCACCGCGCCCGGCTGCTTTTTTTCTTTTTATTTTATTTTTTATTTTTATTTTTTTGAAACGGAGTTTCGCTCAGTGGCGCAGGCTGGAGTGCAGTGGCGCGATCTCAGCTCACTGCAATCTCCGCCTTCCGGGTTCAAGCAATTCTCCTGCCTCAGCCTCCCAAGTAGCTGGGATTACAGGTGCACACCACCACGCCCAGCTAATTTTTGTATTTTTAGTAGAGACGGGGTTTCACCATGTTGGCCAGGATGGTCTCTATATCCGACCTCGTGATCTGCCCACCTCGGCCTCCCAAAGTGCTGGGATTACAGGCATGAGCCACCGCGCCTGGCCTTAAGTTTTTTTCCTATTAAGAAAAATTCATTTGGCCAGGTGCAGTGGCTCACGCCTGTAATCCCACCACTTGGGGAGGCTGAAGTGGGGGGATCAGTTGAGGTCAGGAGTTCGAGACCAGCCTGGCCAACATAGTGAAACCCTGTCTCTACTAAAAAATACAAGAGTTAGCTGGGTGTGGTGGCATGGGCCTGTAATCGCAGCTACTTGGGAGGCTGAGGCAGGAGAATAGCTTGAACCCAGGAGGTGGTGGTTGCAGTGAGCCGAGGTCATGTCACTGCATTCCAGCCTTGGCAACAGAGCAAGGCTCTGTCTCAAAAAAAAAAAAATTAAATAAATTTTTTTTTCTCTTTTTTTATTAATTTTTTTGTACACAAAACAATTAACATTTTCTAAAAATACATACAAACAAAAAGATGCATATCAAACATATTAGGAAGGTTGCACATGGGAAGACGGGGTATAGAAATGAGGGGTGGGAATTAAAGAAGATAAATGAGAGAAGGACTTTGTATGGATCAATGATAATAACTCAATCCTCTATTTGATAAAGAAGAAGGAGAAGGAAGAAAAAGAAAGTGGGATAAAGGATCAGAAAGGGAGGAAAATAGAAAATTAGAGTATGACTCCAGGGTAGACCTGTTTTGTTGTCACTGGGTTGGTTGGTTGGTTTGTCTGTTGTATTTTTCATGTTTCGCCATGTTGGCCAGGCTGGTGTCGAACTCCTAGCCTCAAGTGATCAACCCGCCTCGGCCTCCCAATTAAGTAAAATTAAAACAACAATAAAACATATAGTATATTGGCCAGGTGCAGTGGCTCACACCTGTAATCTCAGCCCTTTGGGAGGCTGAGGTGGGCGGATCACTTGAGGTCAGGAGGTTGAGACCAGCCTGACCATCGTGCTACTGCACTCCAGCCTGGGTGACAGAGCGAGACTCTGTGTCAAAAAAAAAAGTATAGTATAATAAATACATAAATCAGTAACATAGTCATTATCTATGTCAAGTGTTAGTACTGTACATAATTGTATGTGCTATACATTTATTTGATGGGCAGTACATTAGGTTTGTTTATACCAGTATCATCACAGACATGTGAGTAATGCTTTGTGCCATGACATTACCACTATAGTGTCACTGGGCAGTTGGAGTTTTTCAGCTTCATTATAACCTTAAGGGACCGTTGTTCATATGTGTGGTTTGCTGTTGACTTAAATGTTATGTGGTGTGTGACTATATATGTCATTTAGTACTCGGAGGGCTATGGCGTCTATCTTTATGTATTTATTGAGATGGAGTCTTTATTTATTTATTTACTGAGACGGAGTTTTGCTGTGTACACTACAATGGAACCTGTGAATAGCCACTGCATTTCAGCAGCCTGGGCAATATAGCAAGACCCCATCTCTATAAAAAATAAATGGTTATATGCATTGTGATTTTGACAGATATTACCAAATTAATCGCCTCAGATATTGTTCCAATTTACACCTACCAGCAATGAATGAGTGCCCATTCCCTTCCATTTTTACCAGTATAGGATGAAGTTTTTTTTTTTTTTTTTTTGAGATGGAGTCTTCTTTTGTCACCCGGGCTGGAGTGCAGTGGCATGATCTCAGCTCATAGCAACCTTTGCCTCCCAGCCTCAAGCAATTCTTAAGCCTCAGCCTCCTGAGTAGCTGGAATTACAGGTGTGCACCACCATGCCCGGCTAATTTTTTGTGTTTTTAGTAGAGACAGGGTTTCACCATGTTGGCCAGGCTGGTCTCGAACTCCTGACCTCAGGTGATCCACCCCACTCGGACTCCCAAAGTGCTGGGATTACAGGTGTGAGCCACCGCACCAGGCCTAGGATTAAATTTTTTAATCTTTACTGATCTTAGAGATTAAAAATGGTGCCTTGGTGGGATTGTATCTTAAATTTCTTATGACTGAAGTGGAACATCTTTTTATATATATATGTGTATATATATATGTATATATATGTGTATATTTTTATATACTAAATATATATACTAATTTTTAATTTTATATACTTATATATTATATATGTATATATACATATATGTATATATAATATATGTGTATACTTTTGTACACTAAATATATATACTAATTTTAAATTTTATATACTAATATATATTTTATATATTATATAAAATATATATATGTGTATATATATATATTTTTTTTTTGAGATGGAGTCTCGCTCTGTCACCCAGGCTGGAGTCCAGTGGCCTGATCTCAGCTCACTGCAAGCTCCACCTCCCGGGTTCACGCCATTCTCCTGCCTCAGCCTCCCGAGTAGCTGCGACTACAGGAGCCTGCCACTTGCCTGGCTATTTATTTATTTATTTATTTATTTATTTTTTAGTAGAGATGGGGTTTCACCATGTTAGCCAGGACATTCTCACTCTCCTGACCTCGTGATCTGCCTGCTTCGGCCTCCCAAAGTGCTGGGATTACAGGTGTGAGCCACCGTACCGGGCCATAGTTATCTATTCTTATTCAAAACCAAGGTAGTAAGACTAAACAGGAGCTTCATTTTTTTTTTTTTTTTTGAGACGGAGTCTCGCTCTGTTGCCCAGGCTGGAGTCCAGTGGCACGATCTCAGCTCACTGCAAGCTCCACCTCCCGGGTTCACGCCATTCTCCTGCCTCAGCCTCTCCAGTAGCTGTGACTACAGGCGCCCGCCACCACGCCCGGCTAATTTTTTTGTGTTTTTAGTAGAGATGGGGTTTCACCGTATTAGCCAGGATGGTCTCAATCTCCTGACCTCATGATCCGCCCGCCTCGGCCTCCCAAAGTGCTGGGATTACAGACGTGAGCCACCGCGCCCTGCATCTGTTTATATTTTTAAAAGGCCACATGTATGTCCTTTTCTGTGAACTGTTTATATTTTTTGCCTATTTTGAGTTTAACTTTTGCTAAATTAATTTGTAGAAGGAAAAAAATAAAAGAAACCTTTAGTTACTCCAATAAAGGAAGTAAAGCAGATATTCCTAATTGTAAACTGACGTGTTTAACCTTACATTTTTCCGTGACTACTTCTCCTATTAGAACAAGGAAATACATTTCACTTAGATTTTCTTCTTTCCTTGTCCTCTACCTTCTCATGTTTGAGTAAACGGTATTTGCGTGTATATATATATATATATATATATTTTTTTTTTTTTTTTTTTTCAGATCACATAGGACTGGGAAAAACTTTAAAAATTATTATTGTAACTTTTTACTTAGTAACTTATGACTTAGTAAAAAGTTATAATAATGATGTAACAATAATAGTAGGAGCTAACACAGAATACCAGACACTTACTCTGAATGCTTTTACATGTAAGTCCATTTTATTTTACATGTAAGTTAAGTCCATCTTACATTATATATGTCCTCATCTAAGTTTCTGAAAGCATTTGTCTGTGATTCATTCTGCCCATTTCTTGAAATCTTAATACTTCCAAGAGAAATACTAAAGACAGAAGGGAAAATAAAAGAATAATAAAAGGTCATCCTGGCATTTGAAAAACTTTTTCTTATTTCTAATTTTGTACTTCAGTCACAAATTTTATTAGGAATAAAGCTAAACAAAGTTGATTTTTAAGATGTGTGTTGTATTTTCTTATAACATTTTACATTTTGAGAACATAGCCCATGGCTTTTTGTTTCTTAGTCTATGAAGTGTGTAGGTACATAGACCTCAGTAAGCCTTTTACTCTCCTTTTGCAGCCAGGGCCCAACCAAGATACTGAGTCCTTACTCTGCCCTGGGGCACACTTGGTCCTTTCTAGCCAGCTGTTACCCCTTTATTGGAGTTGGCATAAAATCTATTTTTTATCACAGCATTAAAGTAATCAACTTTCATTTAAAAGGACATTTTTCTCTTGGTATTTTATGGAGTTTTTATTTTTGTAAGTGACATTTTCTAATTGGCAGTTATGGCAAGTTTGTGTCTCATTAACCAGATTATTATCAATTGTAAATATTACAAAGGTTTATTATTTGACAAGTTAATTATGTTTTATGATATACATATTCTTATTGATCTGGTCTTCTGAATGTTAATGGTTTATATTTTTTGTGAACAAAGCAAGTACTATATTAATACTTTAAAATTGATGTCACATTGCTTATTGATCATTAAATGAGGCATTCCAGCAATTAGATATTCTTAAGCTTTTTAGAAAGCCTTGTGTTAGCTTTACTTCTGTAATTGTGTGGCTTAATCTGTGGTCTGGAAGAATACAGGCTCATGTTGTATATTTTCATGTGACTAGTTGATTGAAAATCCTTAATTTTTTTTTTTTTTGCTGTTTGTGGACTTACAGAATGAAAATCATTTTTATACTTGAAGTAGCTAATCTAAAATTTTCCACAAGTTATCTTTTTTTTTCTTTTTTTTTTTTGGAGACAGAGTCTCACTCTGTTGCCCAGGCTGGAGTGCAGTGGTGCGATCTTGGCTCACTGCAACCTCTGCCTCCTGGGTTCAAGCAATTCTCTTCCCTCAGCCTCCTGAGTAGCTGGGAAAACAGGTGCATGCTGCATTGCCCGGCGAATAATTTTTTTTTGTATTTTAGTGGAGACGGAGTTTCACCTTGTTGCCCAGGCTGGTTTCGAAATCCTGAGTTCAGGCAATCTGCCCGCTTTGGCCTCTCAAAGAATTGGGATTACAGGCGTGAGCCACTACACCCGGCCATCTTTTTAAAAAATTATTATTATCTTTTTTTTGTAGAAATGGGGTCTCACTGTGTTGCCCAGGCTGGTCTCAAAGTACTGGTTTCACGTGATCCTACTGCCTAATCCTCCCAAGGTGTTGGGATTACAGGTGTGAGCCACTGCACCTGGCTGACAAGTTATCTTTTTTTTTTTTTTTTTCTGTTTTTGAGATGGAGTCTTGCTCTGTTGGCCAGGCTGGAGTGCAGTGGCATGATCTTGGCTCACTGCAACCCCCACCTCCTGGATTCAAGCGATTCTCCTGCCTCAGCCTCCTGAGTTACTGGGATTACAGGCGTGCATTACCACGCCTGGCTAATTTTTGCATTTTTAGTAGAGACAGGGTTTCACCATGTTGGCCAGGCTGGTCTCAAACTCCTGACCTCGTGATCTGCCCGCCTCAGCCTTCCAAAGTGCTGGGATTACAGGCGTGAGCCACCTAACCCACCTGTTATCTTTTTTTTTTGAGATGGGGTCTTGCTCTGTTGCCCAGGCTGGAGTGTAGTGGCACCATCTCAGCTTACTGCAACCTCTGCCTCCCAGCCTCAACTGATCCTCCTGCTTCAGCCTCCTGAGTAGCTGGGACTACAGTTGCGCACCATCGTGTCTGGTTAATTTTTGTATCCTTTTGTAGAGACAGGGTTTTGCCACGTTGCCCAGGCTGGTCTTGAACTCCTGGGGTGAAGCGATCTGCCCACTTTAGCCTCTCAAAGTGTTAGGATTACAGGCATGAGCCACTGCACCTGGCCAAGTTATCTTTTTTAAAAAAAATCTTTTTATTGAAGTATAGTGTACATTCACTGAATTCCAGATCTTTTTGCTACTACTTTTATTTCTTTTCTTTTCTTTTTTTTTTTTTTTGAGACAGAATCTCGCTCTGTTGCCCAGGCTGGAGTGCAGTGGCATGATCTTGGCTCACTGCAACCTCCACCTTCTGGATTCAAGCAATTCTCCTGCCTCAACCTCCTGAGTAGCTGGGACTATTGCCACCACACCCAGCTAATTTTTTGTATTTTTAGTAGAGATAGGGTTTCACTGTGTTAGTCAGGATGGTCTGCATCTCCTGACCTCGTGATCCACCCGCCTCAGCCTCCCAAAGTGCTCGGATTACAGGTGTGAGCCACCGCGCCTGGCCTCCACTACTTCTATTTCTAACTACTGCTTTTACCTTAGTATATTGCCTCTATATTTAGGTAGTCCAAAGTATTATTCATTTAGCATTCCAAATCACAGAATTTTAGACCTGTGAGGACCTTATACATAATCTGTTTAAACCCTCTGTATTTTTTGGTTGAGTCCTTGGTTAGGTCTAAGGTCACGTAACTGGATTAGTATCCTGTCCTCTAAATGCTTCTTTTGTATGTTTTATTTATCTCCTTAAAATTTATTTTGGATAAGATAAATATACTGCATTTTGTTATATGTTTGTATAATTTGGCGTTATGGGGCAGATAAATTAATGTTGTTGAGCCTTAATTCATCTTTACAAGGGACTCATTAATACTTTCTACCTTATTACCCTTCCTGTGTTGAGGGTTTTTGTAGCGATTAAATGAATAAAAGCCCTTACAAATCATAAGACATGCAGAAAACAGTAGCTTTGACTGGGCCCCCTGGAGGACTTTCACATTAACACAGAAGCCTTGACATACGTGGGAAGTGGGTACCACTGGAGGCTTCTCTAGAGTTGTGCCAGTGGCATGCATTTTCAGTTGTCCCTTCCAGACAGGAAGTTGGAAAACGGTCATCTGAAGCCTTAGTTCACTCTGCCCCTTTCTTGACACCTAGGAATGTGGAGAATGGTTGTGGCTGCTCTCCTTTTTAACTTTGTTTGCTAGTGGTGACAGCTCAGGACTCAGGATGGTGGCTAATGTCCCATATCCTTTCAGTGTACCTCATGCCAGTTCCCTTCCGCAAGTTTTTCCTGAGCCAGTGTTGCGTCGTGTCCATGTTTATAAGACTTCTATGAGTCTTTAAAGCCGCACATATTTTCATATTATGGGGATTTGCGCATCTTCCTAGCAACATTATAAAAATAGTTGGCTAGCCAAACTTGCTTTACATTTAACAGTAGTGGTACCGGGCGCGGTGGCTCATGCCTGTAATCCCAGCACTTTGGGAGGCCGAGGCAGGCGGATCACGAGGTCAGGAGATCCAGACCATCCTGGCTAACACAGTGAAACCCTGTCTCTACTAAAAAAAAATGCAAAAAATTAGCCGGGCGTGGTGGCGGGCGCCTGTAGTCACAGCTACTCAGGAGGCTGAGGTAGGAGAATGGCATGAACCTGGGAGGCGGAGGTTGCGGTGAGCTGAGATTGTGCCACTGTACTCCAGCCTGGGCGACAGTGTGAGACTCCGTCTCCAAAAAAAAAAGAGTAATGGTAATTCATGTGGGTGAAACTGCAGTTCCTGACAGGAATTAGTTTCACCATGGTAGAAAATTATTCAAGGTTAAGATGTAAAGATATGCCTAAAGATAACAAAATAAAAGATTTTATTTCCTGTTTTTGTTTAATTCTTTTTGTCATTAAGGTATAATATGGTTGACTCATTTGGTGCATTTTTGTAGCTTAAGGAGTTTCATTTCTTCTTTTGTTTAGGTGGTTTTCAGACTACTCTGTTGTCTATACAGTTAGGGAAATGTTTTCCATTTCAAGACTTTTTAAAAAACTTCCTTATGGGCCAGGCATAGTGGCTCACGCTTCTAATCCCAGCACTTTGGGAGGCCGAGGCGGGCGGATCACGAGGTCAGGAGATCGAGACCATCCTGGCTAACACAGTGAAACCCTGTCTGTACTAAAAATACAAAAAAAATTAACCGGGTGTGGCGGCACATTCCTGTAGTCCCAGCTACTCAGGAGGCTGAGGCAGGAGAATCGCTTGAACCCAGGAGGCAGAGGTTGCAGTGAGCCAAGATCGCGCCACTGCACTCCAGCCTGGGCAACAGAGCGAAACTCTGTCTCAAAAAAAAAAAAGAAAAAAAAAAAACTTGCTTATGGTTGTCTATCTTTTCATATAAACAACTGTAAAGGGGAAAGGGCAACAGGATTATAAGAAATTTGTTAGTAAAGGGCTCCCAGAATGAAATGTACTATAGCACATGGTTGCAGGAAGTGAAGTTACAATCCTTTACCCTCCAACTGATTCTTGTTTCCATTTTGTCCATGGTAGACTATTAATTTTCTGACTTTTGGTTTCCAAACTGGTTAAAGGTTTGAAAAAGATTACATCCTATAGTATATATGGCCTATGTTTCTTTGTTTTGAGGCCGCGTCTCACTCTGTCACCCAGTCTGGAGTGCAGTGGTGTGATCTCCGCTCACTACATCCTCTGCCTCCTGGGTTCAAGCGATTCTCGTGCCTCAGTCTCCTAGTAGCTGGGATTACAGGGACGCGCCACCACGCCTGGCTAATTTTTGTATTTTTAATAGGATGTGGTTTCGCCATGTTGGCCAGGGTGGTCTTGAACTCCTGACCTCAGGTGATCTGCCTGCCTTGGCCTCCCAAAGTGCTGGGATTACAGACGTAAGCCACTGTGATTAGCTCAATGATTCATTTCTTTTACATCTTTTATTTGCTGAGTGGGGTTTGTCTCTGGATTTTTTTCTTTTTTCTTTTTTTCTTTTTTTGAGATGGAGTCATGTTCTGTTGCTTAGGCTTGAGTGCAGTAGCATGGTCTTGGCTCACTGCAACCTCCGCCTCCCGGGTTCAGGTGGTTCTTCTGCCTCAGCCTCCCGAGTAGCTGGGACTATAGGCATGTGCCACCACGTCCGGCTAATTTTTGTATTTTTATTCTTATTTATTTTATTTATTTATTTATTTATTTATTTATTTTTGAGACGGAGTCTCGCTCTGTCGCCCAGGCTGGAGTTCAGTGGCGCAATCTCGGCTCACTGCAAGCTCCGCCTCCCGGGTTCACGCCATTCTCCTGCCTCAGCCTCTCTGAGTAGCTAGGACTACAGGCGCCCGCTACTACACCCGGCTAATTTTTTTGTATTTTTAGTAGAGACGGAGTTTCACTGTGGCCTTGATCTCCTGACCTCGCGATCCACCCGCCTCGGCCTCACAAAGTGCTGGGATTGTAAGCGTGAGCCACCGCGCCCGGCCAATTTTTGTATTTTTAGTAGAGACAGGATTTCACCATGTTGTCCAGGATGGTCTCCATCTCTTGATCTCACGATCTACCCGCCTTGGCCTCCCAA
Source organism: Hylobates moloch (assembly GCF_009828535.3). NCBI lineage: Eukaryota > Metazoa > Chordata > Mammalia > Primates > Hylobatidae > Hylobates > Hylobates moloch. The sequence continues at coordinate 82,412,429 of NW_026652290.1, read as the reverse complement.
AGTGCTGGGATTAAGGTGTGAGTCACCATGCCTGACCCATTTTTTTATTCTTATAAATCAGCTTGAACTTTGTTCTGGGATGCATTTAAGTTACTTGGAAACAGCCTGATGTTTGGTTGTTGAAGCTATGATTTGTTAAGTGAGTGTGGAGCAGTGCTCAGCCTGGGGCTTAATTATTCCCTCTTACAGAGGCAAGACCTTTCTGTGTAGTCTATCCAATACACTATGAACTATAAGTTTTTCCAGTGTGACTGTTTGTAAATAAATACTGCTCACAACACTGTGTAAGCACTGAGCACTGCCTTGTCTGTTTTGTTGTTGTTATTTTGAGGCAAGGTGTCCATCAAGTGACCCTCTTCGCTGGTGCGTGCCGCCACACGACTAACTTTCTAAGTTCTGTTTTGTAGAGAAGAGGTGTTACTATATTGCTCAGGCCAGTCTCAAACTTCCAGGCTCAAGGGATTCTCCCACCTCGGCCTCCTGAGTAGCTGGGATTACAGGTGCGTGCCACCAAGCCTACCTAATTTTTTTTTTTTTTTGAGACAGGGTCTTGCAGTGCTGCCCAGGCTGGAGTGCAGTGTTGCAATCTCAGCTCACTGCAACCTCCACCTTTCAGGTTCAAGTAATTCTCCTGCATCAGCCTCTGGAGTAGCTAAGATTTCAGGTGTGCACCACCACTGCCAGCTGTTTTTGTCTGACCCCATGGAGTCTTGCTCTGTTGCCTAGGCTGGAGTGCAGTGGCATGATCTTGGCTCACTGCAACCTCTGCCTCCTAGGTTCAAGCAATTCTCCCACCTCAGCCTCCTGAGTAGCTGGGATTACAGCCACCCACCACCTTGCCCGGCTAATTTTTGTATTTTTAGTAGAGGCGGGGGTCTTGCCATGTTGGCCAGGCTGGTCTCGAACTCCTGACCTTAGGTGATCCACCCACCTTGGCCCCCCAAAGTGCTGGGATTACAGGCGTGAACCACTGCCTAGTCCTAATTTTTGTATTTTTTTTGTAGAGATGGGGTTTCATCCTGTTGCCTAGGCTGGTCTGGATCTCCTGGGCTCAAGCTGCCCACCTGCCTTGGCCTCCTAAAGTGCTGAGATTACAGGCGTGAGCCATCATACCCAGCCTTAGTTGTTGTTCTCCTATTACTGAACATTTGGCTTATTTCCAGTTTTTGGCTACTGCAAATAAAGCTGCTATGAACATTCATGTACAGGTCTTTTGGTGTACTTAAGCTCTCATTTCTCTTGGGTAATTACCTAGGAGAAACATTGTTGGTCCATGTGGTGGAAGAAACTTGTCACAGAAATTTTACTTAAGTAGATTTTGCCAAACAGATTCCCAAAGTGGTTGGACCAATTTTTCACTTCCTCTGTTAATGTATGAGAACTCCAGTTGGTCTGTGTTCTTTCAGTCTTCTAAATTTTTAGCTATTGTGGTACCATAAGTTTAATGATTCATTTGGGTAATATGAGGGCTAGGGTGATCAAATTGTCCTCATTTGCTGGGGACTGATAGGGGTTCTCTAAATGAGGGATTTTGAGCTTTAAAACTGGGAGACACTCCCTAATGAGGTTTTTAGCTGAGTTAGCAGGATGTGAAGGGAAAAGCAGTAAATTTCCTCAGTCAGACCAAGCCCAAGTACAGATACCTGGGCTATCCTTATCAAGAGGAGTGTTCTCTAATTACCAAAGACAGGGGCCCAGCCATCCACCCCCTTTCCCTTCTGGTGTCCATTTCAAACTGATTTCTTCAGGGAGGCCTCTGCTGGCTCATCAAGCTACATGAATTTCCTCTGTCATGCTTCCAGAGTATGCTGCGTAATTTTATAGTACTCACCAAATCTGAAGGTATATATTCTTGCCTGGAATCCAGGATGGACTGTAATTCAGGATAGGACTTTTATGGCTTCCTCATAGATAGCCTCAGAACACGTTGGTAGGCACATCAACAAATTTACTTTTTTTTTTTTTGCTGGAGGTAGGGTGGAAGGGAGGACACAGGTCTTTGTTAAAACATGTGGCAAGGCAGATTCTTAGATGTATAAGCCATGAAAGTTTAGTTTTTACCCTAATGGTGGTTGGTTGGAAGTTATTGAGACCTTTTTATCAAAACAGGAGAAATAGGAATTGTGTTTTAGGAAGCTGCTGGCCGGGCGCGGTGGCTCACGCTTGTAATCCCAGCACTTTGGGAGGCTGAGGTGGGCGGATCACAAGGTCAGGAGATCGAGACCACAGTGAAACTCCGTCTCTACTAAAAATACAAAAAAAATTAGCTAGGTGTGGTGGCGGGCACCTGTAGTCCCAGCTACTCGGAGAGGCTGAGGCAGGAGAATGGCGTGAACCTGGGAGGTGGAGCTTGCAATGAGCCGCGATTGTGCCACTGCACTCCAGCCTGGGCGACAGAGCGAGACTCCGTCTCAAAAAAAAAAAAAAAAAGGAAGCTGCTTGCTGGGGTGTTAATGAATTAGAGGATGGATGCTGCTCTGTTGGTGCTAGATAATTTGGTTCTGATTCTTTGTTTTAAAATTGATAGCAAGTGAAAAATAGTACAGTGGCATGTTGAGACCATATAAAATTCCAGATGGACTTGGAATTTATTACAGTATTGGGCAGCTTTTGCCAGATGCAGTGTTCTTTGAATAAATGTAAAGCAGAAATAGCTTAAATTTCTGATGGAATCCTGATTTGCTATAGAATAACTTATGAGTCCTTGTATCTCACACTGTGAAAATACAATTTCTGTGGTGAATTTCTTTTTTTTTTTTTTTACGGAGTCTCGCTCTGTCACCCAGGCTGGAGTGCAGTGGCGCGATCTCGGCTCACTGCAAGCTCCGCCTCCGGGGTTCACGCCATTCTCCTGCCTCAGCCTCTCCGAGTAGCTGGGACTACAGGCGCCCGCCACCACGCCCAGCTAATTTTTTTGTATTTTTAGTAGAGACGGGGTTTCACTGTGGTCTCGATCTCCTGACCTCGTGATCTGCCCACCTCGGCCTCCCTAAGTGCTGGGATTACAAGCGTGAGCCACCGCGCCCGGCCTCTGTGGTGAATTTCTTAAAGTCAGTAAAGTAAAAAACTCTTACTTAGCCAGTTTTTGGTTTTCATTTAATATGTACTTTTAGGTAAGATTTCTTTTGCATTTAGTTCAGCAGTTCTTGAAATCCTTCCCAGGGGGGTCTATGAGGTCAACACAGTTTTCTTTCTTTTTTTTTTTTTTTTTTTGAGATGGAGTCTGGCTGTGTCGCCCAGGCTGGAGTGCAGTGATGGCTCACTGCAAACTCCGCCTCCCGGCTTCATGCCATTCTCCTGCCTCAGCCTCCCGAGTACCTGGGAATACAGGCGCCCACCATCTCGCCTGGCTAATTTTTCTGTTTTTAGTAGAGACGGGGCTTCACTGTGTTAACCAGATGGTCTCGATCTCCTGACCTTGTGATCTGCCTGCCTCGGTCTCCCAAGGTGCTGGGATTACAGGTATGAGCCACCGCACCCAGCTCTTTTTTTTTTGAAACGAGTTTTGCTCTTGTCGCCCAGGCTGGAGTGCAATGGTGTGATCTCGGCTTACTGTAACCTCTGTCTCCTGGGTTCAAGCGATTCTCCTGCCTGAGTCTCCAGAGCAGCTGGGATTACAGGCTCCCGCTACTATGCCCAGCTAATATTTTGTACTTTTAATAGAGATGGGATTTCACTATATTGGCCAGGTTGGTCTCAAACTCCTGACCTCAGGTGATCCGCCCGCCTTGGCCTCCCAAAGTGCTGGGATTACAGGCGTGAGCCACCGCGCCCGGCCTCAAGTGTAACTCTTAAGTTTAGTCTCCCATCCACTTTGTGTTAAATCCTGAAAGAAGAATTTTGAAAAGCACTGGAATGAAATATGAAAAATAAAGCCCCCTTTACAGTAACTTATTGATGTTTATGTTGTGCAGTGTTTTATGCTGTAACTTTGTGAGTCTATCCTTGCTGCTGCTGAATTTAATGTTGCCCTATAATTCTTACTTGGTCTGCTCTGAATGTTTCTTTTTTTTTTTTAATTTTTTAATTTTTTTTTTTGAGGCGGAGTCTCGCTCTGTTGCCCAGGCTGGAGTGCAGTGGCGCCATCTCAGCTTACTGCAAACTCCGCCTCCCGGGTTCATGCTATTCTCCTGCTTCAGCCTCCCGAGTAGCTGGGACTGCAGGAGCCCACCACCTCGCCCGGCTAATTTTTTTGTATTTTTAGTAGAGACAGGGTTTCACCGTGTTAGCCAGGATGGTCTCGAGCTCCTGACCTTGTGATTCACCCGCCTCGGCCTCCCAAAGTGCTGGGATTACAGGCGTGAGCCACTGCGCCCGGCCTGAATGTTTCTTTTTTTTTTTTTTTTTGAGACAGAGTCTCACTGTCTTCAAGGCTGTAATGCAGTGGTGCGATCTCTGCTCACTGCAAGCTCCGTCTCCCGTGTTCACGCCATTCTCCTGCCTCAGCCTCCCGAGTAGCTGGGACTACAGGCGCCCGCCAACACGCCCGGCTAATTTTTTTGTATTTTTAGTAGAGACGGAGTTTCACCATGTTAGGCAGGATGGTCTTGATCTCCTGACCTCGTGATCCACCCGCCTCGGCCTCCCAAAGTGCTGGGATGTTTCTTGAGGTTCACTTTTACCCTACAAGTAAAATAGGGTGGATACAAAGATAAGTGACCTGTCATTGTTCTCAAGGGATGCAGTGAAATCGGTTAACTGTAGAGTAGAGCAAGGCATACTGTGAAGTACCTTAAGCGTATGTGGGTGCTGCTTTGTAGCAAAGAGGAGTCTCCTGCTGGATTTTGGCGAGAGTCTCATGGATCAGACTCTGGCTCAGAGGCATTGTTCAACTTTCTTTCTTTCTTTCTTTCTTTCTTTCTTTCTTTCTTTCTTTCTTTCTTTCTTTATTTATTTATTTATTTATTTATTTCGAGATAGGGTCTTGCTGTATCGCCCAGGCTGGAGTGCAGTGGTGCGATCTCGGCTCACAGCACCTTCCACCTCCTGGGCTCAAGCGATACTCCTACATCAATCTCTGAGTAGCTGGGACCACGGGCTTGGCTAATTTTTGTATTTTTTGTAGAGATATTTGGTCTTGAACTCCTGAGCTCAAGTGATCTGCTTGCCTCAGCCTCCCAAAGTGCTGGGATTGCAGGCATGAGCCATCACACCTGGCCTGTCCAACTTTAAATTTATCTTCTGAATTCTCTTTACTCTTCATCCACTCTAATAATCGATTTATCTCACACCGAGGTGGACAGATTGCTTGAGCTCAGGAGATCGAGATCAGCCTGGGCAACATGATGAAACCCTGTCTCTACTAAAAATACAAAAATTAGCCAGGTGTGGTGGCACACGCCTGTAATCTCAGCTACTCAGGAGGCTGAGGCAGGAGAACTACTTGAACCCGGGAGATGGAGGTTGCAGTGAGCCGAGATTGTGCCACTGCACTGTAGCCTGGGTAACAGAGTGAGACTCCGTCTAAAAAAAAATTATACAAACACATAAATGAAATTTGAAATTTAACTGGTAAATTTTAAAAAGTGGTTTTCATTAGTGATCTGCATCATGAGAGATGCCGTTGTGGTGATTTTTGTCTTTGGTTAGGTTGGATTTCAGTGATTTTGGTCCTTTTCACGGTGAACCAAGGGATCGTATAAGAATGTAAGATTTACTGTTACTGTTGTAGAGCTGGTTGCTGTTTTAGCTCTGTAGGGTATGCATTAGAATTCAGTTAGCTGTGTTTTATACAACAACAATTTGTCAAATGCTAATTAGGTAAAGAGTATAATTTTATATGTGATACTTTCTAGTGCTAATAGTGCCAATGCAGCAGTAACTTTATTGATCTTCGCTGGTGAAATGTTATTAGACCTGCAAGTAAATGGCCCTTTTAGTGCTATATTTCTCTTTGAGTAGTTCATTAAAAAGAACATCCAAAGAATTTTAAATTGCTTTATTCTTGCTTTGAGCTAGGTGAGTCTTTTCTAAGTTACTGTTTAAGGTTCATTTTCAATTCAGTTTTAAAAGTTTGAAAGTAGAAAAGATCTGATACTTACTGCATTCATTACCCTCATGCTATTCATAAAGAACTACTTCAACAAGGGCATTATATTTGATAAAATCCCTTCTGTGAGGCTGGGTGTGGTGGCTCATGCCTGTAATCCCAGCACTTTGGGAGGCCAAAGCGGGCAGATCACTTGAACCCAGGAGTTCCAGACCAGCCCGGGCAATATGGTGTAACCCTGTCTCTACTAAAAATACATAAAATTAGCCAGGTGTGGTGATGTACGCCTGTAATCGTAGCTACTCTGGAGGCTAAGGCACGAGAATTGCTTGAACCTAGGTGGTGGAGGTTGCAGTGAGCTGAGATTACACCACTGTACTCCAGCCTGGGTGACAGAGCAAACTCTATCTCTGAAAAAAAAGTGAATTAATTTTAAATTGATATGTAATACTTGTATATATTTTTGGGGTACCATCTGCCATTTTTAAGTTGGAGTTTTTCTTCCTTTGAGTCCCTGATAATTTTATGATTATGGTTGAACTGACAAGATAAATGTTTAATTTTTTTTTTTTTTTTGAGATGGAGTCTTTCTCTTTCACCCAGGCTGGTGTGAAGTGGTACGATCTTGGCTGACTGCAACCTCCACCCCCTGGGTTCAAGCAGTTCTCCTGCCTCAGCCTCCTGAGTAGCTGGGATTACAGTCGCCCGCCACCATGCCCGGCTAATTTTTGTATTTTTAGTAGAGATGGGGTTTCGCCATGTTGGCCAGGCTGGTCTCGAGCTCCTGACCTCAGGTGATCCACCTGCCTCAGCTTCCCAAAGTGCTTAAGATTACAAGCATGAGCCACTGCACCTGGCAAATGTTTAAATTTAAAATTGATTAATTTGAAGAAAATATTGAATGAGATGTTGATTTGATCTGTTTCAATATCCAAACAGATAATGTGCTTTGTACTAATAAATTCTTTGAATTTTATTTGTGTAGAAGAAATTGAGGAAGAATCTGAAACAACAGTTGAGGCTGACTTGACCGATAAGCAGAAACATCAGTTGAAACATAGGGAACTCTTTTTGTCACGCCAGTATGAATCTCTGCCCGCAACACACATCAGGTAAGCACTTTTTAGGAACTAAAGTACTCAGTACTACAGTGACCAAAAAACAAAAGACTTCTTTGAAGCGTTTTCCAGACTCTTCTCAGGATCTTGCTTAAACTACTTTGCTAAAGACTTCATAATGGAATTTTAGGTTGGAAATTTGTAATGTATATTAGTATATTAAAGCCCCACAAAAGTTCTCCAGTAAAGTAACCCTTTTAACTTTGTTTTAATACAGACTTTTCTGGCCAGGCGCAGTGGCTCATGCCTGGAATCCCAGCACTTTGGGAGGCTGAGGTGGGCATATCATTTGAGGTCAGGAATTCGAGACCAGCCTGGCCAACACGGTGAAACCCCATCTCTACTAAAAATACAAAAAATTAGCTGGGCGTGGTGGTACGCGCCTGTAATCCCAGCCACTCAGGAGGCTGAGGCAGGAGAATTGCTTGAATCTAGGAAGCAGAGGTTGCAGTGTGCTGACATCGTGCCACTGCACTCCAGCCTGGATGACAGAGTGACACTCTGTCTTTAAAAACAAACGAATAAAAACAGTAAAACAAATGGCCTTTCCCGATTGATTTGAATATCTTTTCAGAACGGTATGGAAGAGTGTCCAGCAGACATCATTTTGGGAAATGCTGGTCTTCCAGGTTCTAAGAAAATTATATAGCCATTAGAAGCCAAAGGTTAGAACCTAAAATCTGCTTCCCAGGCAGGTGACTCTTGACCTTATAGGATGTATGGCTTTTTGTTTTCTTCTGAGGATCACTGGGATGAAAACTTTATATTCTTTATTATTCCTTAATAACACCTGATGTATGCATTGATAGCATACAAATGTGAAGAAAAAGGTGACTGATTTGGGCGATATCTCTGGTTCTCTAACATGGACCACCCTTCCATTAATTAAATTCTTCTTCTACTGCAGAAAAAACAAAAAGTGAAAAAACCTAGCCCCTTGTTTGTCGTTTTGCCAGTTGTTGAGGAAAAATGGTGGTTTTCTATGATCTACTGGTGGTGATCAAATTTAAGATATCGTTGAGCTGTTTTTCATTGTAGTCTATAATCAGTGTACCTTAGAGGTATTACAAAATGTTTGAGCTCAAAAGATTCTTACCCTCGGTCAGGAAAGCTTCAAGAGGAATTGCTACTTGCTGAGCCTTCCAGAGGGTGTGAGGCACAAATAGAGGGCACAGGTGAGCATAGGGTGTATGAAAGCAGCTTGTGACCAGGGTAAGGATGTGTGAGCAAGTGCAGTGTTTCACTCCTCTTAGGTTAAAGAAATGCCTTCAACTTTTGTTCATAATCTGTGTTTCTATTTCTTTTGTCCACCTCTGCTGGTCATAATGGTCCGAAAAAAAACTATATATATAGACATAAAATGCATTATTTATTTTATTTTATTTTGTTTTTTTTGAGATGGAGTCTCACTCTGTCACCCAGGCTGGAGTGCAGTGGCATGATCTCAGCTCACTGCAACGTCCGCCTCCTGAGGCGTCAGACCATTCTCCTGCCTCAGCCTCCTGAGTAGCTGGGATTACAGGCGCCTGCCACCATGCCCGGCTAATTTTTTTTTTGTATTTTTAGTAGAGACGGGGTTTCACTGTGTTAGCCCAGACGGTCTCGATCTCCTGATCTTGTGACCTGCCCGCCTCACCCTCCCAAAGTGCTGGGATTACAGGCGTGAGCCCCCGGCGCCTGGCCAAAATGCATTATTTCAATAATTGCTTTTTCCTTTTTATCCCCCATATTGGGATTGAATCTGAGTCTGTCTTTTTGGGTTCAGACAGGTTTGTAGACTTTTTTTTTTTTTGAGACGGAGTCTTGCTCTGTCACCAGGCTAGAGTGCAGTGGCACGATCTTGGCTCACTGCAACCTCCGCCTCCCGGGTTCAAGCAATTCTCCTGCCTCAGCCTCCCGAGTAGCTGGGATTACAGGCACATGCCACCATGCCCAGCTAATTTTTTGTATTTTTTTTAGTACAGACAGGGTTTCACCATGTTGGCCAGGCTGGTCTCGAACTCCTGACTTTGTGATCCACCCACCTCAGCCTTCCGAAGTGCTGGGATTACAGGCATGAGCCACCGTGCCCAGCTTAGGTTTGTAGACTTTCTAAAGCTCTGGTACACACACACACACACACACACACACACACACACCCTCACACAGACGCTCCAATTCCTGGTACCTTTGTGCACAACTCCTTTTTTCTAGAAATGGACCCAGAGATCTTCCATGGCAGAAAGTATGTGATAAAGATACTGGAATTTCTTTTTCTCCAAATCTTTTCAGAAATAGCGTGAGCCGCTCCCACACCCCCATAGAAAACCTCATGTCATTGTTTTTTATTTGGTTTTGTTTGTTTTTGTTTTCTAAATTGAGATGCAGTCTTTGGGAGGCCTAGGTGGGAGGAGGATTGCATGATGCCAGTAGTTTGAGCCCAGCCTGGTCAATAGAGCAAGACCTTGTCTCTACCAAAAATATAAAAACTAGCTGACCATGGTGGTGTGTGCCTGTGGTCCCAGCTAATTGGGAGGCTGAGGTGGGAGGATTGCTTAAGCCCAGGTTTGAGGCTGCTATGAGCCACAGTTATACCACCGCACCCTAGCCTGGGGGACAGAGACCCTATGTGAAATAAATAATAAATAGGTGAGATAGATAGATAGAGAGATAGGGAGCTGGCTGTGTTGCCCAGGCTGGTCATGAGCTCCAGCAATCCTCTTGCCTCAGTCTCCTGAATGGCTGGGACTACAAGTACATTCTGCTATGGCCTGCTATTTAGGATTTTTATTAGGGGGCTCTATGGTTAGATTTGCTGGGGTTAGTATATTCTGTATAACTTAAGTCATTTGCTGGAAAAGACAGTTAGGCCAGGTAATATGGGAATACTCTTTTTATCGACCAATAATGCTTTTTCAAGAAAGAAAAATAGAGAGTAGATGAATAATTTTTGTTCAAAGAGATGGAACATAAAAACATATTTTGAGATTTTCTTAAAGTTGTGTGTAACTAATGATGCCAAAAAGCCATATGCACTTTTTGTTGATTGACTGATTGTGTGGGATCCTGCTTTGTTGCCTAGGCTGGAGAGTAGTGGCATGATCATAGCTCACTGCAGCCTTGAACTCCTGGGCTCATGCGATCCTCACACCTCAGCCTCCTGAGTAGCTGGGACTGCAGGCATGTGCCACCATGCCTGGCTAATTTTTTATATTTTTTGTAGAGATGATGTCTTGCCATGGTGGCCAGACTGGTCTCAAACTCTTGACCTAAAGTGATCTGCCCACCTTGGCCTCCCAAAGTGCTGGGATTACAGGTGTGAGTCATGAGCATGGCCTCCATTTATTTAATTGGAAGACACTAGAATATAAAGATTAATTTTAAGTTTAAGAAGTTATGTGGGGCTGGGTGTGTTGGCTCACGCCTGTAATCCCAGCACTCTGTGAGCCGAGGCAGGCAGATCACTTTAGGTCAGGAGTCTGAGACCAGCCTAGCCAACATGGCGAAACCTTGTCTCTACTGAAAATACAAACATTAGCAGAGCATGGTGGCACATGTCTGTAATCCCAACTACTCTGGAGGCTGAGGCAGAAGAATCATTTAAACCTGGGAGGTGAAGGTTGCAGTGAGCCAAGATCACACTACTGTACTCCATCCAGCCTGGGCAACAAGTGAGACTCTTGTCTCAATAAATAAATAAATAAATAATGAAAAAGAAGTTATGTGGCCAGTCTTAAGACTCTTGCCAGAACAAGAATCTGACAAATGGTTTTAAAAATGTATCTAAAAGACGCGAGTATATTTTTAATTTACTCTCCTGATAGCTTGGAATCTGTTTATAAGTAACGTCGGTTTCTTTTAACAGATTGCCTGGAATGGAAAAACTAGTGATGTGTTTTTTATCTTCCATAAGGACTGAGAGAGTATATTAAAATATAATTATCAAGACACTTCTTTGTTGAACATAGAAATTACATAGTCTACGTGATCATTTAGTTACTGTTGAACACATTTCCTGAGTATATTCTAGCTTAGGGAGCTTAATAAGTGCTTGATAATTGAGACAAGGGATCTGGCTTATAAATTCAGTGAGTTTACTGGGTGGTAATTCCTTTGAATTATGATGAAGAGACATAGACATTTGGGGCTTTTTTTTTTCCCAAATTGAGAAGGAATAGGGCAGAGCTGAGTTTTCTCATTTTAGCTTTGTTTAGCCGTCATTTTTAAACAGCTGAATGGGGTTAGGGGCAGTCTCTGGCCAAGGCATGGAGCTGTGCTAACCAGCCCACATGCTGTTGTAGAACAAGTGCACATTGGAGTGGTCTTGACATTTTGCTAATGTTGAAGTCATGCCTTATCTTTTTGGCTTTAAAAGGAGAAAATTACCAAAGCCCCATTGTTCTTTGGCAGCAAAGAAGGTAATTTGATGAATACCGATGTTTTACTCTCAGAGACACTATTAAGTGCCCAGAATTTCCTTGGTGCTCTTTGGAACATAGAAGAAAACCTGACTGAGGCATTCTTGAGTTCCTTTTTAGTCTGTGAACTATAATATTCATGAGACACTTAACGCTTCCCAAAGTGGCAGGGAGGAAACTCTTTGTTTCTTCTGATTCCACTGGAAGAGACAGTGGACAGGACCCAGGACTTTTCGGAGTAGAGTTAGTGGTTCCTCTCTTGTTTGTGAGATAGATAGGGCTTGAGTAGTGAGTATCCCTTTGGGACTTTTTTTGGGGGAAAGTGAGAGGCAGCATGCTTCATTTATGCACAGTGATTGAGGTCGTTGAATAATAGATTATATGTTGCAAACTATTAAGCACTATAAGCCTTGTTATGTCAGCTGCTAGATGTCATATGTATATATTTTACTGTATTCAGTTCCAATATGTGTGTATGACTAATATCTTCATTAATAGAGTTTCTTTTTTTCTTTTTTTTTTTTTTTTTGAGATGGAGTTTTGCTTTTGTTGCCCAGGCTGGAGTGCAGTGGCATGATCTTGGCTCACCGAAACCTCTGCTTCCCGGGTTCAGGTGATTCTCTTGCCTCAGCCTCCCGAGTAGCTGGGATTACAGGCATGCGCCAGCACACCCGGCTAATTTTGTATTTTTAGTACAGACAGGGTTTCTCCATGTTGGTCAGGCTAGTCTCGAACTCCCGACCTCAGGTGATCTGCCCGCCTTAGCCTCCCAAAGTGCTGGGATTACGGCGTGAACCACTGCACCCAGCCTGATAGACTTTCTTACTACAAATATTCAATAACTTTAAATTTGTATCTTCTGACTTAAAAATATATTTTCATTATGCATTCATTCATAAGTAGACTGAAAATTTGTAAATTTGAGATGGGCAACACAACTCCTCACAATTGGCAAAGGCTGATATGCTGGTTATGTAGCCATTTCTTTTATCTCGTCTCTAAACCTACCCTTCCATTATCTGCTTTGTGATGCTCAGGCTGTTGTACTCATTATATTAATATATAACCCAGTCTTATATATAGCTCATGTGTAATATAGTGAATTTGGCGTTAAAATATTCTGATATTCAGCTGGGTGCAGTGGCTCATGCCTGTAATCCTAGCACTTTGAGAGGCCGAGGTGGGAGGATTACATGAGCCTAGTAGTTAAAGACCAGCCTGGGCAACATTGGGACACCCTGTCTCTATAAATAATAAAAAAAATTAACATGGCATGGTAGCGTACGCCCGTGGTCCCAGAAGTACTTGGGAAGTTGAGGTAGGAGGATTGCTTGAGCCCAGGAGTTCAAGGCTATAGTGAGCCATGATTGTAACACTGTACTTTAGCCTGGGTGACAGAGCAAGACTGTCTTAAAAAACAAAACAAAAAAAAACCTAGGCTGGGCGCGGTGGCTCATGACTGTAATCCTGGCACTTTGGGAGGCCGAGGCAGGTGGATCACCTGAGGTCAGGAGTTCAAGACCAGCCTGGCCAACATGGCAAAACCTCATCTCTACTAAAAATACAAAAATTAGCTGGGCATGGTGGCACGTGCCTGTAATCCCAGCTCCTCTGAAGGCTGACACAGGAGAATTGCTTGACTTCATCTTAGATTATAAGATTCTTGAAGATCTATTGTCTTTTTTTTTTTTTTTAATGTTTACTATGGAACACTGTATCCAATAGCCATTCAGGATTTGAACCTTGTATAGAGTTTACATTTAATTTTACTTTTATTTTTTATTTCTTTTGATGGAGTCTCGCTCTGTCGCCCAGGCTGGAGTGCAGTGGTATGATCTCGGCTCACTGCAACCTCTGCCTCCCAGGTTCAAGCGATTCTTCTGCCTCAGCCTCCTGAACAGCTGGGACTACAGGCACACGCCAGCATGCCCAGCTAATTTTTGTATTTTTAGTAGAGACAGGGTTTCACCATGTTGGCCAAGATGGTCTCGATCTCATGACCTTGTCTTCTGCCCACCTCGGCCTCCCAAAGTGCTGGAATTACAGGCGTGAGCCACCGTGCCTGGCCAATTTTACTTTTATTCTTTAAGGAAATAAGTCACCACAGATATTTGAATAATCTCTTCTTTTTTTTTTTTGAGACAGAGTCTCGCTCTGTTGCCCAGGCTGGAGTGCGGTGGCGTGATCTTGGCTCACTGCAACCTCTGCCTCCCGGGTTCACGCCATTCTCCTGCCTCAGTCTCCAGAGTAGCTGGGACTACAGGCACCCGCCACCACGCCCGGCTAATGTTTTGTATTTTTAGTAGAGACAGGGTTTCACTGTGTTCGCCAGGATGGTCTTGATCCCCTGACCTCGTGATCTGCCCACCTCAGCCTCCCAAAGTGCTGGGATTACAGGCATGAGCCACTGCGCCCGGCGGTACAGGCGTGAGCCACCGCACCTGGCCGCTAATAATCTCTTCTTTTTGTTTTTGAGACATAGTTTCACTCTTGTCACCCAGGCTAGAGTGCAGTGGTGTGATCTCGGTTCACTGCAACTCTGCCTCCCGGGTTCAAGTGATTCTCCTGCCTCAGCCTCCCGAGTAGCTGGGATTACAGGCATGTGCCACCACGCCTGGCTAATATTTTTGTATTTTTAGTTGAGACGGGGTTTCACCATGTTGGCCAAGCTGGTCTTGAACTCCTGACTTCAGGTGATCTGCCTGCTTTGGCCTCCCAAAGTGCTGGGATTATAGGTGTGAGCCACTGCACGCCTGCCTAGGTGGTTCTATTTAGACTTCATTTTAGATTATAAGATTCTTGAAGATCTCTTGTCTTTTTTTTTTTTTTTTAATGTTTATTGCGGAACATTGTATCCAATAGCCATTCAGGATTTGAACCTTGTATAGAGTTTACATTTAATTTTACTTTTATTCTTTAAGGAAATAAGCCATTCACGGAAATTTGATTAATCTCTTCTTCTTCTTCTTTTTTTTTTTTTTGAGATGGGGTCTCACTCTGTCACCCAGGGTGGAGTGTAGTGGCACAATCATGGCTCACTGCAGCCTCGTCCTCCCTGGCTCAGATGATGCTCCCACCTTAGCCTCCTAAATAGCTAGGATTACAAGCTCACACCACCATGCCTGGCTAATTTTTGTGTTTTTTGTAGAGACGGGGTTTCATCGTGTTGGCCAGGCTGGTTGCAAACAATCGCTGCTGGCCTCAAGCGATCCTCCTGCCATGGCCTCCCAAAGTGTTGGGATTACAGGCGTGTTGGGATTACGTGACTTTAAATGTAATTTTAGATTTCGTGCTTTTTCTTTTTTTTGCTCTTACTCTGAGCAAGGGTGGCTTGTTCTGAGTCAACCTCGGACTTTTAAATGGAATACTAGACAGACAATAGGAAAGCTTTTTTGTATACTCATTATTTGTCATGAAACAAAACCAATTTAAGAGCAATTTGCAGCAAACATGAGAAAGGGATAAATAGGAAAGGTTCTAGCCTATAAGAATTATTTAGGGGAGAGAATACTATAGTTCTTATCTTAATATCCAGTATTGGTTGGAGAAATGGATACTCTTATTGTCAGAGTATTAGTATAACAGAAAGGTCAGTCAAATTGCAATGTGTACATACCCTTTGAGCCAGCAATTCTGCTTTTAGGACTTGATCTTACAGAACTTCTCACACAAGTTTGTAGAAATATACATACTGATGTGTTCATTGTAGATTTGTTTTATTCTTTCTCTGAGTTTTCTTGCTAAGAATCAATTGTTTTAATATCAAAAAATGTTTTGATATAAAAAAAGCAAATTTTATCTTTATACTTTTCTATACTTCTAGTTTTTCTGAAATGAGTAGATAGATATATAATGGGAAAAGGTATTATTTTAAAATTTGCATGTTTGAGGCTGGGCATGGTGGCTCAAACCTGTAATCCCAGCACTTTGGGAGGTCACCAACCTGACCAACATGGTGAAACCCCATCTCTACTAAAAATACAAAATTAGCCGGGCCTGGTGGTGCATGCCTGTAATCTCAGCTACTAGGGAGGCTGAGTCAGGAGAATCGCTTCAACCTGGGAGGTGGACGTTGCAGTGAGCTGAGATTGCACCATTTCACTCCAGCCTGGGCAACAACAGTGCAACTCTGCCTCAAAAAAATAAAAAATAAATACATAAAATAAAATAAAATAAAATTTGCACATTTGGACATCAGATAGAGAAAATGCCACTTTACATCTATTTTTATTCCCTTCCTCGCCTGACAGTATGGCTGGTTCTGATGAGGGAAGCATTGATGGAAATCTGCTGAAAACAACTCCTTTTAAAAAAAAAAAAATTTAAATAGAGATGTGGTTTTGCTCTGTTGCCCAGGCTGATGTGCAATGGAGTGATCATAGCTCACTGTAGCCTCAAACTTCTGGGCTCAAGTGATCCTCCCACCTCAGCCTTCAAGTAGCTGGGACTGCAAGTGCACACTACCATACCTGGGTAATGTAAAAAAAAATTTTGTTAGAGAGAAGGTCTCACTGTGTTGCCCAGGCTGGTCTTGAACACTTGGCCTTATGTAATCCTTCCACCCTGGCCTCCCACCATGAGTGAACCACCATGCTCTGCCCAAAAACAAGTCTTAATCTTCCCTTTCCTAGTAGTAAAAATGTAGTGACGTTAACTGTCATCATTTGAGAACAGACCTTTTTCTAACTTAGGGGAACATATTTCAAATATTTTTGTTACAGAATGCTAATCCTTCAAGAATTCTGTCAGTTTCCTCCTGGTAATGTATTATGAATATGTTCATTTTGCTGTTACTTCAGCATTAGCTGTATGTTAAAAATTTTAAATAAACTTATGTGTATTTTCTGGTCATAAAAACAATATAATTTATTGTTGACATGTAGAAAATACAGAAAAAGACACTACTCCTCTCCTTATCTGTAATTCCATTGCGCAGAAGTACTACTGACATTTTGGTATATCATTAATGCATTTTTTTCTATTCTTTTTTGAAACAGAGTCTTGCTCTGTTGCCCAGGCTAGAGTGCAGTGGTGTGAACATAGCTCGCTGTGGCCTCCACCTCATGGGCTCAAGTGATCCTCCTGCCTTATCCTCTTGAGTATCTGGGACTACAGGCATGTGCCAGTGTGCCTGGCTTATTAAAATAATAAATTTTTTGGTAGAGTTCGGGTTTAATGTTATTGTCCAGGCTGGCCTCAAACTCCTGTCCTAAAGTGCCTCGGCCTCCCAAAGTATTGGGATTACAGGTGTGAGCCAGTGAGCCTGGCCCATTTTTCTTTTCTGTAATAATTGTATGTGTGCTCACTGCTGGATTTTGGCCACATCTGACTGACAGAGGAGCCTCATTACTTGCTTTGGTAGCTGCCTCTCATGTTAAGTAATGCTTATTCTTCAGTGCAGCTGTTGTCATTTTTGCTTGTTCTAGCTTCGTTGGTTGGTTTTTAAATACATGAGAAATAATGATTGCAAAATGAACAATGGAACAGCAAGAAGAGAGAGAATAGTTAAAGGCTGGGAAAATTCCATTGTTCAGTAGTTGATAGATATGACTGAGAAGTTTGATACAGATAAAGGAGCAGAATGGAAGTTGAGTAAGCAGAGTGGTGACTCAGAGCACTCATGAAAAAACTAATCCAGTGTTACTGTTTTGGAATAGACAAACATTTCTTAAGATTGTGAAGATATTCTCAAGTATATTCATCTAGACGCTTTACTGTTCCACTTTTTGTGTCTTAGTCAATTTTACTCAGTGTGTATCTGGTGTGAGGCCAGGTCAGTTAGGAAACTCAATTTAAAATGATATTTATATTATCCAGAAATATCAAATGAATCTAAAGAAAGATCTGTAAAACCTCTACATACAAACGAAAGTATTGCTGAAAGAATTAAAGAAAAGTTAAATAAATGCGGGATATATCATTACAATATTTGAGTTTCCCCCAGATTGACCCAATGATTCAATATAGTTCCAAATAAAATCTCAGCAGGATTGTGTGTGTATATATAAAATGAGAAGTTGATTCAAAAAAAGGGAAGGACTAATAACAATGAAAATAAGGGTTTTTCAAATTATTATTTCTGTATGCCCAGATGTCCCCCAAGACTTTTTCCGAGGGTTTATGAAATCAAGACTATTTTCATAACAGTAAGATGTTACTTACCTTTTTTCTGTGTTGATTTTGCTCTCCTGGTGCCGGAGCACAAATCAGTGGTACCAGGCCGAGCTAGTTAGTAGTTGTGTTCTAGAACTCTGTGCATTCTCAGTTTAAGAAAAAAACAAAGGCAAGTTCTATTTAAGAATGTTCTTGGCAAAGTAGTATAATTTATTAGCTTTAATAAATTTTGGCCCTTCTTTATAATTGAGGTGAAATTCATATAACATCAGATTAACCATAAGCAGTGGCATTTAGCACATTGACAGTGTTTGCAACCATCACCTCTGTATTGTTTCAAGACATCACACATCTTTTTTTTTTTTTTTTTTTTTGACAGAGTCTTGCTCTGTCTCCCAGGCTGGAGTGCAATGGCGTGATCTTGGCTCACTGCAACCTCTGCCACCCAGGTTCAAGTGATTCTCCTGCCTCAGCCTCCCGAGTAGCTGGAATTACAGATGTGCACCGCCATGCCTGGCTTATTTTTGTATTTTTAATAGAGACGGTGTTCTACCCTGTTGGCCAGGCTGATCTCAAACTCCTGGCCTCAGGTGATTCCACCTGCCTTGGCCTCCCAAAGTGCTGGAATTACAAGCATAAGCCACCGTGCCCTGCCGACATCACACATCTTGACCTGTGAACTCAGAAGTACACCTAAACCCACTTCTGTTGCATATTGATGTGTGATGGTTTTCTTTTCTTTTTGAGAGATAGGGTCTCGCTCTGTTGCTCAGGCTAGAGTACAGTGGTGTCATCACAGCTCACTGCAGCCTTGACCTTCTCAGCTCAAGCAATCCTGCCACCTCAGCCTCCCAATTAGCTTGGACCACAGGTGCACAGTACCGTGCCTGGCTAATTTTTAAACTTTTTGTAGGGACAGAGTCTAGCTATGTTGCCCAGGTTGGTCTTAAACTTCTGGGTTCAAACAGTCCTCCCATCTTGGCCTCCCGAAGTGTTGGGATTACAGGGATGAGCCACTGGGCCCAGCTGGTTAACTTGAGAAAACATGGGATTGTTTCAATCGTGAGGTGAACTAGCTGCCTTTTTCATGGAATATCATTTTTACTTCAAGATAATAACTGAAAGCTAAACTGTTTATTTAGACATGGGTATTTTATCGACTTTTTTTTTGAAAAGTCATGGTTATTTCATAGATATTCATGTGAAACTCTAGTTGTCAGCTATTCACAATGTATACATACATCAAAACATCATGTTGTACACTGTAAATATACAATTTTTATTTGTCAGTTAATACCTCAGTAAAGCTATTAAGGTAGACATTGAAGCAATTTGCAAAAATGTGAAACAGTGTTACTCTTATTAGAGTTTTATATTTGTTTTGGAAAATAGTAATTATTCATAACAAATACTTGCTAATTTGTAATATGTTTTTATTTTAAATTAGTAAATGTTAAGTTTCTTCTCAGTTTTAATTTCAACATGGTAAATGTTGATAGATACATATCCAACGTAAGTTCTTTGAGTTCCTCAATAGTTTTTATAAACATAAAGAAATCTTTTTTAGTGCTCGCTTTGGCAGCACATATACTAAAATTGGAACGATACAGAGGAATCTTTTTAAAAAAATTTTTGCCTATTTTTTTTTTTTTTGAAATGGGATCTTGCTTTGTTGCCCAGGCTGATCTCGAACTCCTGGCCTCAAGTAATCTTCCCACCTTAGTCTCTCAAAGTGCTGGGATTATAGGTGTGAGCTACCACACCTGGCCTCCATGTAAGGGAATCTTGAGAATAAAAGTTTTGAGAAGCATTGACAAAGTCAATCTTGACAAACGAAAGTGCTTATATCATTAGATAGGAAGACACTTGTAAAGTTAGAATAATTAAGATAAGGTATATTAGTAAGTGGATTGAAAAATAAACCAATGAAACAATACAAAAGCCAGAAGAGATTCACATGTATAATACAACTTTGTTTATGACAAAATCTCCATGGTAATATAACGAGGAAAAGGTAGTTGTTTTAGTAAATGGTACCAAGTCAATTGGGTGGTATATGGTGGGCATGTCTTGCCAGACAGCAATAACTCAAGCATACCTTGGGAATGATCCTGTGTTCCTTGGTGAATGTTTGTTTAGTGTTCCAGTAATGGCCAACCCTGATGTTTATGCCATACCTGTGAAGGACACCTGGATCCTGGCATGTGCCTTGGAATGCAGGTGGTCCAAGGAACTGAGGCCCATTGTTTTGAGCTAGGTGGAGGCTGCTAAGTGGTGGTTGCTATGCGAAGGGTACTTACTGTAAAACCTGCATGCTATAAAAGGGAATGGTTTTTCCTGTCCAGTCTTCCCCTCCTGGACTCCCTGGACATAAGTTCCCTGAATAAAGCTTATGTCACGCTGCTGTCTTTGGGTCTTTTCTTCAGTCCTCTAGAGGCAGTGCTCTCCTAGCTTGCAAGCTTGGGAATCCAGCACAACAGGTGGCCATAGCAGGGGAAATGTTAGGACTTCCCTTTTCCTTCTCTTTCTTTTTCCTTTGCTAGTTTTTGTTGAAGAAACTGAGGTTTTGTTTCCTTTTCACTGTTTGGATTTTGCTGATTGTATCCCCATGGTGTTTTACCATGCTCCTTGAGTTTTCATGTTGGTAGTTCAGATTTTTTTTTTTTTTTTTTTGAGACAGAGTCTGTCGCCCAGGCAGGAGCAGTGGCACAATCTCTGCTCACAGCAACCTCCGCCTCCCAGGTTCAAGCCATTTTCCTGGCTCAGCCTCCCAAGTACCTGGGACTACAGGCATGTGCCACAACACCCGGCTAAGTTTTTTGTATTTTTAGTAGAGACGGGTGGATCACCTGAAATTAGGAGTTCAAGACCAGCCTGACCAACATGGTGAAACCCCGTCTTTATTAAAAATACAAAAATGAGCTGGGTGTGATGGCGGGCATCTGTAATCCCAGCTACTTGGGAGGCTAAGTCAGGAGAATCGCTTGAACCCAGGAGGTGGAGGTTGCAGTGAGGGTAAGATCACACCACTTGCACTTCAGCCTGGGCAACAGAGTGAGACTCTGTCTCAAAAAAAAAAATCTAGAGTTTGTGGCAAACGTAAGACTTGTAAAGTCAATAAGAAAAATGTCTTTCTTTAATGAAGCAATAATACCGTTTGTTGAACAAGGCAAGTTTAATGTCAAACTCTGCATCTATAGGAATTTTTCTGTTTTTTTTCCAAGACAGAGTCTCACTCTGTCACCCAGGCTGGAGTGCAGTGGCATGATCTTGGCTCACTGCACCTTCTTCTCCCAGGTTCAAGCAATTCTTGTGCCTCAGCCTCCCCAGTAGCTGGGATTACAGGCGTGCACCACCACACCCAGCTAATTTTTTATATTTTAGTAGAGATGGAGTTTCACCATGTTGCCCAGGCTGGTCTCTAACTACACCTGAGCTCAGGCAATCTGTCTGCCTCAGCCTCATAGAATGCTAGGATTACAGGCGTGAGCCATGGCGCCGGGCCAGGAATGGTTTTTTCAGTTTATTGAACCTAAAGACCAGCTGGTGATGTTTGTTAATCATGTAGATTCCTGGACCCATCCCAAGACATTGAAATTCTGTAAGTCTGGTACAGCACTAAGATATCTGCACTTTTCTAAGTGGGTAGTCTCTGCTTCAAGTTGTCTCAAGGTAAAAGAAAGTTTGGGCCGAGTGTGGTGGCTCATGTCTATAATCCCAGCCTTTGGGAGGCCAAGGTGGGAGGATCGCTTGAGCCAGGGAGTTTGAAAGCAGCCTGGGCAACATAGCAAAACTCTGTCTCTACAAAGCATTAAAAAAAAATTAGCTCTGCATGGTGGCACACACCTGTAGTCCCAGTTACTGGGGAGGCTGAGGTGGGAGGATTGATTGAGTCCAGGAGGTTGAGGCTGCAGTGAGCTGTGATTATGCCACTGCACTCCAGCCTGGGTGACAGAGCTAGACCCTTTCTCAAAACCAAACCAAAACAAAACAAAACAAAATAAGAAAGTCTATAGGCAGGGGGGAAATGACCACTAATTTAAACTTCCTTCTCTTTCTTTTTTTTTTTGAGACGGAGTTTCGCCCTGTCACCGGGCTGGAGTGCAGTGGTGCGATCTCGGCTCACTGCAACCTCCGGCTCCCAGGTTCAAGTGATTCTCCTGCCTCAGCCTCCAGAGTAGCTGGGACTACAGGCGTGTGCTACCACTCCCAGCTAATTTTTGTGTTTTTAGTAGAGACGGGGTTTCACCGTATTGGCCAGGCTGGTCTCGAACTCCTGACCTCATGACCCACCCACATCGACCTCACAGGCATGAGCCACTGCACCCGGCCCTCCTCTTTCGTTTATACAAATATGTACTAGCTTTAGATAAAAGAAATATAGGCCGGGCGCGGTGGCTCACACCTGTAATCCCAGCACTTTGGGAGGCCGAGGCGGGCGGATCAGGAGGTCAGGAGATCGAGACCATCCTGGCTAACACAGTGAAACCCCGTCTCTACTAAAAATACAAAAAAATAGCCGGGCGAGGTGGCGGGCGCCTGTAGTCCCAGCTACTCAGGAGGCTGAGGCAGGACAATGGCGTGAACCCCGGGGGGCGGAGCCTGCAGTGATCCGAGATCGCGCCACTGCACTCTAGCCTGGGTGACAGCGAGACTCTGTCTCAAAAAAAAAAAAAAAAAAGAAATATATAACCTGTATGCACATTTTTACATATGTTTTTCAGTCTGTAGGATTATATGGGACATACCGTTAAGCAAGTAGCAGATTCCAGGCTGATCAGCACGGGCTGTTGAACATGTGACTTTGTTTTGTCGTAATTATTTATTCATATGTCTTTGTGTCCCAGCACCCTGTGCAGTCTCTGAAACAGATTATACTTTGAAAACCCTTTTGAATGATCTGTGGGAAAGTAGGTTTTCTTTATAGCAATTCTGTACTCCTTTGTGGTTCTGTGTAGAAAAGTAGTATGAGTGATTATATGGGCCTGGAGTGATCTTTGTGTTGTGGTCTTTGATACACTTCATAACATACTTGGGCATCTTTATTATTTAAGGATTAAAATATCGTGCATGACACGTGATTAGGTTCATTGCTTGAGACTCAGTATAAATTGCCTATGGTATCTGTATACAGAATTTGATAATAGTTCCTTTAGGTTGGGGTTAACTTAAAATTTACCATGTTTTTATCTATGAGCCAAGATTTGTTTGGCATAAAGGAAACTAACGCTTTAAATCTCTTCTTAAACCACTTTTATCAACAACTCTTGGCATGGTAATATACGTGTTAATTACATATTCATATTTACTTCATAAAATAATTCTGACTCAACCTCTTAGCTGTTAATGTATGTACATGAAAATTTTAAATGTTAGATTTTCATTTTTAATTTGGGGAGATGTACAATATAGCTATATTAAAGAAAAATTTAAAACTTAGATCACTTATTATCCTTTCAGCTTTGTATAAAAACTGCATTTCCAAAAACAATTTATGTTTCATTATAACCCATGTTTCCTTATTTCCTAATATAATTATGAAAATAAAGGTTTTATAATTTAAAATCTTTTATTTCAGACCATATGGAAGAGACTTTTAAAGTATGCTATATTGTTTGTTTGAATTTTCAGTGTCTGTTAACCCTTGAAAGTCAAGGGACTATTAAAGACAGTGGTATTGGCTGGGCCCAGTGCAGTAGTGTTTACAACCAGTTACAGATTTCTTTGTTTCTTCTCCACTAACACTGTTTCAGTTGACTAGCCTTAAAAAAAAAAAAGTACCTATTAAAATAAAATTTAGCAGGTTTTACTCCTCCCCATTAAAACAAACAAATTTGACTTTAGAGAACTTATTTTTTAAAAAGGGGGCTTTATTTTTTCTAGGTGATTAAGTATCAAATGTTAGAAATATTGCTTTGTCAGCTGTTAATGAGGGGAAAAAAGTAAGCGAAAACTATTTTTAGAAACCCCATTTATTAAGCATATTGCATGTGTGAGCACATATTCACAGGTCATAGATATTCTGTGGCAGCTGTAGATGTGCTAATGGCAGCAGAGCAATTTCCCTAGTTGCAATTCTGTCCGTTATGAGAACGTGTCAGGTAATTGTTACCTTTTCTTTTTTTTTGAGACAGGGTCTTACTCTTCTGCCCAGGCTGGAGTTCAGTGGTGCAAATACAGCTCACTGCACCCTAGACCTCCTGGGCTCAAGCAGTCCCCCAACCCCAAGTAGCTGGCACTATGCCCTGCTGATTTTATTTTTTTAATTTTCAGTAGAGTTGAGATCTTGCTGTGTAGCCTGGTCTCAAACTCCTGGGCTCAAGCGATTCGTCTACCTTGGCCTCCCAAAGTGCTGAGATTACAGGGCCCAATTGTTGTCTTTTCAGTGTTGTTATGTGTGCTAAAGTGATGTTAATTTTTTTTTTTTTTTTTTTTGCTTCACTAATCTACTTGAATAAGATGTTAGAAAGAAAGAAAACCTTTATAAACACTTTGAGTAACCATGTGAGGGATTTGACAGGATAACGTGGAAATACCACATGCTCGCAAAGAAATCTTTCTAACCTACAGTGATTACCAGAAAAAGACATTTTTATAAGGGGATTTTTTTTTTTTTAATTTAAAGAGTGTATAGTTGCAAAATGTTTAGCAAGCTGTAACTTTTGACCAATGTGTTAGCACTTGTAGTATTTTATTTTGCTTTTGGTATTTTTTTTTCTTTGAATTGTATTTCACTCTGGTCATCCAACAGCAAGCTTTTCTAGCTTTTTTTTTTTTTTTTTTTTTTGAGACGAAGTCTTGCTCTGTCGCCCCGGCTGGAGTGCAGTGGCATGATCTCGGCTCACTGCAACCTCTGCTTCTCGGGTTCAAGAGATTCTCCTGCCTCAGCCCCCTGAGTAGCTGGGACTACAGGCATGTGCCACCATACCCCACGAATTTCTAGCTTCTTATTTAATATATATGTGATATATTTGTTTTTGCATGTTGGCTTTTGGAGATGTCTTAATTTTTGTTTAGAAAATCAAATGATCTTACGACATTTTAAAGAAACATTGTGTGAGCCCTGACCAATATTTGTAACTTGAATAATCTTCAGAATGCTCCTGTCAGATTTCTATTAGTTATACTGATTTTTTTAGGCTGATTAGGATCATTTTGAAAGTGCTCGTAATAAATGCCTCTAACTACATAACCTTGATTTTTCTCAGAGTCTAGACAAGCCATATAAAAATAGACGTTAGTTTCCAAGCTCAGATCAAATGTAAGTGCTGTCAGACCTCAAGGTCCGTGGATCCGTCGATGTTTATTTTGCCCCTTGCTCTATAGAAGGCTCCTTGTGTTTAAATTTTAACTAGTTTTTAGAGTAATTTCAATATAGATGAATTAGTTATATCCTGATATGAATGTGTATTATTTTTAGGTTCTTAAATGTAGTTAGTGGCTACTCATAAAAATCTGAATATTATTTAGGCATTGGTTTGTGTGGTAGTGTCTTTGTCTGAACATCCCTTGTATAAAATTACCTCATAATATCTATTTATAGGTTCAGAAACTGACTCTTAGTCTGAAGGTCTCATTGTACTCTTTTTTTTTTCTTGAATACGTAGAAACTACCTATAAAGTATTGCATATTAGGATTTATTGCCTAACATAATTACTCCAATAGGCTAGCCTCTCAAGAAATGCCTATAAAGACAGCCTTATTTTATAAGTTACCTGACATTAGGGTTGTAAAGTGGGTCTAAATAGTTTGAAAAAATATATATTCCTAACTGCCATGTAGTTTCTTAATACCAATCTCACACTCTTAACTTTGTATTTCTTATCACTGAGAAGGTGAGGTGGCCTTTGTTACATTTATTCCTTTTTTCTCTTTCAACAGGGGAAAGTGCAGTGTTGCCCTTCTGAATGAGACAGAATCAGTATTGTCATATCTTGATAAGGAGGTAATTCACAATCATACTTGTTTTGTTTTTTCCCCCTTTATTTCACATGAAGCTCTTTCCTTGGAATTTATTTCTTTTTGTACAAAAGTATTATTCCACCATTATATTAATAGCAGTATTATAGTAAAAGTATAATGACTAGAATGCATTCGGATAAATTTGATTTTTCTGGTTATCTGAGATAAGAGTTAGCAAAAACTGTGTCTGTTTTTCAGTTGGTAATGAATGGCATTATAGAGAATGGTACATGGATTTAGTTGATAGTAGATGGATATTTTTGACTTTATGAAATTAATGCTTTAGTGTGCTTGGCTCCCCTTTCTGTTTTGTTTTTGTTTTTATCTCTTGAATAAATGGTTTTTCTTTTAGACTATTTCCAGATGAGATTTTACCTTTGGTGGTCTGCTTTCTGGAATCCTAATAAATTTTGTCAGTTAAAAATATTTTTCACTTGCCGGGCACGGTGGCTCACGCCTGTAATCCCAGCACTTTGGGAGGCCGAGGCGGGCAGATCACGAGGTCAGGAGATCGAGACCATCTTGGCTAACACGGTGAAACCCCGTCTCTACTAAAAATACAAAAAATTAGCCGGGCGTGGTGGTGGGCGCCTGTAGTCACAGCTACTCGGGAGGCTGAGGCAGGAGAATGGTGTGAACCCGGGAGGCAGCACTTGCAGTGAGCCGAGATCACGCAACTGCAGTCCAGCCTGGGCGACAGATCGAGACTCTGTCTCAAAAAAAAATATATATATATATATTTTTTTTTTTTTGAGGTTTTTTCACTAAACCTCAACAAGAAATGTAGTTAACAAGTTGAGATAGAGCATACACTTCATTGAGAGGAGGAAATTTTTATAAGCAGAATATTCCATGGTATGCATAGTTTTAGGTGGCATTTAAAGCAACATTGTTTGTATGGTGGGAAACATATTTTAGTATCAGTGATGCTTCAGTATTTAATCTTTATGATTTTTTCCTTCTCCCCCAAAAGCTTTATTACATATATGTATGTTTTATTTTTTGGAGACAAAGTCTCACTCTATGCCCCAGTCTGGAATGCAGTGACGTGATCTTGACCCACTGCAACCTCCACCTCCCAGGTTCAAGCAATTCTCATGCTTCAGCCTCCTGAGTAGCTGGGATCATAGGTGCCCGCCACCATACCCGGCTAATTTTTGTGTTTTTGGTAGAGATGGGGTTTCGCCATGTTTGCTAGGCTGGTCTTCAACTCCTGGCCTCAGGTGATCTGCCTTCCTCGGCCTCCCAAAGTGCTGTGATCAGAGGCATGAGCCACTGTGCCTGGCCTGTTTTTTGTTTTTTTTTTAAGGGACTTTTTTTTTTTTTTTTTTAATCTTATACTCAAGTGTTGCCCATTTATCTCAAATGAAGAAAATATAACAGAAAAAGTTTGATACAATCATGCTGAACCCACTATACATTAGAAAACCTAATAGGAAATAAGAAAACCAACAGAAAAACACAATTCAAAGCAGAAAAAAGGCTACTAGACTTTGTAACTTACCTTTGTAAAATTTAGATAGGCTTTTCTCATTAGTCTGTCCAACAGAATGATGGATTATAATATGGATAATGATAATGCCCAGAAATTAGCATTATTTCACAGAAGCAGAAAGAAAGAGGCAAAACATTCAATGCATTTCATTGTATTAAATTTTCTTTTTCGGCCGAACGTGGTGGCTCACACATGTAATCCCAGTGCTTTGGGAGGCCGAGGTGGGCAGATCACGAGGTCAGGAGTTCGAGACCAGCCTGACTAATATGGTAAAAGCCTGTATCTACTAAAAATACAAAAATTAGCTGGGCCATACAAAAATTAACCAGGTGTGGTGGCGCATGCCTGTAATCCCAGCTGCTCGGGAGGTTGAGGTAGGAGAATCCCTTGGATCTGGGAGGCGGAGGTTGCAGTGAGCCGAGATCACGCTACTGTACCTCCAGTCTGGGTGACAGAGTGAGATCTTTCTTAAAAAAAAATAGACATTGGAGAGGGGTAAGGACTGAAAAATTACCTGTTGGGTACACTGTTCACTATTCAGGTGATGGGTACACTAAAAGCCTAGACTTTACCATGTCACAGTGTATGCATATAAGAACTCTGCACTTGTACCCCCTAAATATATAAAAACTTAAAAATAAAATATTGAGATTGGCATAGTTGAAGACAGTAACCCAAAGAATAACTTTGTAATTATCATCCTTTACTTTTAACTCTGTGTTCTTGAAATTGGCCTATCTGGAACCTTTTCTTCTTCTTTTTTACAACTTCTATTATAAACCAAACATATTTTGAATATTTTCCCATATCAGGACATACAAATCTAAGGATTTTAAGCAACTTATATGACCCAAATAATCATTTCATCTCATTATATTGTAGAGTATGGCAAGCTCCTGTTTTTATTGGAGTACCATGCTAATAGATTTTACAGATAACAAGTGACCTGAAGTATCTTTGCTTTTACATCTGATGGTGGCTGCGTGTGGGGGCTCATGTCTGTGATCCCAGCACTTTGGGAGGTTGAGGCAGGAGGATTGCTTGAGCCCAGGAGTTTGAGACCAGCCTAGGCAACATAGTGAGACCTCGTCTCTATTAAAAAAAAAGAAAAACAAAATCTGATGTTGAGTCAGTGGCAATAACTTCAGTTACTGAGTAATATTTATTACTCAGGTCTGTAGAGCAAACAAAAAATTAAACAATTCCGATTACATAGTGATCATCCCGTGTAGCTTTGTTAAGTTGTTTTTTTTTTTTTTCTTTGAGACGAAGTCTCGCTCTTGTCCCCCAGGCAGGAGTGCAATGGTGCAATCTTGGCTCACTGCAACCTCCGCCTCCTGTGTTCAAGTGATTCTCCTGCCTCAGCCTCCTGAGCAGCTGGGATTACAGGTGCCTGCCACCACACCCGTCTAATTTTTCTAGGGGATTTCACCATGTTGGCCAGGCTAGTCTCGAACTCCTGACCTCAGGTGATCCGCCCGCCTCAGCCTCCCAAAATGCTGGGATTATATGCATGAGCCACTGTGCCTGGCCTAAGCTGGTTGTTTTATTTATTCCTGCAGATTTCTTCTTTTCCTTAGATAGCACTTTAACAATATGCATAAATTGTCACGTATTGGTGTCCCCCCCCCCTTTTTTTTTTTTAACAGTTTTTTTGTTTAAACTTTTTTCCTGACAGTGAGCAATGAATAAAGTACAGCACAGAATTTCTCAGTGGATGGAATAACTCTGTTTTTTTTCCCTTTCCCCTTATCACAGTATGTAAGATCTCCCATAGGAGAGACTTTTACTGTCTGACAGATTATCTTTTATTTGCAGTTTCCTTTGCTGCGGCTTGGTAAAGTTCTGGTAGTAGGGACAGGTCCTTCCAGGATATAATACAGAGAATTGGGCAGCCGATGACCTTTGGGATCATAGTGGGAAGCAGAAGACAGGACTTCTGCTTCTGGTTCAGCTAATCTCTAGTGGTTATATGGAATTCAACAAAGGACTGCTGCCGGGTCATTTTGCCCATTAGGCTCAGAAACAAGGACATATGAGCTTTGTAAAGGAGGATTGGAAATTTTGGTGTGTGTGCTGTTGGTGAGCGTGTATATAGCTATGTTTGTATATCTATATATATACATATGTATGCCTCAGTACTTAAAGAACTGCAGAACTATAGTTCATACATGTTTAATTAAATATTTACAAACTGGTATTATTATAATAGTAAACCACATGTAAGTTCAACTCGTGTGGTTTAATGTGAGATATGTATACTTTTTAATCTTTTGACTAAAAACTGGGATGGACATTACAAAAGTAAGAGTACCTGGTATCTGTGAAGTCTTCCCTTCCGTTTGGTGTGGACTTCAGAAGTTTATAAGATGATTTGACTTTACGTGTCTTACCTTGGAGTTATGGTTTAATTTGCTAGCTTTTGAAACTCTGCTTTAGAGAGCAAATGGTTTTCTTTTAGACTAAAACAAATAATAGAACTTTATAATCTACTTTGTTTCAAGCTGTTTCTTTTGGCTTGATTTAATTTTGTACTGTTTTACATGATGACAGTAACACCATGCTCTCCTTAAAGATTTATGAGTTTATTCACCAAAATGAAATTTTATATACTCTCTGGGGTTTATGTGTTCATTATAGCAACACTGATTTTAATGCTTTATAAAAAGTAGAAGGAATTAAGTATACCTATGTATTTTGTCATATTTTTCAGGATACCTTCTTCTACTCATTGGTCTATGACCCCTCTTTGAAAACACTATTAGCTGACAAAGGTGAAATTAGAGTGGGACCTAGATATCAAGCAGACATTCCAGAAATGCTGTTAGAAGGTATGTTTTTCTGCGTGTTTGCAGTTTTGTGAAACAAATATATCTTGAAACTCAAATATACATGTCCTCATGTAGAAGAGGCAATGTTCAGGGCAAAGTCTAAAAGTTATAAGCACTTGCAATTTTACTGTTCTTTGTAAAAAATAAAAAAAAAAAAAAATAAATAGACATGAGGCCTCGCTATGTTGCCAAGGCTGGTCTTGATCTCCTGGCCTCAAACAATCCTCCCACCTCGAACTCCCAAAAGTGATGCTATTATAGGTGTGGTCTGGCCAGCACTTCCAATTTTAGAAGTACAAAATTACCACATTTTAATGTACTTTGTTTTTACTACACTTCATATATATCTAGTTTTTTAAAACATTGAAGGTTTGTGGCAACCCTGTTGAGCAAGTCATTTGGTGCCATTTTTCCAAAAGGACAGTGTCTCTGTGTCAAATTTTGGTAATTCTTGAAACATTTCAAACCTTTTCATTATTATAATATCTGTTATGGTGATCTGTGATCAGTGATCTTAGATGTAACTATTGTAATTGTTTTGGGGCCACGAACCGTACCCATATGAAAGGATAAACTGAATTGATAAATGCTGTGTGTTCTGAGTGCTCCACTGACTGTGCCTTCCCTGCCTCTTTCTCTCTCCTGGGGTCTCCCTATTTTATGAGACACAACAATATTGAACTTAAGCCAGTTAATAACCCTGCAGTGGCCCATAAGTGTTCAAGTGAAAGGAAAAGTAGCATGTCTCTCACTTTAAATCAAAAGCAAGAAATGAAGCTAGTGAGGAAGGCATGTCAGAAGCCAAGACAGGCCAAAAGCCAGGCCTCTTCCCCCAGTTAGCCAAGTTGTGAATGCAAAGGAAAAGTTCTTGAAGGAAATTAAAAGTGCTACTCCACACTCCAGCCTGGGCGACAGAGCGAGACTCTGTCTCAAAAAAAAAAAAACAAAAAAAAACTACACCAGTGAACACACATGAATGATAAAAAAAAGCAAAACAGGCTGGGTGCAGTGGCTCGTGCCTTTAATCCCAACACTTTGGGGGGCTGCAGCAGGTGGATTACTTGAGACCAGGAGTTCGAGACCAGCCTGGTCAACATGGTGAAACACCATCTCTACTAAAAATACAAAAACTAGCCAAGTATGATGGTGTATGCCTGTATTCCCAACTAATCGGGAGGCTGAGGCAAGAGAATCCCTTGAACCTCGAAGGCAGAGGGGTTGGAGTGAGCCAAGATTGTGCCGCTACACTCCAGCTTGGGCAACAGAGTGAGACTTTGTCTAAAAAAAAAAAAAAAGAAAGAAAAAACAGCCTTACTGCTTTACTGCTGATACCATGGAGAATGTCTTAGTGGCCTAGATAGAAGATCAAACCACCAAGAACATTCCTTTAAGCCAAAGCCTAATGCAGAGCAGAGCGCTAACTCTCTTCAATTCTATGAAGACTGAGAGGTGAGGAAGCTGGAGAAGAAAAGTTTGAAGCTAGCAGAGGTTGGTTCATGGGGTTTAAGGAAAAAATTCTTCATCATAACATAAAAATGCAAGTAAAGCAGCAAGTGCTGATGTAGAAGCTGCAGCAAGTTATCCAAATCTAGCTAAGGTCACTGATGAAGGCTTCTATGCTAAACAACAGAGTTTCAATGTAGATAAAACAGCTTTCTATTGGAAGAAGATGCCATCTAGGACTTTCATAGCTAGAAGCATCAAAGGACAGGCTGACTCTCTGATTAGTGACTAATGCAGCTGGTGACTTGAAGCCAATCCTCTTTTGCCATTCCAAAAATCCCAGACTCCTTAAGAATTACGCTAAATCTGCTCTGCCTGTGTCCCGTAAATAGAACAACAAAGCCTAAATGACAGCACCTCTGTTTACAGCATGGTTTACTGAATATTTTAAGCTCGCTATTGAGACCTACTGCTTAGGAAAAAGGATTCCTTTCAGAATTCTTTTCAAAAACTGCTCATTGATAATGCTCCTTATCACCCAAGACCTCTAATGGGGATGTACAAGGAGGTGAATGTTGTTTGCATGACTGCTGAGACAACATCCATTCTGGAGCCTATGGATCAAGGAGAAATTTTGACTTTCACATTTTATTATTAAGAAATAACATCACCTAAGGCTGTACTTGCCATAGATAATGATTCCTCTGATGGATCTGAGTAGTCAATCGAAAACCTTCTGGAAAGGATTCTCCATTCTAGATGCCAGTGACAACAATTGTAATTGATAGGAGGAGGTCAAAATATTAATATTAACAGGAGTTTAGAAGTTGATTCCAACACTCGTGAATAACTTTGAAGGGTTTACGACTTCAGTGGCGGAAGTAACTGTAGTTATGGTGGATATAATATGCAAGAAAACTACAGTGAGAGTGGGCCCTGAAGATGTGACTGACTGAATTGCTGCAATCTTGTGGTAAAACTTGGATGAATGAGTAGTTGATTCTTATGGATGAGCAAAGAAAGTGGTTTCTTGAGATGGAATCTACTCCTGGTGAAGATGTTGTGAACACTGTTGAAATGGCAATGAAGGGTTTGGAATATTACATAAACTTAGTTGGCAAAGCAGTGGCAGGGTTTGAGAGGGTTGTCTCTGTTTTTGAAAGAAGTCTACTGGCCGGGCGCGGTGGCTCACGCCTGTAATCCCAGCACTTTGGGAGGCCGAGGCAGGCGGATCACGAGGTCAGGAGATTGAGACCATCCTGGCTAACATGGTGAAACCCCGTCTCTACTAAAAATACAAAAAATTAGCCGGCCGTGGTGGCGGGCGCCTATAGTCCCAGCTACTCGGGAGGCTGAGGCAGGAGAATGGCGTGGAACCCGGGAGGCAGAGGTTGCAGTGAGCCGAGATCACGCCACTGCACTCCAGCCTGGGTGACAGAGTGAGACTCCGTCTACAAACAAAAACAGAAAAAAAAAGGAAGGAAGTCTACCATAGGTAAAATGCTATGTCAGCTGTTTAACCTATGCTCACATCACATGCTACAGAGCATCACAGGCAACAGAGAAAAACTTTTTTTTTTAGAGACAGAGTCTCGCTCTGTGGCCCAGGCTGAAGTGCAGTGGCACAATCTTGGCTCACTGCAGCTTCCGCCCCCTGGGTTCAAACGATTCCTGTGCCTCGACCTCTCGAGTAGCTGGGATTATAGACATGTGCCACCATGCCCGGCTAATTTTTTTGTAGTTTTAGTAGAGATGGGGTTTTGCCTTGTTGGCCAGGCTGGTCTTGAACTCCTGACTTCAAGCGATCTGTCCACCTTGGCGTCCCAAAGTGCTGGGATTACAGGTGTGTGCCATCCCCCCACCCCACCTGCCTCCCACCCCGCCTCCCACTGCCAGCAGTCTTGGAATGTTTTAACCAGAAACAAGGAATACCTTTCCTTTCTTCAAGGCTACTTCTGAGTATTTATTTTTACATTTTATAACTTGGTAGTTTTCTTTGTTAAGTATTCATCTCTAACAAAAACAACAGATTTATCGATTTTATTGAAAAATACCGTATTTTTCATCATAAATGTAGAAGCCATTTTGAACTCTTATTTCAGCCTGAAGCATTAAAGCATATGCAGAATGTTTCTTTTCACTTGTAATCAGGCAACTGGGTGGATGCAAAGTTTAAAGAACTCTTCTTTTTTTTTGAAACGGAGTTTTGCTCTTGTTGCCCAGGCTGGAGTGCAGTGGCGTGATCTCAGCTCACTGCAACCTCTGCCTCCCAGGTTCAAGCGATTCTCCTGCATCAGTCTCCCGAGTGGCTGGGATTACAGGTGCCTGCCACCACACCCAGCTAATTTTTGTATTTTTAGCAGGGACAGGGTTTCGCCGTGTTGGCCAGGCTGGTCTTGAACTCCTGACCTCAGGTGATCCACCTGCCTTGGCCTCCCAAGGTGCTGGGATTACAAGCATGAGCCTCTGTGCCCAGCCACCCTTCTTTTTTCTAATGACTATTTTTTTGGGGGAGAAGGAGTGGGGATACCAGTAGGTATACCAGTAATTAATCACACTTGAAAAACGTGGTCATTGCCATCACAGAAACTCCCATATGTAGCTAGTACCTGATTGCAGGGAAGTTAAATAGTAGGACATATCATATTCAAGAACAGATGTTTAGGATTTGCTGGAATCCATTCTTCCTAACCCTTTTAGTACTCCTGAGTGGGTACATTTCCACCAGTGGCCAGATTCTAATTTGCATTGGCATGGAATGTAGAACTGGAATTAATATCTTGGGTAGGTGGCAGCAGCAGCACTCTGCCAGGATATGTTACAGGCTTGCTTTCTTTGTGAACATGTCTTGATGGATACTAAGAGATTGTTGCAGCATTTGTCTTGCTAGGGAATAAATCTTTTTGTGGCTTTTCGATTTTTAAATTCATTTATGGCTACCCATCACCTAACAAACTCTAGAGATCTGAAAAGAGTATGTAGTTTACAAATGAAAGTAAAGGTGTCTTTTAGATTTTACATCTTTCACTGAGTCTGAATAAACCACCTAGAAAATTTTCCATAAAAGAGAAGTTTTGAGTCATTATTTAAATGTATTATAACATCGGAATTTTAAGAAAAATTTGTTTTACATATTAAATTTAAATTTTAACTGTTAAAGTATGTTATGACAACCTTAAATTATTAAACGAAAATGACTCTAGGTTCACAAGTTTGGGTAATCCTGACTATACTATGTTTTAATTGAGTAACCTTGGGGAAATGATTAACCCCTCCAAGTTCCCGTTTCTTTCTCTTTAAACAGGGAATGATAGTGTATGTAGTACATTATATCGTTGTGATGAGCAAATGAGGTAATTCTTGTCATGCAGTTAGCACAGCTCCCAGCTGTTACAGTCCTCTCCCCCTGGCCTCTAGTACCACTATTTAATAGCTGTTATCGGCCGGGTGCAGTGGCTCATGCCTGTAATCCCAGCACTTTGGGAGGCTGAGGCGGGCAGATCATTTGAGGTCAGGAGTTCGAGACCAGCTTGACCAACCATGGTGAAACCCCATCTCTACTAAAAAATACAAAAATTAGCCGAGTGTGGTGGTGGGTACCTGTAATCTCAGCTACTCAGGAGGCTGAGGCAGGAGAATCGCTTGAACGCAGGAGGCGGAGGTTGCAGTGAGCCAAGATCGTACCACTGCACTCCAGCATGGGTGACAGAGTGAGACTCCCTCTCCAAAAAAAAAAAAAAAAAAAAAAAAAAAAAAAAAAAAAAAAAAAAAAAAAAAAAAAAAAAAAAAAAAGCTGTTCTCACCAATCACACTCTTTACTCTTTTTGAGTGTTAAAGAATTAAAATAGTATATCTTTTGTTACACTGTATGCACTTAAAACTTGTATTAACTCATATTCTGTTGGCAAACAGGAAAATGTTAGTATAGAGTGAAAATTGTGTCAGTTCATATGTGGCTTTCCCCAGCAATAAGGGAAACAAGTGTTCTCACAGATAAGGAGAGTTTAAGAAAGAGCAAGTGGAAATTTTTACAAAAGTGCCTTCCTTTGATTTAAGCAGTGGCTGATTTTGTGGTCTGAAAATCTGAGACACTTTCCACTGTGTTAAAACTATATGGGGAAGCTTTGAGTTACAGATGAAGAGACTCTGAAGATATTTCCTTCAGTGTTTGGGGGAAAAATTGCATTCTGGATTCAATTTTTAATTTATTTGAAGCTGTAAAAAGGGACCTACAGCTCAGTGGAAGAAGCATGAGTCCAGGGTTTAAGGAGATAAAAGATCAGCGGACCTTTATGCTTGGTGCAAATGGCAGTAGAGATTTAATTGTTTTATTATGATTGTTACTTTTTTTGGAATGCTCTGGTTACCAACTTTCCTAGGTTTTGCAAGTTTTATCCTATTTTTTCATAAACCCTATTACCTTCAATTGGTAGTTTTGCAGAATATGAACTTCTTAACAATGTAGTGGATAGTCGTTAACTTAGAAACACTGACCTGTAAGAATTGTTTAAGCAGGTATTGATTGCCATCATATAAAACAGGAATTTTCAGCCATAGGGCAATTTTGTCCTCCAGGAGAATTAGACAATATTAGACATTTTAGTTGTCACGTCTGGTAGAGGGGTAGAGGTGGGAAGGGGCACCTAGTGGGGAGAGGCCAGGTATGAAAAATTTATAGGAACATAGTAAGCATTCAATCAATGTTAGCTAATATTTACATAATTATAATACTATGTACATTTTCAAATACAAATGATTATATGGTCTGGTCTATTTCTGTACATTTGATTGCGTTTGTTTGGGTTTTTTTTTGTTTCTTTGGTTTTTTTTGAGACGGAGTCTCACTCTGTCACCCAGGCTGGAGTGCAGTGGCACGATCTCGGTTCACTGCAAGCTCCACCTCCTGAGTTCATGCCATTTTCCTGCCTCAGCCTCCCGAGTAGCTGGGACTACAGGCTCCCACCACCTCGCCCGGCTAATTTTTTTGTATTTTTAGTAGAGGCGGGGTTTCAAGGATGGTCTCGATCTCCTGACCTCGTGAACCTCCTGCCTCGGCCTCCCAAAGTGCTGGGATTATAGGCATGAGCCACCGTGCCCTTGATTGTGTTTGTTTTTATGGTAGTACATACAACATTGTTTTGATTACTGTTGCCATATATTATAATCTTATCCAGTTGAGTTAATCCTTTCCCTTATTTTAGAACTATTTCATTTGTAGATATTCAAAACATTTTTTATGTACTTCCAAAACTAATTCTTTTATGGCCATGCATCACCTAATGACAGCAATACATTCTGATAAATGTGTCCTTAGGTGATTTCATTGCTGTGCCAACATCATAGAGCATACTTCCACAAACCTAGATTGGTGCAGCTTACTAAACACCCAGGCTATATGGTATAGCCTGTTGCTCCCAGGCTACAAACCTGTACAGCATGTTACTATACTGAATACTGTAGGGAATTAAAACACAATAGTAAGTGCTGTGTATCTAAACATATCTAAGTATAGAAAAGGTATTGTAAAAATACAGTAAAAAGATAATAAGTGGTGCACCCACTGTGTAGGGCACTTACCGTGAATGGAGCTTGCAGCACTGGAAGTTGCTTTGGGTGAGTCAGTGAGTGAGTGGTACGTGGATGTGAAGGACTAGGACATTACTGTAGACTTTATAAACACTGTACACTTAGGCTATACTAATTTTATTTAAAAATTATCTTCAGTAATAAATTAGCTTGCTCAACTTTATTTTTTTTTTAACTTTTTGACTCTTCTATAAAAACACTTAAATATAAACACTGTGAGACTCAAAGAAGGGCCAGATGATGGAAGTTTTTAATACTGCCATCCTGAGATTACCAAAAGAGTAGGGAATTGGTGCTGGGCATGGTGGCTCATGCTTGTAATCCCAGCGCTTAGGAATTGGAAGGCTGAGGCTGGCGGATCACTTGAGGTCAGGAATTCGAGACCAGCCTGGCCAACATGGTGAAACCCCATCTCTACTAAAAATATAAAAAATTAGCTGGGCATTGTGGTGCGTGCCTGTAGGCCCAGCTATTTTGGGAGGCTGAGGCCGGAGAATCACATAAGCCCAGGAGGTTGAAGCTGCAGTGAGCTGTGGTTGTCCGCCACTGTACTCCAGCCAGGGTGACAGAGCGAGACCTTGTCTCAAAAAAAAAGGCCGGGTGTGGTGGCTCACTTCTGTAATCCCAGCACTTTGGGAGGCTGAGTTGGGTGGATCGCCTGAGGTCAGGAGTTCAAGACCAGCCTGGCCAACATGGTGAAACCCCGTCTCAACTAAAAATACAAAAAAATTAGCTGGTCGTGGTGGTGGGCACTTGTAATCCCAGCTACTTCGGGAGGCTGAGGCAGGAGAATGGCTTGAACCCGGGAGATGGAAGTTGCAGTGAGCCGAGATCATGGCATTGCACTCCAGCGTGGGCAACAAGAAAAAAAAGAAAAAAAAAAAGAGTAGGGTGAAGGGAGTTAGTGACACAGGTTACGCGAGAGCAGGGCTAGCAAAGGCTGCATTGCTGCCTGGTTATGTGGATGAACCTCCGAGGTAATCTCCAAGCTGCCCTCAGAAAGGTGTAGCTTGGGGTGAAGTGTCTGTGTCAGATCTTTGGTCTCTTTTTCCTGTAAGTTAGTCTTTCTTAGGTTCATTTAAAGGGGCCTCAGAGAAATCCTGTTTGCATTTGCGGTTTACTTCACTAGTGTAGATTTCCTCTACATATGCAGATCTCCCCCCATAAAAGACAGCCTTTCAGGGCTGGCTAATCTTGTGTTTATTGATCTCAGAATAGCCATCTGGAAATATGCTGAAGAAGTATATTTTCAGGTGAAATATTCTGGTTTTACCTCACTTCTTGATATCAGTTGAAGTAGAAACTGGGTCTCCCTGTGTTGACCAGGCTGCTCTTAAACTCTTGGCCTCAAATGATCCTCCTACCTTGGCCTCCCAAAGTGCTGGGATTACAGATGTGAGCCACTGCACCCTGGCCTTGCTTTTTTATTTACTCAAATCATCTGATCTTCTTTTGAAGATTTTGAAATTTCTTTATGTAAAATCTCCAACTTTATTTCCTAGTGTTTTATATTTTTATTGTCAAAATGAATGTGACTTTAAAAAATTATAGTAACTTATTATTCTTTTGATTCATAACTTAATATGTTGGCCAGAACTTTCAGAACAATATTGAGCAAAAACGGTGATAAAAGACATCCTTGTGTGTTTCTGAATTACATATAATATAAAAAGTATAGTACTCTGATGGCTGGTGCAAAGAAAACGTATGGTATTTGGAACAAAGATTGTTTCAAATGGCCTAAGAAAGGGCCTTTAGGAATCCTTAGTTCTTCAGAGTATTTGAACAACACTTTGTGCTCAAAATTCTTAAGAAGTACTTTGTCAGTATTTTGTAGAGATTTAAAAATATAACTGGAGGGTTAGGGCTAACATTTAAAATAGTTGCTGGGTCTACATTTCTTCAAAATTAAATGAAGCGAAAATAGGAAGCTGTATACAATCACACATTTAGTTGGGAAATACATTTGTAGGAATTTAGAGGTTAGGGGAGATCATCATGGTCTGTGTTTTTTGATGATATGGCACTTGAGCAGATTGGAATTGCCCAGATTATCATACGTGGAGGAGGAAGGGGAGATTATTATAGAGACTGGAATGAACATTAACATGGAATTAATCTTGGTTCAGTTTTTGGCTCATTCCATTGTTACCAGGGCCATTCCAAAGATTGTTGCTAGCGTAGCTGAAAAAAATTTAATTATAAAAGTTCTAAATAAGTTCATTCAAGAGCTTTTTAAAAGTTTTTTCCATGTGAAGAAGTGATCAAACCGATATGAATGTAATTATTTGGTCTATTCAAAATGAGAGTCTCCTCTTAGTTTGAAATGATCGCTTGATATAGAGAATTTCTATATTTTTTTGTTCTTCTTGCTATCTTTCTTCTCAGCCCATGATTGTCTATGTTTTTGGTGTTAGTTTAAATGCTTTCAAGAGTGTTTTATTATTGTTTACAGTGAATTTATTTAGAATTCTTCTAAGTCTTACTTCTGCTATATGCTGCAGACTGTATGGGTGGAATTAAAATTTATCAATTTAACTGACTTGAATTTGAAAAATAAACATCAATTGTAGTCTTATGTTCAGGAGTATACAACAGAAGGGGCTTAAAACTGAATAGCAACATCATTTCTTGTGTGTTATTTAAAATGTAGATTTCAAATGTTTTACCACTACTGTCTATCCTTATTTAAATTATTTTTAAAAAGACATAGGCAGGTTAATCATGTCATTCTCCATTCTCAAGTTTCATGTGGCTTGCAACTTTTTGATTTTTAACTGGTCTTTAAAAATGAACCTAATGTTGAGTGTCTTGTCTTGGCATGCTAAGAATTGTAAACAAAACAAAGAATGAAGTCCTTTCAAACCTTAGATCTTTTTGGCCTAGTACTAGCTCTGCTGTACTCTTTTTATGTCATTTTATATTGGGGTTGGCAGTTGGCTCTCTGGTTACCTGCCTTTGAACCAGGGACAGAATGGGCAGGTCTTTAACCTAACAACAGTGACCTGACTTAAGAGGCTGCAGATGGAATGCCTGCTTCTGTCCTCTCCTTTCCATTGATACCTGCTTGCTCTTATCCTAGGCGGCCCACAGCCTGGGTTTGTCAGTCACTGGGGAATGTTCAGCTTCAGAGTATTATGTCAGCCATTGCAAGCCTAATGTTATAGATGCAGTGATCAAAAGCAAAACAAAGCCAAAAGCAGTCCCTATCATTTTTTTTTTTTTTTTTGTATTTTTAGTAGAGACGGGTTTCACCGTGGTCTCGATCTCCTGACCTCATGATCCGCCCGCCTCGGCCTCCCAAAGTGCTGGGATTACAAGCGTGAGCCACCACGCCCGGCCAGCAGTCCCTATCATTAAAGAGCTCTTATTCTAGTAAGAATCCATAGCTATAAATCAAAATTCCGTTGGCTCCCAAGTCTACTTTTCATTACAATCATTTGTCCTAACATTGACTCTTGTTCAATGGTTATCTCTTTGTGAGACATTCTAAAGCAAAGCATTCGGCATTATTGCCAGTCTTCTCTTGGCCCTTACCTCCTGTTTGTGTATCTTTTTTTGTTTTGTTTTGTGACACCCAGGCTAGAATGCAGTGGTATGATTATGGCTCACTACAGCTTGGACCTCCTGGGCTGAAGCAGCCTTTCCACCTCAGCTTCCTGAGTAGCTGTGACTACAGGCATATGCCACAACACACGGCTAATTTTATTTATTTTTTGTAGAGTTGGGGTCTCACTGTGTTGCCCAGGTTGGTCTTGAACTTCTGGTCTCAAGTAATCCTCCTGCCCCAGCTTCCCAAAGTGCTGGGGTTATAGGTGTGAGCCACCACGCCCAGCCTCCTTCTTTCTACGAATGCCAATGCTGTGAGTACAGCTCACAAAACTTGAAATCTACACTCTACATCCAGTCTGTCACTGACATTCCCAAATCTCCTTTCTTTGTGCTCTATTACCAATCTCATAACCATGTTTCAGCCCCTCATTACTTGTGAGGGCACTCTTAAAGGAGGCTGCTATGTCTCTCTCTATCAGGTATCTCTGCAGAGGAAATTATAAACCGTGACTAGCTTTGAAAGTTGAAGTTTAGTTCTGCTCTTGTCACTCCCTTACCAGAAAAATCAAGGGCTTCTCATTACCTCCAAATAAAATCTCTTCGAAAAACATCTATGTAGGATCTTCAGTAATGTGTTCATAACCCACTTCTCTTAGCTATCTTCTCTCATTCCATAAAGTACTCCAGACATTATGAGCTACTTTTCTATGACGTTTTAATGCCCCGTGATTTTGTTCATGTTCTCATTTCTTTTTTAAAAAATCTTCCCCTGCTGGTGCTTTAGTTCTTAGCAGAAATGCCATCTCCTTCATGACATTGTTTCTTACCTAGCTTGAAATGATTTCTCTACTTTTCAGATTCTTATGCTATAACTATTAATATGTGTCTCTTATTCTGTTTATTTGGTTTATATCATATGTATTTATGCATAGTTTAAGCATCTTGTGGAGTGATGCTTTCTTTCTTTCTTTGTTTTTTTCTGAGACAAAGTCTTACTCTGTCACCCAGGCTGGAGTACAGTGGCGCAATCTCAGCTCACTGCAACCTCTACCTTCCGGGTTCAAGCGATTCTCGTGCCTTAACCTCCCCAGTAGCTGGGATTACAGGCGCCTGCTACCACACCCGGCTAATTTTCGTATTTTTAGTAGAGACAGGATTTCTCTATATTGACCAGGCTTGTTTCAAACTTCTGGCCTCAAGTGATCTGTCCACCTCGGCCTCCCAAAGTGCCGAGATTACAGGTGCGGGCGACCGCACCCAGCCTGTTGCTTTTTCATCTTTATGTCCCTTAGCATGGCACTTACTGCCTCTCACATACAGCTACTCCAGAAATAAACATTAAGGACTAAATGAAGATACCTTTTGGTTAGTTTGGTGTCATTATCATCAGTGTTCACTTTAACGAGGTGTTGTACATCTGCGTCTGAAAGAATATGCCAAAACTATGGGCACTTACCTTACACGTAAACATTTCTAATGCTGTGGTGACAGTTGTCATCAGTGGTATGAGACGGTATGCCTTGTCAGTAACAAGACTCCATTTTATTTATTTTTGGACAGGAGAATCAGATGAGAGGGAACAGTCAAAATTGGAAGTTAAAGTTTGGGATCCAAATAGCCCACTTACGGATCGACAGATTGACCAGTTTTTAGTTGTAGCACGGTGAGTACGAGTATGGCATTATTGAGTCAATACATTTCTTTATATAAAAGAATTCATAGGTATATGTATTTTTATTTCTTTGAATTCTGCTTTCCCCCCACTGATTGTATTATTTTTTTTAGTTAGGTAAGAAAGCTCAATACATTATGCTGCTTCCTAAATTTCTTAATTTCTGTTTTAAATGAAAATAGTTGTATTAATTTTTACTGATTAAGAAAACAGAAGAGCATAAAGAAGAAATTCTTTATACCTGAAGAAAATACCTGAAGTCCCATATCCTTAATGAAAAGAGTCATCCTTTTTACTTGACATGGCTTTACTCTGGACGTGGATTATTCCGGTGTCAATAAGAATGTGCACCTGGAATTCGCTCACCGCATCCATGTGTGAGTAAGGCCTGTTGCTAAGCATAGCACTTTGCCTTTAGAGCTTTCAGCCTGGCTACCTGGCTGGCTTGCTTCCTTCCTCCCCTTTTCTTAAGAGAATGAATGGGACAGAATTTTATTTTTACTTAAAAAATGATAACAGTAAAAGTACATCAGCAAGCAATTGATGAATGAACTGAGGTATACTCATATAGTGAAATATTACTTTATGGCAATTGAATGAATTAAAGCTATATGTAGCAAAGAGATAAACATCACAAATAATGTTGAGGGTATATACCATGTGATCATTTATGTGCATACACAGTAATTATTTATAAAATGTTTGTGTACAAAACAATATTTTATTAGTGGATTTTTAAATACATTAAATGGGTATATGTAGTATATATGATCTAGGAGTATATATAGGGAACTCTAACAAATTTATAATATTTATTTTTTAAAAGAATGAACCGAACATGGCAAAATATTAATATGAGTTAGATCTGGACAGTGGATGCAAGGGTCTTCATTATGTTATTGTCTGATTTTGTGTTGAACTTATTTCGCAATACAGAGGAAAAAATAGTCTTGGCTCATCCTTAGATACCACTGTTCATAGAGCCAGTCACCATGGACGATCCTACTTTTTATTGGTGGCCAGGCATTTGGAGTCCAGAGCCCATCACCTAACTACTAAGTGACTGGATGGAGACACTTGATGAGCATTGTGAAGGGGCCAATCTTGTGGCGCCTTGTTGAGTACAGAATACTGGTCTAGAATCTCCAGACAGGCTGTCTGGAT
Source organism: Hylobates moloch (assembly GCF_009828535.3). Taxonomy (NCBI): domain Eukaryota; kingdom Metazoa; phylum Chordata; class Mammalia; order Primates; family Hylobatidae; genus Hylobates; species Hylobates moloch. The sequence goes on along the minus strand of NW_026652290.1, from coordinate 82,369,105 downwards.
TGGGGATTGATTAGGAGACATTGCCGTTTTCAAATTTGATTTGTATTCCGTGTTCTCATTTTTCTGATTGCCAAGGGCTGTGTGTTTCCCTTCAAAGCCAGCATGAAGGACACCAAGGAGTTGGTTACTAGTATGTTTTTGGTTTCAATATTTGTTTTAAAAAATAATCTTCTAGGCTGGGATTGGTGGCTTATGCATGTAACCCCAGCACTTTGGGAGGCCAAGGCAGGAGGATTGTTTGAGTCCAGGAGTTCAAGACCAACCTGGGCAATATAGTAAGACCTCATCTCTTAAAAAAAAAAAAGGGCTGGGCGCAGTGGCTCACGCCACCTGTAATCCCAGTGCTTTGAGAGGCCAAGGCAGGCAGATCACCTTAGGTCAGGAGTTCAAGACTAGCCTGGCCAATATGGTGAAACCCCTTCTCTACAAAAATACAAAAAAAATTAGCTGGGCATAATGGTGGGTGCCTGTAATCCCAGCTACTTGGGAGACTGAGGTGGGAGAATCGCTTGAACCTGCGAGGCGGAGGTTGCAGGGAGCCAGCACACCATTGCACTCCAGCCTGGGCGACAGAGCAAGACTCTGTCTCAAAAAAAAAAAAAAGATCTTCTAAATACAAATTAAGACCACAGTCAAATACCACTGCCAATCCACCAGCATGGTTAAAATTTTAAAGACTGACAGTGCTAAGCATTGATCAAGATTTAGAACCAATACTCTCATATCCTGCTGGTGGGGGTGTAAATTGGTACAGCTCCTTTGGAATACTGTTTGCTGTCATCTAACACAAAATCTCTTAAGTTTCACTCCTAAATATCTATGCAGCAGAAATGCATACACCTTTGCACCAAAAGATACGTATACAAATGGATTTATGGCACTATTCATAGTAACCCAAACTGGAAACAACACGAAATGTCTATCAGCAGTAGAGTGGTGGTGGGGATGAGACGTCGTACAACAGAATGTTGCGTAACAGGGAAAAATGAGTGAATACAGCTGTAGCTAACAACATGGATGAATCCACAAACGTAATTTTAATCAAAAGAAGCTGGACATAATGTCCAGCTGCGTGATTCTATTTGAGCCAAACTAATCTGTGGTGCTATAATCCAGGGTGGTGGTTCCCTGTGGAAAGGAGCTTGAGAAGCCTCTGGGTTGTGGTCATGTTCTTTCTTGAACTGTATGTTGGTGGCATGCATGTGTTCACTTTACAGTAACTGTCTGTACACTGTGTGCTTTTCAACATGTTTGTTGTATTTTAATTAAAATATTTATAAAATTTCTTCCTTAGGGGTCAACCACAATGGCTTATGCCTGTAATCCCAAAACTTTTGGGAGGCCGAGGCGGGAGGATCACTTGAGCCCAGGAGTTTGAGACCAGCCTGGGCAGCATAGGGAGGCCTTGTCTACAAAAAAGATTTTTTAATTAGCCAAAAAAAAAAAAAAAAAATAGCTGGGCGTGGTGGTGCATGCCTGTATTCCAGCTACTTGCGAAGCTGAGGTGGGAAGATTGTTTGAGCCCAGGAAGTTGAGGCTGCAGTGAGCTATGATCACACTATTGCACTCCAGCCTGGGTGACAGAGTGAGACGCTGTCTCAACAAATAAAAATAATAAAAATGAAAAATCTCTTCGGTAGCAAATATGTTTGAAATACAGACAGGAAAAGCAGTGAGTCTTCATTTTGTGCTGTATGTCTTAAGGTTAGGGTTTCTTACATATTGGAAGGACTTCCAGATCATTAAAGTCAGCATTATGGTAATTTCTTTTTAAATGAGATTTTAGTAGAAATCTGTTTCATGTTGAATCCTCACAGGAAGGGGTTGTTGCTACAGTTAATGATATATTGGGGGAAAAAATGTTACTGAGTTTCACAATTTGGGCTTAAAAACTAGTCAAAACTTGCTTTGCTATAATAGCCAAACTCTGCAGCCGACTTTTTATTTTTTGAGCCAATTTGAATACCAAATGTTTTACTCCCTGACATGTTATAACAGAGCTTCCCTTTCCTTCTTTTTTCCCCCCTCCACAGGCTATTTTTTTCTTGATTTCGTGATAACGACCTGTTTATAGTAAATTGGCTTGTCAATTATTATATCTTATAGAGTGAAAATTTTTTTTATTTGATGTTTGATTCTCATTCAGAAACTTGTTTTTGCCTTTTCTTTTACGGTTTTTTATTTACTATCCATATGTGTTTTTTAAAACATTAAAAAAAACAAACCAAAACAGATACTTAATTTTTCCTTATTGTGTTTGTGGTTTATTCAGTGCTGTTGGGACATTTGCCAGAGCCCTGGATTGCAGCAGTTCTGTGAGGCAGCCTAGTTTGCATATGAGTGCTGCTGCAGCTTCCCGAGACATCACCTTGGTAAGATATGGTTTGAAATTTTGTGGGTATTTATGCTTCTGTTACTTGTTTAATTTTAAAGCCATCGTGGCAATACGGCAGACCGGGAGCTTCTGGGCTCTTAGCCTTCCTGACTGCTAGGTTGATTTGGCTTGGTTACTTGGTTAACTGGGTTATGATAACACTCGTCTGTGAGTTGAGAGTTTTTTGTGTCTGTTCATTAGAAAGAGGGGCTGTTTTCTTCTTCTTTTTTCTTTCTTTATATATTTGGAGATGGAGTCTTGCTCTGTCGCGAGGCTGGAGTGCGGTGGCACGATCTCAGCTCATTGCAACCTCTGCCTCCTGGGTTCAAGTGATTCTCGTGCCTCAGCCTCCTGAGGAGCTGAGATTACAGGCACACGCCACCACACCCAGCTAATTTTTGTATTTTTAGTAGAGACGGGGTTTTACCATGTTGGCCAGGTTGGTCTCAAACTTCTGACCTTGTGATCCGCCCCCCCCCCTCGGCCTTCCAAAGTGCTGGGATTACAGGCATGAGCCACCACACCTGGCCAGAGGGGCTATTTTCTTACATAATTTTATTACATTATAGTTGGTATCTTTTAAATCTATTTACTTTTTTCTTTTGGTGATCAAATGAAGCTTCTTATATTCAGTTTAATTTTACCACTAATGGCTGCTGTGGTCAGGCATGGGACCTGGCACTTACTGCTTTCTCTGCACTCCGGAAAAGTGGACTTGTGAGTTTTTTGCTGATTGAAGTTACTTACTGTATTTGATTCCTATTACCCCTTGTGATAGGCGTGGTAGGATGCTCATTTTACACATGAGAAAACTGAGCTTTGATGAGGTTATTTGACCAGTATTCATTACATATAACAAAAGTTTCAATATTGTTTTCTAATGAAATGGAATACAATATAGGTTTTTAACTGTCTCATTATAATGCCAATTTGAAATGCTTTTCATAAAATATTTATTTTGGTAATATAAGAACTCATAGAGGAATACACATCAGATTTGTTTTTTTACTTTCTTTTTTAAAAAATTTAATCTATTTTTTAAAAATAAAGACAGGGTCTTACTATGTTATTGCCCAGGCTGGTCTTGAACTCCTCCTGGCTTTAAGCAGTCCTCTTGCCTTGACTTCCCAAAGTGCTGGGATTACTCGTGTGAGCCACTGCTCCCAGCCTTGTTTCTTATGCATTTTGTGTACTTCTGTACAATTACAGATTGTGACTAAAGCTGTGGAACTCCTTGCCTTGTCCTTTCTCAAAGACTAGAATTGTTTATAAAAGAAAGTTTTGTTTTCTCCATTGGGACATTAATATTTTACCCCCAATTTTAGGATCTCCAAAATGAGTTTGTATTTTAGTTGTTTAGAGCTTCGAGAATATTTTATCAGAGAAGCAAGAGTACAGATGTCATGTTTGCAAGAACTTTAAAAATCAGATATTTCACTTTGGGAGGCTGAGGCCGGTGGATTGCTTGAGGTCAGGAGTTTGATACCAAGGTGGGCAACATAGTGAAACCCCCGTCTCTACAAAAAAATACAAAAATTATCTGGGTGTGGTGGCATGTGCCTGTATTCCCAGCTACTTGGGAGGCTGAGTTGGGTGGATTGCTTGAGCCTGGGAGGGAGAGGTTGCAGTGAGCTGAGATCATGCTCATGCCACTTGCCCTCTAGCCTGAGTAACAGAGTGAGACCCTGTCTCAAAAAAAAAAAAAAAAAAAGATATTTATGTGAACCAGAACTATGTGGAATCTAATAACTACCTGTATACATTTTTCCTGGTCAAAGCGATTTTTGCTCCATTTAAAAATTAATGTATATCTGTTATGAAAAATTAAAAAATAGTACAGCAGCAGCCAGAAAAAGCTTTGTTCTCATTACCCAGAGTAGAATGTTCTTACTGTTTTGTTTTCTTTAAGCCCTTTTTTATGCATTATACGTAATAATAGCAAATTACAGAATAGTATAGAGGATAATGTAATAAAACTCCATATAAGTCCACCTAAAGCAAATGTTAATATTTTGGTTCTTCAGATTAAAAAACTTTTTTTCAACCATTATAGTTAATGTTGAAGTCTCTAATATTCCCTTCTGAGTCCTATTTCCCTTTACCTCTGCCTCCATTCAAGAGCTAGCCACTATAACAGATCTGCTATGTATGTAGTCTGTGTTTTTATAGTTGTATTATTTATTTATCCAAAACAACATATTCTTTTGCATATGCTTAAATTTATTGTGTAACACTTGCCATTTGCCCATTATTGAGATCTAGCCATGTTAATAAATATAAACACAGTTCATTCATTTTAACTGCTTTGTATTATTTCAAATATTCTTTCATATAATACTACACAACATTATTTATGTATTCTGTTACCAGTGAACATCTGGAGTGCTTTCAAAACATTTTTCTTTTGCTGTGTTACTCATAATGCTATGTTGAAAATTTCACACATATCCCTTTGTGAGCATGTGTGTGAGTTTTTAGGCTATAACTAGAGTTATATTTATATATATAAATTTATATATTTCTTGTGTCCTGTTTTTTCTAATGGTTTTAAAGTTTTCTTCATATTTAGGACTGTAAATCTATATAGACTTTAATTTTGTGAATAGAGTGAGGTAGGGATCTAATTTTTCTCATATATTAAATTAATTGTCCCAATACCACTTATTGAATTTGTTTCTTCATGATTTGTAATGCCCCTTTATGATATTTTAAGTTCCTAGATATACTTAGCCCTGTTTATAGACTTTTAATCTATTCTCTTTTGTTTGTGGATCTATTTTTCCCTGTGCAAGCACCACATTTTAGTACATTTTGATAACTAAGTCTTATGTGAACTTTCTTCTTAACTGTTTTAAACGACCTCCACTGCCCCCATGTTTTCCCTAACTATATGATATAAATACTTTTTTTTTTTTTTTTTTTTTTTTTTTTTGAGACAGAGTCTCGCCGTGTCGCCCAGGCTGGAGTGCAGTGGCGTGATCTCGGCTTACTGCAACCTCCGCTTCCTGGGTTCAAGCGATTCTCCTGCCTCAGCCTCCCGAGTAGCTGGGATTACAGGCGCATGTCACCACACCTGGCTAATTTTTGTATTTTTAGTAGAGACGGGGTTTCACCATGCTGGTCAGGCTGGTCTCGAATTCCTGACTTCATGATCCGCCCACCTTGGCCTCCCAGAGTGCTGAGATTACAGGTGTGAGCCACCGTGCCTGGCCAGATATAAATACCTTTTAAAAAATCATTGCAAGAACTTAGTTTTTCCCTAATGTTGCATGATCTTATATAGGTAAACTATTATTTATGTAACCAGTTCCTTGTAGTTTAACACTATTCTAATGAGATACTGCTTCTCAGATTATAACTGGGGATGTGGTCCCTGCTTGAGTGCGCAGGTGGAAAAGCTTGTTCCTGAGATGGTGGAGAGTTCTCCTGGCAGCTGGGCTGACTTGCCTTAGGTACAGAGGGCCTGTGTGGGCTCTTGATTCACAGCTGCAGCAGCTCTCTGCTTCCCACTGCTGGTGAACGTGCAGGACAGCAGGTGAATTTCTTTTGGGAGAGGGCAGTTTTAGAGGTTTGGTATTTGTTGTCAGTGAAGGTGATATTTTAAAAAAGCATTTTAAAGAGGATTCTACCTATATACCTTAATTCGTTTAAACATCATTTTATGGCCGAGTATACTGGCTTATGCCTGTAATCTCAATACTTTGGGAGGCTGAGGCAGGATGATCACTTGAGGCCAGGAGTCCGAGACAGGCCTAGGCAACATAACAAGACTCTGTCTCTGCAAAACAAAACAAAACAAATTAGCCAGGCATGGTGGTGAGTGCTTGTAGTTCCAACTATTCGTGAGGCTGAGGTGGAGGGATCCCTTGAGCCCAGAAGTTCGAGGCTGCAGTGAGTTATGATCATCCCAATGTGGGCAACAGAGTAAGACTGTTTCATAAATAATCATTTTATGTGTGTTTTCTGTAATACTGGCCTCTTATGCTCCTTCTAGGAAGTCACCTTCATACCCTTCAGTGTTTTTTATCTCTCCTGTTTTGTTTCCATTCCGAAGCTTAGTAATTTTGAGGTCCAATTACTTTTGTATCACATATATTCTTTCTAGTTATTTATTACTGTAATTATTTTCTAAAGCAGAAGTAGGCTCAGAGGCTCAGGAAGTGGTGTTTTGTCATGTTTGTATAGCTGGTTTCAGAGATAGGGTTTGGATCTGCACTTGATTCCTACTGAGTAGTTATCTCTCCTCTATCAGATTACCTCTTCTATCCACCCTTCCACCTCATTTTTGTTAGAATGACTTGGATTTAAGTGTCATTATTGTCTTTCTTTGAGGCAGCACTGAAGAAGATGTGTTCTTTTGTTTGCAACATTTAAATACCATGGTTTCCTTCTTATACTGCTCTAGGTTCAGCTTTACTTAGACTCTTAGATCCTGAGGCATTTATAAAATTGAGTAGTATGGTTAAAAATTAATTATTAGTATGTTGATAATGAGCTTTGCAGATTGTTTCCCAAAAAGAACATATGAAAGGTTCATTGGTTGTTTTGTACCATTAAATGAAAATGGATTCATCATTCAGTTGAATTTGGGGAGTCAAATTCTTTTCTTTGAGTATTTATGGTCCTACTACCTCCTCACCCCCCCACCTTTTTTTTTTTTTTTTTTGAGACAGAGTTTTGCTCTGTTGCCCAGGCTGGAGTGCAGTGGCATGATCTTGGCTCACTGCAACCTCTGCTTCCTGGGTTCAAGTGTTTCTCCTGCTTCAGTCTCCTGCCTCAGCCAGTAGCTGAGATTACAGGCGTCTGCCACCGTTCCCTACTAATTATGGTCCTATTCTGATTGCCTTAGCACCTTTTTTTTAATTAGGTGATCAAACCATGGATCTGAAGGCCTCTTTAAGAGGCCTGCAGAGAGGGCAGGGTTGTGGAACTGCTGAAACCTGATAGCCCTTCCTAAGTGATTTTCTTTGTGACTTTTCTTCTGAGGACTTCAACAGGCTATCAGCATTCCTAATCTGACATCGATTTATCCAAGACAATTTATGCTACTTGTCAAATCACCAATAATGTACTGGGAGCAGGTAATTAAGCTGCTTGCACATCAGTAGTTCTCACTTCCTCATTTTGAAATCTGTTATGAATATAGTTGAGCTGTGAATTTCAAACACTGCTAATCTAAAATATATAAGATTCATAATTGTTAAAAAACATTGAAGCCATGGGGGCTTTATAGATTTCACTCGTTTTGTTAAAATATAAGATGCATTTTATACAATATACAAAGAAGAGTATCGGGCTGGGCACTGTGGCTCACGCCTGTAATCCCAGCACTTTGGGAGGCCGAGGCAGGTGGGTCAACTGAGGTCAGGAGTTCGAGACCAGCCTGGCCAACATAGTGAAACCCCATCTTTACTACAAATACAAAAGTTAGCTGGATGTGGTGGCACGTGCCTATAGTCCCAGCTACTTGGGAGGCTGAGGCAGGAGAATCGCTTGAACCAGGGAGGCAGAGGTTGCAGTGATCCGAGAGTGTGCCACTGCACTCCAACCTGGGTGACAGAGCAAGATTCCTCTCAAAAAAATAAAATAAAATAAAATAAATAAATTAATTAATTGAAAAGAAAAAGTAGGTTTACAGTACTTACATTGATCCTTTCTACCATCACCTCCCTGGGAACAAAATTTCTTAGAACCAAGGAAATCCTGAATTAGTTAGTAAGTGGCAGTGAGTTAGTTGATGGAAGTTCCAGCCTCTGACTCCCTGTTTGGTGGTGTTGGCCAGAGCAAGGTCTGCACCCTCTGGCTTGAAGAGCAAAATGTCACGAGCATTGTGAGGGAGCTATTGCTGGAACGAAGCCTTAGACCTGGCAAAGTGAAGGTACTGGCTTATCACTTTTGCCTGGACTTCGAAGACTAAATAATTTGGGGAGGAGGGGTAAGAATAAAAGAAAAAGAAGTTTTTGAGTTAGTTCGGAGCCTGATGCGCCTTCCAGAGAAGACTGTTTTACAGGTGGTGAGCCCAAGGGACAAAACAATACATTGTATAAGGACTCACATTTAATTGGTGACATAATCAGGACTAGAAATTTAGGTTGCCTAATGCCAGGTCTGGTTCTGAGAAAGGCCAAGCTGTGTTGATTTAGGAGGGAGGAAATTATGTCCTGAAACACCTCTGATTTCTATGTTATATCTGATCTTTTAAAAGTGTAACTGTTGGCCAGGCGCCATGGCTCACACCTGTAATCCCAGCACTTTGGGAGGCCGAGGCGGGTGGATCATGAGATCAAGAGATTGAGACAATCCTGGCTAACACGGTGAAACCCCGTCTCTATGAAAAATACAAAAAATTAGCTGGGTGTGGTGGCACGCACCTGTAGTCCCAGCTACCCAGGAGGCTGAGGCAGGAGAATGACTTGAACCCGGGAGGCGGAGGTTGCAGTGAGCTGAGATCGTGCCACTGCACTCCAGCCTGGGCGACAGAGCGAGACTCCATCTGAAAACAAAACAAAACAAAACAAAGTATAACTTTTATTTTATTTTGCTACCTCCTACCTTATATCCTTTTAGTGGCTTTTAATTGTATGTAGGGTTAAAACTTAGATCATTACTGGAACTATAGTCAACAAAACTATTGAGTTTTGCCTGACCTTTGTCTATAGCCCCTTTGCCCACACAGTCCTCCGTCCTCTGGACTCCAGCCAGGCTGTACCCTTCCTTTGGTTTTGTGTCTTGCCACAGGACTTGCATATTCAGGTCCTTTTCCCTGATGCTCTCATAGCCCTACATAGTTAACTCTTTTTAAAACCAAATCTTGGCTAATCCATCAGTTTAGGGCAGGTTGCTTTGTGATGTGCTTATGTAGAGAGCCAGGTCGATAATTAAAAACTCATTTTTGTGATTATTTTGTGTCTCTTTCTCTCCTTCCCATTCCCTGCATACCAGCTTGTTATATCCCTTAGTGTAGTTACTGCATCTGTTTTTCCTCACCATTGAATTCCCAGCACCAAGCATAGTGCCTGGCATATATATATAGGTGTTCACTAAATATTTGAGAATGAGTAAATTGGCTTCTTTCTCTGGGACATAGGTTCTTATTGAAATAGGTCATTGCAATATATTGTTTTCTGTTCCTTTGTTTAAGCATTTTAATGTTTTATAGAGAGTGTCTCATCACTAAGAGTGATGTATATATGTGTATTTGAATTCTAATTATATCCCCAGAGCTGTATACACACAGTCTGAACACTATGCACTGTAGAAAGTTTTAAGCATACCATGCATGCTGCCGCACACCCCTCACCCTTTTTAAGAGATGGGATCATGCTATGTTGCCCAGGCCAGATTTGAACTTCCGGGATCAAGCAATCCTCTTTCATCAGCCTCCCTAGGAGTAGCTAGGATTATAGGTTTATGCCAGCATGCCCCACTGTGATGCACTTAAATTTTGGGTTATATATATTTTACTATAATTTCAAAACTCCTTTTCACCATTTTTAAATGTATTAAGTAGATTCACTCTGGCATTACACAGATTCACATTGTTGGTAACTATTACCACCATCCATCTCTAGAACTTTTTCATTTTCCCAAACAGAAACCTCATCCCCATTAAACTCTAACTCTCCATCCTCTCTGCCCCCTAGCCACTACCCTTCTACTTTTTGTCTCTATGAATTTGACTGCTCTCAGCATCTGATAAGTTTTTCATCACTGGCTTATTTTCACTTAGCATGTTTTCAAAGTTCATTAATGTTATACCGTGTGTCAGAATTTCCATCATTTAAAAATTTTATATGTGTGTGTGTGTGTGTGCGTGTGTGTGTGTGTGTGTGTATATATATATATATATATATAGATGTGTATATATATATATAGAGAGAGAGAGAGAGAGAGTCTTGCTCTGTCCCTCAGCCTGGAATGCAGTGGCGTGATCATAGCTCACTGCAGCCTCAAACTCCTGGGCTCGGGTGATCCTCCTACCTCAGCCTACCAAGTATTAATAGCTAGAACTACAGGCATGTGCTACCACTCCCAGCTATTAATGCTAAGTAATAATCCATTGTGTGTATATACCACATTATGTTACTTTATCAGTGGACACTTGAGTTGCCTCTATCTTTTGGCTGTTGTGAATAACTCTGCTATGAACAAGTGTGTGCAAATGGAGACATTTTTGTGATTCATTCTTTTCCCCCCTCAATCTATAGCTCATGTATGATCCATTTAGCCCTGCACAAGTTACTTAACCTACCTTTGTCTGAGTTTCCTCATCAGCAGTGGTAGTAATAATAAAACCTACTTGCTCCGCTGCAGGAAGATTATGGATGGGCAGGAAGAGGGAGTGCAGCCACACTCTTATGAGTTGCTGATACGTGTAACCAAGGATTCAGAACTCAGTGGAACTGCAGTGGCTCCTCAAAGTAGAGGCAGTTGGGAGCTCCTCTGGGGCTCTTTTTCTGGGGGCCTTGGATTCTGTGGAGGGCTTAGAGCTGTCTGCAACATTAGCTGCTTAGGTTGGCTGGAAGACACCTGACTGATTTATTCAGCAGTTTATGTACCTTCATTTTAGGTAATGTTTGCAAACATTGGGCCCTCCTGGCTCTTAAGGCCCCACAGAGGCCCTGTCCTTACTGGGAGTGAGAGCAGGCAATGCCTCGGGGTCCTGAACAAGACCCCTGCGACCTTCCAGCCTCGGAAAAAGGCTGCCGCTGAGTTCCCACGTGACATCAACTTGAGGATGAATTGAGATAATTACTTGTAAAGTGTTCAGAGTTGTATCTGGCACAGTGTCAGAGCTCAATAAATAGTAGTTGTTATTGAGAAAACGACAATGATGCATTTGTCTTTTTCACCCATAATCTTTGTTGACCCTCATTTACTTCTGATTTTATAGCTTTATTGATTGTCTGATAGGTATTTTATCATGCCGTATTTATTATTTTAGATTATCAAGTTTGAATATGGTAATTAGGCTATGATTAACCAACCATACCATTTAATATAATTGTTACAAGAAGTCACTGTAAGAGTTAAAAGTGGTGAACAAAGGTTAATATAATCTTTCATATAATCTTCCCCTTAAAACAAGCTATAATTTTTTCCAAAGAAAAATTTCCCATCAAGAATAACTTAGAAAAAACAATTTATTTTTTGGATGAGGGAAAGTTGACCGAACAGTATTATTATTCTTCAGATATTAACGCTTTATAAAAATGCTAGCCATCAATCATGAATCATGTACTTCATTCTGTTTGTTTGTGAGTCTTGTTTCATTTAGGGCCTTGTGGGTACTGGGAATTGAGGATAGTTTAGAAGCCACAGCAGAAAATACAGATTTTTTTTTGGGAGGGAGTCTCGCTCTGTCGCCCAGGATGAGTGCAGTGGTTAGTTCTTGGCTCACTGCAACCTCCACCTTCTGGGTTCAAGCGATTCTCCTGCCTCAGCCTCCTGAGTATCTGGAATTACAAGCACCCCTGCCCCCCTGGCTAATTTTTGTGTTTTTAGCAGAGACAGGGTTTTTACCATGTTTGCCAGGCTGGTCTCAAACTCGTGACCTCAAAGTGATCTGCCCACCTTAGCCTCCCAAAGTGCTGGGATTACAAGCATGAGCCACTGCGCTTGGCCAGAAAATATTAATCTTTTGATTAGCATTTTAGATATCAACTTATGTTAGAAATCTAGACTTCAAAATGGACATAAAAACTCATGAAAAACTTATCATGGGTACTGTTCATGTTTCTAAGGCTATAAAATTAGAATTAGTGCTAATGGACTAGCACTGCAGTAAAAAATAGGAAACACGAAATTTCTCTTCCTGCTAAATACATCAAGGCAATAATATTCTACATTACACACACGTCTTTTTGTTGATGATCTACTACAGATGAGTGTGGAGACGCTGCAGACTATCCTAGGAGAATTGTTTGTGTGTTTTATGGTCTATTAATCCATCTTTTCCTTTTAAATTTAAGCTTTAATGAGATTTTTGGGGTAAATACAGCCTTTTACTTTTTCTCTTACAAATTTCACATGAATATAGAAACATCAGAAAAGCACTGTAGATTTGAACTTGGGAGAAATAGAAAGAGAATTGTTTTAGCAACTTTGTCTAGGATAATTTGTGGAAAGATTTGTATTTACAAGTGTGAGTTAGTGGAAGGCTTGTGGTTATAATTTCTTAAAACTTGCTGGGCATGGTGGCTCACGCCTGTAATCCAGGCATGAGGCCAAGGCGGGTAGATCATCTGAGGTCAGGAGTTTGAGACCAGCCTGACCAACATGGTGAAACCCCATCTCTACTAAATACAAAGAATTAGCTGGGTGTAGTGGCACATGCCTGTAATCCCAGCGACTTGGGAGGCTGAGGCAGAAGAATCGCTTGAACCCAGGAGGTGGAGGTTGCAGTGAGCTGAGATTGCGCCATTGCATGCCAGCCTGGGCAACAAGAGCTTAACTCCGTCTCAAAAAAAAAAAAAAAAAACTTTGTTTTTTGTGATAATACAAAAAACAAGTGCAGAGACTTCCTGTATTCACTTCATCCAGATTCCCCAGTTGTTACCATCTTTACCACATTTGCCTTATTATTCTTCTTATTGTCAGATGACACAAATTATAGAATTTAGTTTAAGCATCTAATTGGCTTTCATTTATTCTATCTATAAAGTAGAACAAGCATTCTGATGAGCTGAGCAGAGGTGGTTGGCTTTATAGACAGAAAAGGGCTGAAGAAAAGCAGAAACAGAGCACAAGAAGCAGATTGGTTGTTTCAAAGTTGCTTTCCTTAAAATAGAGGGGACTTCCTTATGCCTACCCAGATAAACTGGCCCCTTCTGATTGGTTGCTGTGAATCTTGGCACTAAGCACAAGTGACTGCTTTCTAGTCTGATCTGCTGAGGCCTAGTGCAGGAGCTCAGTCCAAAATAATGGCCTTCCATAAACTCTAGCACTACATATATATATATAAAATTAGTTATTAACAGTTTGAAAGTAAAATTTCAAAATAAATGTCCCTCTACTGCTAAATATTTGAAAGAGTATTTCCTAAAAATAAAAACCAAGGATATTCTCATATATTAGTTCAGTATAATAATCGGACTCAGGAAATTAACCTTGTTACAGTACTGTTGTCTAATCTAGAGACTTTATTCAGATTTGTTAGTTGTCCCAGTAATGTTCTTTATGGCAAAAAAAAAAAAAAAAAAATTCTGGCCCAAGATTTCCTTGTGAATCACTTATGACATTTAGTTGTTGTATCTTCATAGTCTCTTTCATTCCTGAACGATTCCTTAGTCTTCTTTGTGTTTTATGACCATGGTATTTTGAAGAGTGCAGGCCACTTATTTTGTAGAATGTCCTTCAGTGTGGGTTATGGTTATAATTTGATTTATAATTAGAATAAATTTTTATTCTACTAAAGTCCATTTTGGTCAGTTATGTCCGTCTAGGAGATTATATATTTCTCCCTAAATTTTCAAATTTGTTCACATTTTTACAGTATTTTTAAACAGTTTGCTGTATTTGTAGTTACAAATAGATTTTCATTCTTGTTATTGTTTATATATGTCACATAACCTTTTTTTCTTGATTGTTTTGCCTGAGGTTTCTTTATTAGTTATCTAAAAGAATGGGAACTTAGTTTTGTTAATTAAAAAAGGTGGTACATATTCTATTTATTTTTATTCTTATTTTCTTCTGCTTTTCTTTAGGTTTAATATTCTTTTGCTAGCCTTTTTAAGACCTTTATAAAATTACTTTTCATGATAAACATAAAAGATTGTAAATGTCCCTCTAATTATCACCTTGGCTGTAGCACATATCTTTTAGTATGTAGTATTTTTATTATCATTTGGTTCTAAATATTTACTAATTTGCCTTATAATTTTTAATTTAACTTGTAGTTAATTAAGAAGGAAGTGTGGCTCATCTACCTGTTTTAATTGCCTTTGAGAGTGTGGTCAGAGAACATGTGTGCTATCAATTGTTTCCATGTCTTGAGATTTCTTTTAGGGCCTGGAATAGGATCCTCCCCAGTATTTTGCTCCCTGGGCCTTACTGACTCTGGCAACATCAAGGTCTGATTCTTGTCACATCAGATTAGTAAAAAAGGAAACTTGCTGTTTGGCTCGATTTCACCATATAGCAGTCTAGAAAATACCCTCATGATAAAGGCCAAGGTCAGTGTGGAAGCTCAACTATTACACTTTTCAGAGGGATCATCACCTCTCCTTGCCTGTGTTGGTTCTCCAGTGTCTTCACACAGTTGTTTTCATGTATTTGTCTGGTTTGTGCCAAGAATCACAGCCAGGTGGCAATAACTTTTAATTATGCTCATAGTAAGTTTGGAAATGACATCTAGGGACGTGGGGTCACTGTGACCTATTGTCCCCTGTAGCTTTCTTGTGATAATAATAAAAAAGAGCCAGGTATGTTGGTGTACACCTGTAATCACAGGTACATGGGAGGCTGAGGTGGGAAGATCACTTAAAAGCGTGAGGCCAGGAGTTTGAGACCAGCCTGAGTCAACATAGTAAGTCCTCCTAAAAAATAGGCCAGGTGCAGTGGCTCACGCCTGTAATCCTAGCACTTTGGGAGGCCAAGGCCGGTGGATCACTTGAGGCTAGGAGTTCAAAACCAGCCTGGCTAACATGGTGAAACCCTATCTCTACTAAAAATACAAAAAAATTAGCCGAGTATAGTGGTGGGCGCCTGTAATCCCAGCTACTTGGGAGGCTGAGGCACGAGAATCTCTTGAGCCTGGGAGGTGGAGATTGCAGTGAGCCGAGATCACGCCACTGAACTCTAGCCTGGGTCACAGAGCAAGACACCATCTCCAAAAAAAAAAAAAAAAAAGTAATCAAAAGGTGTGAGTACGCACAAGAACATGACTCAGGGTGTCTTTTAGGTTGATTTGAGTGAGTGCCAGCTAAGTCTTAGCAAGTTTGTTGGATGAGGGATTTTGTTATATCTATGCATTAAAGCAAAAATTGAAAGTGGATGGCACACTTTTTCACATATAAAAAACTTTTTTTTTTTTTTTTTTTTGAGACAGAGTCTGGCTCTGTCACCCAGGCTGGAGTGCAATGGCGCAATCTCAGCTCACTGCTACCTCTGCCTCCCGGGTTCAAGCGATTCTCCTGCCTCAGCCTCCCAAGTAGCTGGGATTACAGGCGCATGCCATCGTGCCCAGCTAATTTTTGTATTTTTAGTAGAGACGGTGTTTTGCCATGTTGGCCAGGCTGGGCTTGAACTCCTGACCTCAAGCGATCCACCCCCGCCTTGACCTCCCAAAGTGCTGGGATTACAGGTGTGAGCCACTGCACCAGACCTGCATATGAAAAACTTTGTCCATATCAGTTTGAGGTTTACTCATGAGAGTTTATTATAATCTTCCTCCGCTTGGAAAAAAACCATGTGGTCCTTAATTTTTAAATAGATGTGATATTCTGAATGCTGTAATTCCTGTAGGAGGTATATATGTGAAATTTTTGTGAAATTGTAACTGAACAAATCAGGACGGATGGCCCTCGACTTAGGATGTTCAACTTAACAATTTCTGCTTTGTTTTGTTTTTTACAATGGGTTTATCAGGGTATTAAATGCGTTTTTGACTTATGATATTTTCAACCTATGATGAGTTTGTTGGGACGTAGCCATCAGTTGCAGAGCATTTGTAGTTAGTATTGAATATAGTATATGTGTATCAGTTAGCTGTTGTCATAATACTGCATTTTACAGGTTGGGTTCCCTGGAAGCAGATTCTGATAGCAGTTTTTATGTGAGAAATTTATTAGGGATTACCCTTGGGATCAACACTTGTGGAATAAAAGGGAAGGAGGCAGGATTGGCTAGTGGGAGGAGGTGGATAGAATTGAATGAAGGCCTCAGCTGACTCTAGCTGATTTGTGGCATCCCAGATCAGGGTGAAAAGCTGGGCCTTTACAGCCTTGCATTATTGGATGCAGGTTGCTCCAGGAAGAGTGTGTGGACTTTCACGATGAATTGTTCTTGAATTGAAATAATTCCAAAAAAGGTCAGCAGCTGAGGACTGTCTTATTCACAACACTTTTGGCATCTAGGTGAATTAAGTTCTTTATTCTCAAAGAGGAAAACACATCTATTACACTGCCCAAATTTCAGTGGCTTATAACAACAAGCATTGATTTCTGATAACACTCATCTGCAGATTGTCTAGGATTCTGCTGAGCTAGACTGGGCTCTGATGTAGGTGCCAAGCTATAGGTTGGGTCCAGATCTGCTCATGTATTTCTCATCCTCCATGGACAAAAGTCAGTAGCACAAGAGGGCAAGGCCAAATGTGCAAACACTTGTCAAGGCTCAGTTATGTCACATATCCTAACATCCTATTTGCCAAGCAAGTCACATGGCCAAGCCCAACATCAGTAGAGTGGAAGAATACTCTGCTGTGGAGGTGTGGGGGAGGGAGCGAATATTTGCTGAACAATAGTCCAATCTACCCGTAGTGTGGGTCTGCTTAACAAAAGATGAGAATTCCATTGCCAAGATTTCCTTGTCAGTCTTTCTCCTAAAATACTTCTTTTTGTCATCTCCATCTGTTATGAATGAGATGAAATGTGACAACACCTTCACTGCTTTTTGGCAGAGAGAACAGCTTGTGCTGGGTTCTTAAGATTTTTACAATTTAGATTTGAATGGATCGTGCAATGTGTATTGGTGTCTCTATTGAAAACATGGTATCTTTGCAAAGTATTTAATCTGGAGGGAAGACTTTTAGTTTAGTTTTCTTCTTTTTTTTTTTTTTTGAGACGGAGTCTCGTTCCGTCACCAGGCTGGAGTGCAGTGGCCCGATCTCGGCTCACTGCAACCTCCACTTGCTGGGTTCAAGCGATTCTCCTGCCTCAGCCTCCCGAGTAGCTGGGACTACAGGCGCATGCCACCACGCCCGGCTAATTTTTGTATTTTTAGTAGAGACGAGGTTTCACCATGTTAGCCAGGATGGTCTCGATCTCTTGACCTCGTGATCATCTGCCCGCCTCGGCCTCCCAAAGTGCTGGGATTAGAGGTGTGAGCTAGTGCACCTGGCCTAGTTTTCTTTCTTTTTTTTTTAAATATAGGCACTCAACACTGTGCCCAGCTAATTAAAAATTTTTAATTAATTAAATTTTAAAATTAAAAAATTAATGCTGAGGCTGGTCTTGAACTCCTGCCTTGGCCTCCCAGGGCCTCTCAAAAGCTCTGGGATTACATGTCTGAGCCAATGTACCTGGCCAACTTTTAGCTTTTTAGTGCTTAGTTTCAAAATTCCTTTTCTATTTCTTTTATTTTTTCTTTTTTTTTGGAGACGAAGTCTCACTCTGTCACCCAGGCTGGAGTGCAATAATGGTGTGGTCTCTGCTCACTGCAACAGCCGCCTCCTGAGTTCAAGCGATTCTCCTGCCTTAGCCTCCTGAGCAGCTGGGACTACAGGCGCGTGCCACCACACCCGGCTAATTTTTGTAGTTTTAGTAGAGATGGGCTTTCACTCTGTTGGCCAGGCTGGTCTCAAACTCCTGACCTCGTGGTCTGCCTGCCTTGGCCTCCTAAAGTGCAGGTGTGAGCCACTGCACCCAGCCTCAAAATTCTTTTTCTTATTTTAGATTGAGGAATACATATGGTAACATATATAGAGTGCCCTACAGTTTGTTACACAGCTTAAACATTTTTACCTGTGTGTATATTCGTGTAATCACCACTAGATGATAAAGAACATTACCAGTATCTCAACAGCTTCTCATCTGCTCCTCTCCAGTTAGGAAATCACTATTCCGCCTTCTGTCACAATCAATTAGTTGTTCATATTTTCAAACTTCTCTGGTATTTCAAATTTGTATTATCTTACTGATAAACCACAAGTCTTTGGTCCTGTGTTATGTTACTGTGTCTTTTCTTAGCTTATTTTCTTTATTTACCCTACATTTTCTCTGCTGGATTTTGTCTCTTCTGTTATAGAAACTGTATTCATGTAAAGCTCTTAAGGGTAAGATTAGACTACATAAAGTCCATTCAAAAGAAACTTCTGTGTGTATCAGAAAGATGGGGTTTATATGTACTTCTGGCACATAATATGATTCTCTGGTTTCCTTTATGAAGTTGATCAGTTTCAAAGGAATTATTTTCTAGTAACTCCACAGTGTACACACCTGATGAGTGTTTACTTTCTACACATTCTGACCTTTACTGTACTCTCCTTTGGTCTGTGGTATAAATGTGCACTTTGGAAGTTTCTATCTCCTGGTCAGCAGTAATTCCAATGTATTCTTTCTCATTTGATTTGAGACAGTACAGGAGCTCCTCCTCTGAAAGCAAATGGTTTCTTCAGTGTTCAGGAACACGAACTAAACACGAGAGAGTAGAACCTTTGAAACAATGAATATAATCTTTTTTTGTTATAATCACTTGATGAAGGCTAAGATACTACTTTGGTTCTTTGAAGCCTTTTAGGTAACAGCCCATCATCATTTAAAAAAGTACCCATAAGAAAAGCAATTTCATTCATTTAACGTGAACATAAAACTGAAAATCCATTCATGATTTGAGTGGTTGTTGTAGTATCAGCTGAGAAAAATGCAATTAATTCTGTGACTGGTTTCAGAGCCCCTGTTAATTATAAAAATTTCTTTTGGCTGGGTGCAGTGGCTCATGCTTGTAATCCCAGCACTTTGGGAGGCCAAGACAGGCGGATCACTTGAGCCCAGGAGTTGGAGACCAGCTCGGGCAACATGGCAAAACCCTGTCTTTCCTGAAAATACAAAAATTAGCTGGGCATTGTGGCATGCACCTGTAGTCCCAGCTACTTGGAAGGCCGAGGTGGGAGGATCACCTGAGCCCAGGAGGCAGATGTTGCAGTGAGCTGAGATCATGCCACTGCACTCCAACCTGGGCAACAGAGTGAGACCCTGTCTCAAAAGAAAAAGATAAATTATTTTTATTTTGAGGAATTTTAGCGTTTTTGAATATCTTTTAATCTTTTAGTTTTTTCATTTATTGTAAATTCAGAAAGTTTAAAAAATAATTGTTTATGGGATTATTAACTGAAAAGGTCCCTAAATGCTATTGATCTTTCTTTTCATTTTCATGAGGTTAGTTATTAAGAAACAATAATTACAGTAGTCTTTCTTTTCCATGAGAAGATATATTTCAGCACCCTCAGTGGATGCCTAAAGCCAAGGATGGCACTGAACCAGACTGTTTTTTTCTCTACGCTATACCTAAGGTTTAATTTATAAATTAGGCACAGTAAGAGATTAACGAGAATAATCATAGAACAATTATAAGAATATACCATTATAAAAGATATGTGACTGTGCTTGATATGGTTTGGCTCTGTGTCCCCACCCAAATCTCATCTTGTAACTCCATAATTCCCACGTGTTGTGGGAGGGACCACCGGGGGAGATAATTGAATCATGGGGGCAGGTCTTTCCTGTGCTGTTCTCGTGATAGTGAATAAGTCTCATGAGATCTGATTTATTTTTTATTTTTTAAGATGGAGTCTTGCTCTGTCACCCAGGCTGGAGTGCAGTGGCACAATCTTGACTGACTGCAGCTTCCGCCTCCTGGGTTCAAGTGATTCTCCTGCCTCAGCCTCCTGAGTAGCTGGGATTACAGGCACGTGCCACCATGCCCGGCTGATTTTTTGTATTTTAGTAGAGATGGGGTTTCGCCATGTTGTCCAGGGTGGTCTCAAACTCCTGAGCTCAGGCAATCCGCCTGCCTCAGCCTCCTAAAGTGCGGAGATTACAGATGTGAGCCACCGCACCTGGTCCTGATGGTTTTAAAAATGGGAGTTTCCCTGCACAACCTCTTGCTTTTTGCCTGCTGCCATCTACGTAAGATGTGACGTGCTCCTCCTTGCCTTCCACCATGATTATGAGGCCTCCCCAGCCATGTGGAACTGTAAGTCCAATAAACTTCTTTCTTTTGTAAATTGCCCAGACTCAGGTTTGTCTTGATCAGCAGTGTGAAAACAGACTAATACAGTGTGCTCACTCTCTGTCTCTCTAACACACACAAATATCTTATTGTACTATATTCATCTATTTTCAGGCTGCAGTTGGCTATGGGTAACTGAAACCTTGGAAAGTAAAATCATGAATAAGGGGGTCTACTACATTATTTTCAGAGTTGATGTAGAAGTGTGTAAAAGTACATACTACAGCTAAACTATACAGTCTGTCTAGTGAGGTTAGCTACAGAATTTACCTGATTCTGAAATTTGCAGAGCAAAAGCTGAAGAACCAAGATCAATTCTTCTGGTTTTTTTTTTTCAACCTCTGCTGCAGAAGAGTGAGAGAAAATTCACTTGAAAGTTGGAAGTCATTGTTCCATGGTTGTGACACATACAACAAAAGACTACACATGGCCAGTGGCCTTTGTTATGATTATAACTAGGAAATTGATCATGAAGTCCCTACTTCTGTTTTGTGAAATCCAGTGATTTTTTTTTTTTTTTTGGCAGAGTCTCACTCTGTCGCCCAGGCTGGAGTGCAGTGGCATGATCTTGGCTCACTGCTACTTCCACTTCCTGGGTTCAAGCGATTCTCCTGCCTCAGCCTCTTGAGTAGCTGGGATTACAGGTGACTGCCACCATGCCCAGCTAATTTTTGTAGAGACAGAGTTTCACCATATTGGCCAGGCTGGTCTCAAACTCCTGACCTCAAGTGATCCGCCTGCATCGGCCTCCCAAAGTGCTGGGATTACAGGTGTGAGCCACCGAGCCCGGCCCCAATGATTGATTTTAAGTGAGATGTCAGCCCTTGTTAAAGCAGTTATTTACTGTACCTAAACATGTTTACATGTTCTAAATACTGCCGTTACTCTGTGAACAAATTCATAATCTATACCCTTATCATTATCTTAGTTAATGCATCACTGTGTGTGTGTATATGTACATATACATACATATTAATGCATACTTTTGCTAATAATGTTTTCACTTTAATAGATGTTAGTTGATATTTGAACTCTCCTACAGTCTCCTACCAGATAGTGAGGGATCACTTAAAAGCTATTTTTAAAAAATACAAATAAGAAATGATCTTTCACATACATTCTCATTTGACCCTCACAAGTCAGTGAGGTAGGCAGCACGGGTAGTCTTCTCATTTAACAAACAAGGAAAGTGAGTCTCAGAGCAGTTAACTGATGTGGTGCCCCAGGTTCTACAGTGAGCAAATACCTTGTAGTAATATCAGTCTTTGACCTAAAAATCCAGCACCCAACTTCCCCTTTTACTTGCCCTACCTACTTCACAGGAATAATGAAGGTAAAATGAATTCTAGGCTAGAAAAATACTTTGAGAGAAACATCACTGCGATTATACTTAGAAAGTATAATTTTCCATGATATTATGGCTCACTCCCCTTCTTATCCCAACTTGTGTGTGAACCCCAGATTCTATATTGCCTTTGTTCTGTGCTCAACTAAGTAAGGCGGGGAACAGTGTGATACTCTTTAAAGTTATGTAAGTTACCATTGGGGTAACTGCTATCATTAAGCAAATTGAAAACAGCACAGAAAGGCCAATGTGCAACTAGGCTTCACTAAAGCACAGAGCGAAGCAAGGAAAGATGATCAGATAGGGCATGATAGCCTAGAAGGAAAACGTGGTGTCAGATTTCTGACTGGCACACACAGTTACCTAAGGCACAGTGGTGGCAAAGAAGAGTTATTTGTTCCACATTATATAAACAAGAACAGAAGATTCATGGGAACCCATGCAGAAGCGTCTTGTGTCACACAGATCTCTCCAGCTGCCTACAGGAAATATAAACAACAGTGCCCTCTTCATTTTAAAGAATGGCTGTACTCATTTTTTAAGCTACACCAAGGTTACCTCCATGCTAAACTTCATTGGCAAAAATACAACCAGCACTGTAATTCCTCATCAGACTAATAAACAGAATATCTTTTAAGGTAATGAATTAGATGGCTGTGTTTAGTATTTTTTTTTTTTTCCCCACTTTGGATTCTTCTGCTTTAAGACTCAAAACAATTTATACTGAGTATTTATAGATGATTCTAAGTGTGTTTATAATAAAGTGTGATAGGTGAATGTAACAGATTAAAAGAATTCTGTAGCATCTATCTAGAAAAGATTATATAATATACAAACTATTCAAGTTACACAAAACCATTTTTTAGTGTCTTTTCAACTGAGAAGAATCCTATCTGGCACACTTCACCTGAGGTCGTTCATATTTATCTTTCATTTCTGTCAATTCTAGGGGAAGCAGTTCTATTTCTGGATTTTCTGGGGTAGCAACTCCTAAGTGATGCTTTAAAAAACCAAAGCAGTATTAGGTTTCTCTGGTTCTTTTCTAAGGCTACCAGCACCTTCGTTCAGCACCCCAGAGCCCCAAGCACCTCCAGAACTGCTTGATCTTGGAGTTAGCAGTGTTCTAATGGGCCATAGTGACAGCTGCAGTGGCATAGCTGGCACTGAGACCTTGACTGGTGGCGGGCTTGGAGATGCACGACTTATGCCAAAAGCTAAATTTTTAAGAGTTCTATTGTTACGTAGAAGTGAAGCTATCCCCATTTGTGAAATTTTTGAAAAGTAGCAGGAGATACTTTGTGTGAAAGGTGTAAGACTTGAAGTTTATGTGTTAGAAACTCTGGGTGGGGTTGAGAGGTGGGGAGAAAAACAGAACTAGTTCTCACTTGGGTAAGAATTAGATCACTTTGCAGCACCCATGTGCTAATCTGCGGCATAGGCAGAGCTGATTGTGCTGTTTTTCAGTTTTCCTGTTACACATGTATGTACATGCTATGAATGACTCTCTTTCAAGTAGGAAAATCAAAGGTTTTTCAAAACTTGAAGTTTTGGAACCTAGTTATTCATTGTTCTGATTGGAGGAAAATGCCTTCTTTTTTAAAAAAAATAGGGCATCACTCTGTTGCCCAGGCTGGGGTTCAGTGGCACGATCTCAGCTCACTGCAGCCTCGACCTGGCTGGGCTCAAGTGATTTTCTCATCTCAGACTCCTGAGTAGCTGGGATTACAGGCAGTATGCCATCATGCCTGTTTTTTGTAGAGATGGGGTTTCACTGTGTTGCCCAGGCTGGTCTTGAAGCCCTGGGCACCAGCGTTCTGCCCACCGTGGCCTTCCAAAGTGTGATTATAGGTGTGAGCCACTGTGTCTGGCCAGAAAATGCTTTTTAAGTAAGCTAGACCTAAGTTACTTTTGCAAAAGTAACCTCGAGCCCAGGAGTTCAACGTTATGGTGATTGTGTGTTCTAATCTATCTTTTCTCCTTTCAAATTGTGCTTCAAATCACTTTCCCTTGAAATATATAAGAAACCCACAGTGGCCCTGCTGTTCCAAGCAAGCCTGGCCATCTATTCTTTGTCTTCTACAATCTCAACCAAGTTATCATATTAAGATAAATATGTAATTTTGTTTTGTTTTGCTTTTTCTGTGCAGCATGTTTATAATTTTGTCTTAAACATCATACTCTGCTCCATTGTTTTCTATCTTAGTACATGATTCCTTAACCCAACCTGAGAAGATTTTTTTTTCACTCTCTGATACATAATCTGTATGTTTTTCCCTGGTCAGGAATGGCTGTGCTGTATATCTTGCACAGGAGCTGAAGTGACTTTGATATTTTTATTATTTTAATTTTTATCTTTTGAGATAGGCTCTCACTCTGTTATCCAGGCTGGAAGGCAGTGGCACAGTCACAGCTCACTGCAGCCTCAACCTCCTGGGCTCAAGCATTCCTCCCACCCCAGCCTCCCAAGTAGTTGGGACTATAGGCATGCACAGCCAGGTCCGGCTAATTTTTTATTTTTGTAGGGACAGGGTCTCACTATGTTGCCCACACTGGTCTTAAAACTCCTGGGCTCAAGTGATCCTCCCACCTTGGCTTCTCAAAGTGCTGGGATTACAGGCATGAGCCACCATGTGTGGCCTGGCTAGACTTTCAAGGTTACAGTGAGCTATGACCATGCCACTGCACTCCAGCATGGGTGACAGAGCAAGAGCCTATCTCCAAAAAAAAAAAAAAAAGGTAAATAAAAAATAAAAATAAAAGAGACCTAATCCTACCACTTTGGGAGGCTATACTGGGAGGATCACTTGTGCCCAGTAGTTCAAGACCAGCTTGGGCAACATAGCGAGACCCCCGTCTCTACATAAAATAAAAAAACTAGCCAGGCATAGTGGCATATGCCTGTGGTCCTAGTTACTCAGGAGGCTGAGGCAGGAGGATTGCTTGAGCCCAGAAGGTCGAGGCTGCTGCTGCACTCTAGCCTGGGAATAGAGGGAGACTCTGTGCTCCCCTCCCCCCAAATAAGGGTACAAGTCAGCATTTTCTAAAGCAATAAATGATATCTTAAATAATTATTTAGTAATCTGTTTAAAATTTTGTTAAAAAATAAATAAGTATATTGTTAATTAAGTACATCATATATTTTAGTGTTTCTATTCTTACATAATGTAGCATGTTTGCATTTCTGGTTGATATTTTCTGTTCATTTTGTTTCTTTTCTTTAGTTTCACGCTATGGATACATTGTATAGACACAGCTATGATTTGAGCAGTGCCATTAGTGTGTTAGTACCACTCGGAGGACCTGTTTTATGCAGAGATGAAATGGAGGAATGGTCAGCCTCTGAAGCTAGCTTATTTGAAGAGGCACTGGAAAAGTATGGCAAAGACTTCAATGACATACGGCAAGATTTTGTAAGTAGAAAATTATGAGTAAAATAAAATGTTGAGATGGGAATATTCTGTTTTAGAAATCTGGTAAACCTTACAGTATTCATTTAGCAAGTTTGTGAGTTAATAATTTTTATCTGCTCAAAGTAAAATGAAGGCTAGTCTTGTAAAGGGAGAAACTGATAATTGTTTGGAGGAGTAGTTGTAGTAAGACCCACACTATCTGTCCGGGTACGGTGGCTCACGTCTGTAATCCCAGGACTTTGGGAGGCCGAGGTGGGTGGATCACGGTCAGGAGTTCGAGACCAGCCTGGTCAATATGGTGAAACCCCATCTCTACTGAAAATATTAAAAATTCGCTGGGCGTGGTGGTGCGTGCCTGGAGCCCGAGCTACTCAAGAGGCTGAGAAAGGAGAATCTCTTGAACCCGGAGGTGGAGGTTTCAGTGAGCCGAGATGGCACCACTACACTGCAGGCTGGGCAACAGAGCAAGACTTGGTCTCAAAAACAAAACAAAACAAAAAAAACCCCACACTATCAGGAAGTCCTGTGTTCTTGGTGTAAACCTTGGCAACATTAATTTATCCTATTTACCTCTCTCTGAGTTCCAAGTTAATATCTGGTCAGCTCTTCTCACCATTCGCATTAAACAATCTGATCTCTGCTTTTAGACTAGTTGCTCTGCTTTAAGCTTTCTGTATTTTTCTAGCTGTCTTACTGATTGTTGAGCCTGAATTTGATCTGGGCCCTTAATGAAATGACCTCTGCCAAGCACAGTAGGAGAATTTGTTTTATGGGCTTTTGATCTTTGATTCTTCTTAATGATATAGAGGAGTGGTCCCCAACCTTTTTGTCAACAAGGACCAGTTTTGTGGAAGACAGTTTTTCCATGGACTGGGGGGTGGAAGGAGGTTTCAGGATGATTCAGGTGCATTACGTTTATCGTGCACTTCATTTCTATTATGATTGCATTGTCATATATAATAATTATACAACTCACCATAATGGAGAATCAGTGAGACCTCTGAGCTTGTTTTTCTGCAACTAGACCGTCCCATCTGGGGGTGATGGGAGACAGTGACAGATCATCAGGCATTAGATTCTCATCAGAAATATGCTATCTAGATCCCTCGCATGCACAGTTCACAATAGGGTTCATGCTCCTGTGAGAATCTAATGCCGCTGCTGATCTGACGGGGCAGAGCTCGGGGGCACTGGGAGTAATGGGGAGTGGCTGTAAATACAGACAAAGCTTCGCTCGCTTGTCCACTTACCTCCTGCTGTGCAGCCCAGTTCCTAACCAGTCCGTGACCTGGGGGTTGGGGACCCCTGAGTATCCTATATATATTTTTTAATTATTCAATATTTTTTTTTCCTCAGCTTTACTGAGGTATAATTGACAAGTAGAAAATACATATTTTCAAGGTATACAATATGATGATTTGATATACATATACATTGTGAAATGATTACCACAATTAACACATTTATCACCTCACTTACCCCATGCGATGGGGTAAATACCAAGTCATCTTGTCTACTATAGTATGTACTTTGTTTTGTCTTTGTGTTTATGGACTTCCTGTCTTTAGTTAAACTTACAGTTCCTTTGAAATGATGAAATTTCCATTTGAGATTTTCATAAATAGCTTTCTATGAAGTCATCCTTTATTTTAAATTATGAAAATAGAATCTTTATAGACCATTACATATTTGATGTGAGCCAGTAGCCTGCCTTTTATGTTGCTGCATCTTTACTGAATTGTTTGACACAAAGTTATTACTTACCAATATGGGTTGATAAATTAAATCCCAGACATAGTAATTAAAACTGTTAGTGTCACTGATAAGTTGTTCTTCTGGCAAAACTTCACTCATACTTAAATTGTTACATGCCATGATTTAAATTTGTAGGATGCGCAGCTGAAAATTTAAAATGCATTGGTATTTAGCTTCAGATGGTCAGAATAACATAATACAACAATGTTATTAATATAACAGTTATTAAAATAATAGAGCTACAACTACATAGAAATTGCAAAGAATAAAACCTAACGAATCAAATCTACACTGTGAGGCTCAATGAAAATTCAAAAAAGATAAATAAAACCTGCAGATCTGATAAAGGAGTAGGAGTTGAGAAACACTAAAGTGAAAATACTTTTCCCTGCACCGAATGTAATACCTCATTCTATGTTCTAGTGGTATTTACTGAGTACCTGTAACATGCCAGGCTTGCAAAAAGGCACTAGGCATGCAACAAAAATTGAATGTGGTCCTTACTTCAAGGAATTAGTTCATAGTTAAAATCAAGAGATTGAAATATACACCCAAGTAAAATATAATTAATTACTTCTGTCAGTACATGAACAAGTGTATAGGGATATTAAAAAGGATTCATTGTGCCAAAGTGGGAGGGGCTTGATGGAGTTAAGTGGCATTTTAGCTGGGTCTCTAATAGGTAAAGAGAGAAAAGAGCAGATAGCAAGGTAAATACTGAGGTGTGAAACTTAACAGCACTCCTAGGCACTTAACACAGGACTAGAAGATAACTCTGTGAACTGTAGATTAGTGCAATATACTTGGACATAGAGGCTGGCATCGGTATCAGATAAAATTAACTATGAAAATGAGTATAACAGTAATAATACTGTTAGATGATTTTTTTGTTGCCTTTATGGTCTAACAAAATTACATATTTGTAGCATGGTATGTGTTAGTTTTTCTTTTGTTTTACCCTATCTTGTTTGAATAGAAAGCTTATTGAAACATTAAGTACTAGGGAAGATGAACAAATAGACATCAGATTGGGCCTCCAAGATTGTGACTTTGAAAGTCACACTTCAGAATGGGCCAGCTAAGGATACTGCCATCCCTGCTGTGATTAGAAACTAACTCCTGAAGTAGGAAGCTACCACTCTACCTGTGGCTCCAACGTGCTGTCTCTCCCTTGAACCCCACCAGTAGGGTGCCTTTAGTACCAAATCCATCTCTCTTGCCAGTGCATCTATGGTGCAACCTAAATTATACCCAGAATCTTAGATGCAAGAGAGTCTGGGAAATGTGGATTTTAACCCTGCTGACTGCCCCTTAGGTCGTGGTTGTTGAAGGGCTAATCTTGAAGAGCCAGTCCATATTAGATTTGTTGTATTTTGGAGACTGGAATTGGCTACTTGTGTTAAACCATTAAAATAAACAGGATAGAATGTCAGAGTGTTAACTGCTCAAAGGGTTTTGTGTTTTTTGTGGTAGTTGTTTTTTTTTTAAATTATCATCCCCTCTTTCCCTCCATACTTATAAAAGTAATGTATAAACCTGGTAGAAAATAAAATGCAAATAATGTTATTTCCTATAATGCCATCACAGGTACATGATGTTGTTGGGGCAATGTATTCCTTATGACATGAAGTTTTAAGAAGTGTCCTTTTAGAAACTGTCAGGTAGTATATGCAACAAAAAGTCCCCTGGGCCTCCTCTGCTTAAATACTAGACCTTTACCTAAGCACTGAGCAACTGTGTCATTAATGGTGAGTTTTTTAAAGTGGTTTCATCCCACTACCCAAAAGTGATCATTGATTATTTTCTGCTTCCAGTGGCTTAGTTTTCCCAAGTGAATGAATATATCATTGTGTGTTTGTACATTTAAGAACAAATTGTGTAGAAGGCACATATTTGGGTATAGATATTTTTATATTTAGTGGTTAGTGATAGCTTTATTCCAAAGCTTAATTTATTTCAAAATTTATACACAGTAAAATTCACTCCTTTACAGTTTTTTACAGTTAAAGTTCTGTGAGTTTTTATAAATGCATACTCCCATAACTATCACCACAGGCTGGGTGTGGTGGGTCACACCTGAAATCTCAGCACTTTGGGAGTCCGAGGCAGGAGGATCACTTGAGCCCAGGAGTTCAAGACCAGCCTGGGCAACATAGTAGACTCTGCCTCTTAAAAAAAAAAAAAAAAAAAAAAGAACAGTCTGGGCATGGTGGCTTATGCCTGGAATCCCAACACTTTGGGAGGCCGAGACGGGCAGATCACTTGAGGTCATGAGTTCGATACTAGCCTGGCCAACATGGTGAAACCCCGTCTCTACTAAAAATACAAAACAATTAGCTGGGCATGGTAGTGCAGGCCTGTAATGCCAGCTACTCGATAGACTGAGGCAGGAGAATCACTGGAACCCAGGAACTGAAGATTGCAGTGAGCTGAGATCACGCCACTGTGCTCCAGCCTGGGTGATGGAGCAAGACTTCATCTCAAAAAAAAAAAAAAAAAAAGGGCTGGGCATTGTGGCTCACACCTGTAATCCAAGCACTTAGGGAGGCTGAGGTGGGCAGATCACTTGAGGCCAGGAGTTTGAGACCAGGCTGGCCAATATGGCGAAACCCCATCTCTACAAAAAAAATACAAAAATTAGCTGGGCCTGGTGGCACATGCTTATAATCCCAGCTACTCAGGAGGCTGAGGCACAAGAATTGCTTGAACCCAGGAGGCAGAGGTTGCAGTGAGCTGAGATCGCGCCACTGCACTCCAGCTTGGGTGATAGAATGAGACTCTGTCTCCACAAACAAACAAAACTCATCATCACAATCAAGACACAATACAGTTCCATCACCTCTCCCATCAAGTCTCCCCTTTCATAGTCAACAATACCCTAACCCTAATCCTGGCAACCACTGATTTATGCTCCATCCCTATAGTTTTGCCTTTTCCTGAACACTGTGTAAGGAGAAGCATTTAGTAGTATGTAACTTTTTAATTTTGGTTTCTTTTACTCAACATAATGCATCTGGTATTCATCAGTGTTGCTGTATATATCAGTAGTTCATTTTCATTGCCTAGTAGTACTATTCCATTGTGTGAATGTACCACAATCAGTTTATTCATTCACCTGTTGAAGGGAATTTGAATTGTTTCTGATTTTTGATGATTATATATAAAGTTGCTGTAAACATTTTGCATGCTGGTTTTAGTGAACGTAAGTTTTTGTTTCTCTTGGGAAATACGAGCCATGGGGTTGCTGGGTCTTACCTGATAACGGTATGTTTAACTTTATAAGAAACTACCTTTGTTAGCTTTGTAACATATCAGTGTAGCCAGACTGAACCACGTTTTCCAGAATTCCCTTCCCGGTATGTTGCCCTTTAGGGTGGGCCATGAGAAATTCTAGTGCAGGATTTGGAGAGCAGAAATGAAGCACCAGCCATTTTTGTAGCTCATATGTGTTCTCATTTATCTGCTGGCCCAGTTTGTTGGCATGAGGCAATGTTGGGACTGCAGTTACTCTACTTTCCCTAGATCCCCCTTCTTCATCTTTGACTCCAGGGCAAGGTGTGTGTTTGTGTGTTTAGCACCATGAAGAAAGCCTTAGTTTCTGCAGAACATGCATACCATCAGGGTCAAAGGCAGTCGCTACTGACAAGGGTTTTTCCCATCCTTGTAGGCTCCAGCTCGTGCCGTCATATTTTGCTAGTTTGAATGCAAGTTGATACAGCCACTTGGGAAAACAGTTTGCTTATCAGTCAGGATTCAGTTAGAGAAACAGGACCACTAAAACAGGTGTGGCATGATCATAGCTCACTGCAGCCTCAAACTCCTGGGCCCAGGTGATCCTCCTGGCCTCAGCCTTGCACATAACTGGGACTACAGGCATGTTGTGCCACCATGTCTAGCTAACTTTCTTTTAATTATTATTTTTTGTATAGATGAGGTCTCACCATGCTGCCCAGGCTGGTCTCCAACTCCTGGGCTCAAATGATCCTCTTGCCTTGACCTCCCAAGTTGCTGGGATTATAGGCGTGAGCCACTGCACCTGACACATTATTGTCATTTTAAAAAAAAGCCATTATGATAGGTTTGTGGTAGCATTTCATTTCGGTTTTAATTTGCATTTTCCCTAAAGACTAATGATAAGCATCTTTTCATGTGTTTCATTGCCCATCATATGTCCTTGATGTGAAATGTTTTTCAAAATCTTCTGCTTATTTTTAAAGTGGGCTTTTTTTGTTTGTTGATTTTGAGAGTTTGTTATGTATTTTGCATTCAATTGTTTTTTGTTTTTTTTTTTTGTAACATTCTCTCCTAATCTGCAGCTTTTATATATCCACTTTGTACTCTGCAGCCTTGTGAATCTCTTGCAGTAGTTATAGTCGATTTTTTTGGTAGATTCTTTGGGACTTTCTACATGACAGTCATGTTGTCTGCACATAAAGGGCAGTTTTTGTTTTTATTTCCCATCTGTATGCCTTTAATTTTTATTTATTTATTTATTTTTGCCTTATTGCATTGGCTAGTATTTCCAATATAGTGTTCAAAAGAAGTGATAAGAGCAACATCCTTTCCTTGTTCCTGTTCTTAGGGGAAATTCCTTCATTTTTTTAACTATTACATGTGAGATCAGCGTAATTTGTTTTGTTTTTATATGTATCTTTTAATGATGAGCAAGTTTCTCTCTATTCTTATTTTTTGAGAATTTTTTTAAAAATCATGAATGATGTTGAATTTTGTAAGATGTGTTTTATGCATCAATTGTGATTATGGGATGTTTATCTCTTTGTCTTTTGATATGGTGAATAGTATTGATTAATTTATGATTGTTGAAAACAACCAGTGTACCTGGCTATCAATTCCACTTGGTCATAAGGTTTGTTTTAATACAGTGCTGAATTTGATTTCCCAATATTTTGTTAAGGATGTTTGCATCTGTGTTTTTGAAATTTATCTTTTTAAATTGACAAACTAAGACTTAATATACATTTATTGTGTGGAACATGTTGTTTTGAATCTGTGTTAATGATTAATACTGATCTTTTGATTTCCTTCTAATATTTTTGGTTTTATTTCAGGCTAATGATGGCTACTTAGAATGAGTTGGGAAGTATTCTTTTTTCTGTTTTCTGGAACTGCTTGTGTAGACTTATTCCTTAAATGTTTGGTTAAGTTCACTAGTGAAGTCATCTCTTTTTGGAAGGTTTTAAAACTATGAAGTCATTTTGTTTAATAGATACAGGTCCTTTATTGTTACCTCTTTCTTATTGAGTGAGTTTGGTAGTTTGTCTTCCAAATGATTTGTCCCTTTTAAGTTGTCTAGTTTACTATTATAAAGATGTTTATAATAGGAGTTTAGAATATTCTCATGTTATCCTTTTATGGTCTGTAGCATGGATCTGTATGTACATCTACTCTCTTGTTCCTGATACCGATAATTTGTGTCTTTTTTTTTTTTTTTTCTTTTTTCTTGATCAGTCTGGCTAGGAGTTTATCGGTGTTGTTGAACTTTGCAAAAAAAAAAACAACAAAACCCAGCTTTTGGTTTGACTGACTTTGCTCTATTTTCTGTTTCATTGATTTCTGCTTATGTCTTTATTACTTCTTTCCTTTACATTGCTTTGGATTTAATTGCTTTTTTTTTTTCCTAGTATCTTCTTATGATTGAAGCTTAGGGCTACAGATGTGGTAACACACCGTAGTCCCAGCTACTTGGGAGCTTGGGAAGCTGAAGTGAGAGGATCACTTGAGCCTGGGATTTTGAGGCTGCAGCATGCTATGACCATGCCTGTGAATAGCTACTGCACTCCAGCCTGGGCAGCATATCATTACACTATCTCAGTTAAACAAACAAACAAACAAACAAACAAAAAGATTGAAGCTTGCATAATTTGTTTGAAACCTTTCTTCCAATATAAGCACTTAATGGCAGTACAACGATGAATTCAGCTTTGCTTGAAAAACTCTGCTGTTACTTAAAACATACTTCATTTTTTATATAATTCACTTTTTCCCTTTTCTTTTTCAGTACTGTAAAACTGTCTCTCTATCTGATGTACCTAGTTTCTGATGAGAAGTTACTATGATGTGATGTTTCTTTTTCTTTGTCTTCAAAATTTTCTGTCTACTTTTGGTTTTTAGCATTTTTACTTCCACAATGTGACTGAGTGTGTTTTTCTTTGTAATTATTCTATTTGTAATTCTCTGAGCATCCTAGAGCTGTTTTTTTGTTTTCTGTTAATTTTGAGTAATTCTTAGCCATTTTCTTTTTAAACATTTTTTTCTTTTTTTAATTTTTATTTTTAGTTTTTGCGGGTTCATAGTAGGTGTATATAATTATGGGGTACATAAAATTTAAAAATTTTTTTTTTGGAGACGGAGTCTTTCTCTGTCGCCAGGCTGGAGTGCAGTGGCACAATCTCGGCTCACTGCAGCCTCCGCCTGCCGGGTTCAAGCGATTCTTCTGCCTCAGCCTCCCGAGTAGCTGAGACTACAGGCACATGCCACCGGCCCTAGCTAATTTTTGTATTTTTATTTTATTTATTTATTTATTGAGACAAAGTCTCACTCTGTTGCCCAAGCTAGAGTGCAGTGGCGCGATCTCTGCTCACTGCAACCTCCACCTCCCAGGTTCAAGGATTGTCCTGCCTCAACCTCCCAAGTAGCTGGGACTACAGGCACGCACCACCATGCCCAGCTAATTTTTTTATTTTTAGTAGAGATGGGGTTTCACTATGTTGGCCAGGCTGGTCTTGAACTCCTGGCCTCAAGCAATTCACCTGCCTCGGCCTCCCAAAGTGCTGAGATTACAGGCGCACGCCACCAGCCCCAGCTAATTTTTGTATTTTTAGTAGAGACAGGGTTTCACCATGTTGGCCAGGATGGGCTCGATCTCCTGACCTTGTGATCTGCCTGCCTTGGCCTCCTAAAGTGCTAGGATTATAGGCGTGAGCCACCACACCCCGGCCTATGAAATACTTTGATACAGGCATGCATATGTAATAATCACCTCTTGGAACATCTTACACACACACACACACACACACACACCCCAAAACCTAATAATTAGAAAACTACATTTTAACTTCATTCCCCTTTTTAACTTTTTGTTGATTCTATGTCTTATTGTACTATGTTTCGGAAAGTTGTAGTTATTTTTTTTTTTTTATTGGTTCATCATTTAGGCTTTCTGCTTAAGACAAGTGTAGTTTACATACCACAATTACAGTGTTATAATACTCGATGTGTTTTTCTGTGTACTTACTATTACCAGCAGGTTTTGTACCTTCAGATGATTTCCTCTTGCTCACCAACATCTATTATTTTCTGATTAAAGAACTCCCTTTAGCACTTCTTATTGGACAGGTCTAGTGTTGATGAAATCCTTCAGCTTTTGTTTGTCAGGAAGTCTTTATTTCTCCGTCACTTTTGAAGGATATTTTCACTGGATATACTATTCTTGGGTAAAGGTCTTTTCCTTCAGCACTTTAAATATGTTGTGCTACTCTCTCCTGGCCTGCAAGGTTTCCATTGAGAAGTCTGCTGCCAAACGTATTAGAGCTCCATTACAAGTTATTTGTTTTTGCTCTCTTGTTGCTTTTGAGGTTCTTTCTTTATCTTTGACCTTTGGGATTTTGGTTATAATCTTATTGAATATTGATGTTAATATTTTTCTCCAGGTTTGGGAAGTTCTCTGCTATTATCCCTTTGAATAATCTTCCTGCCCCTCTTTCTCTACCTCTTCTTTAAGGCCAATAACTCTTAGATTTGCTCTTTCAAGGCTGTTTTCTAGATCCTGTAGGCAGGCTTCATTGTTTTTATTCTTTGCTTTTTTCTGTCCTCTGACTGGGTATTTTCAAATAGCCTGTCTTCAGGCTCAATAATTCTTTCTTCTGTTTAATTAGTTCCACTATTAAGTGACTCTGATGGCATTTTTTCAGCATGTTAATTGCATTTTCAACTCTAGAATTTCTGCTTGATTCTTTTTATTACAATCTCTGTTAAATTTGTCTGACAGAATTCTGAATTCCTTCTCTCTGTTACCTTGAATTTCTTTGAGTTTCCTCAAAACAGCTATCTTGAATTCTTTTTTTGTTTGTTTGTTTTTTTTGTTTTTTGAGAGTCTTGTTCCGTCACTCAGGCTGGAGTGCAATGGCGTGATCTCGGCTCACTGCAACCTCCACCTCCTGGGGTTCAAGCAATTCTTGTGCCTCAGCCTCCCAACTAGCTGCAATTACAGACATGCATCACTATGCCTGGCTAATTTTTTAGTATTTTTAGTAGGTACAGGGTTTCACCATGTTGGCCAGACTGGTCTTGAACTCCTGACCTCAGATGATCCACCCACCTTGGCCTCCCAAAGTGCTGGAATTACAGGCATGAGCCACTGTGCCCAGCCAGCTATTTTGAATTCTCTGTCTGAAAGGTCACATGTCTCTGTTTATCCAGCTATTGGTCCCTCCTGACTTACTTACTTTGTTTGGTGAGGTCATGTTTTCCTGGATGTTCGTTAGTGTCTGGGCGTTGAAGAGTTAGGTATTTATTGTAGTCTTCACAGTCTGGGCTTGTTTGTGTCCGTCCTTCTTGAAAAGGCTTTCTAAAGGACTTGGACCTCAAGTCCAATATCACTGTGGTTTTTGCAGACTCAAAGTACTCCCTTGGTAGTCTCAGATTAGATCCAGAATTCTCTGGATTACCAGACAGACTCTTGTTCTTTTCCCTTTCTCTCAAAGAAACAGAGTGTCTCTCCCTCTCCCCCTCCCCCCCGCCCTCCCCCTTCTCTTCCCCCCTCCCTTGAGCTACCTGGAACTGGGGTGTGGTGATGCAAGCACTCTTGTGGCTACCACCACTGGGGCTGTGCTGGGTCGTGCCTGCCGTGACTGCTCACTTGCTACCACCTATGCTCACTCAAGGCCCTAGGGCTCCACAGTCAGCAGGTGGCAAAGTGAGACAGGTTTTTGTCCTTCCTTTCAGGGTAGTGAGTTCCTCCAGGCCCCGGTGAGTCCAGACATGCTGTCTGAGAACCAGGGATTGGAGTCAAAAACCTTAGAAATTTGCCTGATGTTCTGTTCTGCTGTGACTAAGCTGAGACTCAAACCACAATATAAAGTCCTTCCTGCTTTTCCTTCCCCTTTCCACAGGCAGAGGGGCCTCCCTGTGGACACCAACACCCAGCCACTATTGGGGGTGAAGCTAGTTCTGCCAGGCCACCTCCAGTGTACACTTAAAGCCCACAGGCTCTTCATTTCAGTCAGCTGGTGGGGAATGCTGCCTGGCCTGGGATCACCCTTCAGGGCACTGGGCTCCCCTCTGGCTCAAGGCAGGTCCAGAAATGCTGTTCAGGAGCTGAGGCCTGAACCTGGGGACCCCAAAAGCCTGCTTATTCCTCTACCCCACTGTGGCTGAGCAGTAACGAAGGTGCAAAACAACACCATCCCTTTACTTTTCCATCTTCTTAAACAGAAGAAGCCTTTCACCATAGCCACCTATAGCTGGGAATGTGCTTCGGAATGTGCTGGGTCACACCTGTAGTCAGCACATCTCAGAGCCCAAGGTCCATGGTGTACTACCCAGGCATTGCTGCTGGTTACTCGGGGCCCATGGGCTCTTTAGTCAGCAGCTGATGAATCTTGCAGGGACTGGGTCCTTTCTTTAAGGCAGCAGGTTCCGTTTTGTCCAGATGGTGTCTAGAAATGTGTATAGGAGCTAGGGCCTGGAATGGGGGCCTCACGACTCTGCCTGGTGCCCTATCCTGCTGTGGCTGAGCAGGTATCCAAGATGCAAGACAAAGTCCTCTTTAGTCTTCACTTTCCATCCCTTAAGCAGAAGGAAGGAGACATTTTTGCCCCTGAGCTGTACTGCCTAGGTTTGGGGGAGGGGTGGTGCAATCACTCCTTTAGCCACCCTGGGTGTCTCCCTAGGTCACATGCCACCTGAAGTCCTCTGGCTCTGAGTCCAGCCCAGCACTAGGAGTTGTTTAGGAGTTGAAATCCTTGTGTACTTAGACTGTCTTCCAAGTTTACCTGGATCCTCAGAGCACTTCAGCCCGTGGTCACGAGGCTTGTCGAGAAACTCAAGTTCCAACCAATGGGATAGGTGATTACTCTCTGGCTAGGTCCGATACAGATTCTCCCTCCCTGCGCAGGTACTGGCTGACCCCAGCATGGATTTATTCTCTGCTATCACAGGGCAGCACTAACTTCAATGTAAAGTCCCCTAGTCACTGTGATGTTCTTCTCCCATATGCACAGACTCTGGCACTGCAAGGCCTCTGCCAGGGGATGGGAGAGGGGTGGCATCAGCGATTCAAGACTAGACTGTCTCTCCTGTCCTCCTCAATGCTTCTTTCAAGGATTTGCAGAGACCAAATGACACACAGTCATAGCTGCCATCTTTGGAAGCTGAAATAACTCAGGCTAAAGCTGTTTAAATGCCATTTCTAAAATAATGCTGCAGCCCCACCTGTAGCTTGAGAACTTTGCCAAGTAAGTCATAAAATGTTATCAGGGCTGGTCATGGTGGCTCATCTGTGATTCTAGGACTTTGGGAGGCTGAAGCGGAAGGATTGCTTGAACCTAATTGTTGAAGACCAGCCTGGGCAACATAGGGAGACCCCAACTCTACAAAAAATAAAAAAAAAATTAGCCGGCCATGGTGTCACACCTATAGTCCCAGCTGAGGAGGCTGAGGCAGGAGGATCACTAGAGCCTGGGAGGTTGAGACTGCAGTGAGCTATGATCATACCTCTGCACTGCAGCCTGGGTGACCCTGTCTCTTCAATAAAAAGAGAAAGAAATGTTATCAGTTATGATGTTTATAATTTTTAGTAAAATTTATAAACGGAA
Source organism: Hylobates moloch (assembly GCF_009828535.3). Lineage (NCBI taxonomy): Eukaryota > Metazoa > Chordata > Mammalia > Primates > Hylobatidae > Hylobates > Hylobates moloch. The sequence continues at coordinate 82,331,437 of NW_026652290.1, read as the reverse complement.
CGAGAAACGGAATGTGTTGTATTCACATTCCATACTGAATATGACTTGTTTGGGGTACCGTTTGCTAAGGATTAACTTTAAATTTCTCAAATATTCTAGAATGAATCTTCTTATGGATATTTCCTTGAAGTGGTTTATTTATTTATTTATTTATTTTTTATTATTATACTTTAGGTTTTAGGGTACATGTGCACAATGTGCAGGTTTGTTACATATGTATCCATGTGCCATGTTGTTTTGCTGCAGACTGGATTAAGAAGTGGTTTTTAAGGGCCAGTTGTGATGGCTCGCACCTGTAATCTCAGCACTTTGGGAGGCCGAGGCAGGCAGATCACCTGAGGTTAGGAGTTCGAGACCAGCCTGACCAACATGGTGAAACCTTGTCTCTACTAAAAATACAAAAAATTATCTGGGCATGGTGGCATGTGCTTCTCATCCCAGCTGCTTGGGAGGCTAGGCAGAAGAATTGCCTGAACCCAGGAAGTGGAGGTTGCTGTGAGCTGACATCATGCCACTTCACTTTAGCCTGGGCAACAAAGTGACAGTCTATCAAAAAAAAAAAAAAAAAAAAAAGTGGTTTTTAAGGAAAGCGCTTTCTATAGTAGCTTATTTTCATGTCGTTTTATTATATGTTAATATAGATGATATGTTGATTTTTTTTCAGCTTCCTTGGAAATCATTGACTAGCATCATTGAATATTATTACATGTGGAAAACTACTGACAGATATGTGCAACAGGTAATTTTTTCATATTGCTACCAATATGGTTGCGTTAAAGTGAACTTTCTGTTTATATTTTAATATTTTTTAGCGATGTACTAATTTTAAATTTGTTTACCTTACTTTTTCCAGACTACTTTAAACTACATGATTTCATATCTTTAGGATATTATTTAAGATTTTAATCTTAATATTTCATTGACTTCACATGAATTATGATAAATGTTTTGGAGAGATACCACTAGAGAGGCATTGTTTTCCTTGCATTTGACTGGTACTTCATCTCTTTGTAGTTCATGGCAATGATCAAAGATGTGATGCTAACACAGACCTCTTGAACAAGTTATTTTTATGAAGAATTGAGAATTTAGACCAATGTCATCAGCCATATAATTTGATATGTTTTTAAAGATCTTCTGAAACCTCTTTACATGACATTTGTGTGGCTATACCCCCGAAATCCTTGACCTTAAATGTAGTAGTCTTACTAGTATGGTGTTTTGGTACTGTACATAAGCTTTTTCTTAAATTTGATTTTTGAGTCCTTCTCAAATATCCTAAATTCAGGTAACTCTCAATTACTTATTTTTTGAATAATATTACCTCTGGGGAAAGGTACATTTTCCCGAAATGACATCAGTCAATACTTGTGTTATATTTGTATAGACACATATTAGAACTGATAAAGAGGCAAATATATTTAACACAGACATTATTTTTCCTATATATGTAGGTTATACAGTGGCAAGTATTAGATGCTATAAAAAACATTTTATGAATCACTTTTTAAAATATCATAGTGAGCTGGGTGTGGTGGTGTGCACCTATATTCCCAGCATTTTGGGAGGCTGAGGCAGGAGGATTGCTCAGCCCAGGAGTTCATGTCCAGCCTGGGCAACATAACAAGACCCTGTCTCTAAAAATAAATAAAAATTGAAAACAAAAAGTACCGTGGTGAATTGCTGAGGTCACAAATAGTGAACAGATACTCATGGCTTGTTGAAAAATTTCCAGTGTCAATATTAATATAATTCAAAAAGTGTTTATTATAAACAACTTAGGTATAGATCAAGACCATGTAGTCTGGAAACCTACGTTATTAAAAAAAAGTCTCTAAAGATGGAGATGATGGTATCAAGGATGGTTGAAAAGTAGATAATATTCTTTCCAAAAACTTCAACCCTGTTCTAAAAGTTTCAAGTTGTCCCCCTAAGTATTTCTGTTTTCTCCTCATTGGGAAAATAGAAGATAGCCTTATATTCTGGTTTGTCTTATTTTTGGACATCAACCATATGTTATTTTACTTCTCTATTTGCCTGCATTATCATGTTGGTCAGTGTCTGGATTTGATTATATAATCTCCTTCCCATTCGTTTCCCTACATATGGCTCCTAATTGGTTCCAGCAGAATATTATGTGAATTCAGCTGAGGTTTAAAGTTTAATGCATATCTCCCAACATTTGAGAATAAATGCTTACTTAGTTCTACTTAGAGTAGCCACAGTCACTCCTCTTGCCTGGATTTTGGAAACAAATAATCTCTGAATATTTTTCTAAAAGCAGAGAGAGAGAGAGAGAGAGTGTGTGTTTTCTTCTAGAAAGGCAAATAAGTAATAAAGTAGAAACTAAATTTGAAAAGTAAAAATGGTTACTTTTTAAAGGTCCTGTTTATTCACTCATAGAGGAATGGAAAACGAAGTTGCTCATTGCTTTATTTTTTTAAACCTATGCCTAAAATGGTATTAATACTTAAAGTTCTGTACCACAGAATCTAGTGACTTCTTAGACATTATTGCAGTTTAAGATGCATATGAAAGAAAAGCTTATCTTAAAATTGTAATTTTTGAATTACACTTTAATACTATTTTCTTGTGAAGTTTTAAGACAATGAACAGTAGTAATAATTAGGCATTGCATGTAAAATATTTTATTCATCTTTTGAATTAGAAACGTCTAAAAGCAGCAGAAGCTGAGAGTAAACTGAAACAAGTATATATCCCAACTTAGTAAGTAATTGAAATCTTTTAAAATATTTGTTATGGTCTTAATTTTATCATTGCAGAATATGTCATTTTGTTCAGTTTCAGCAAAATTTGAACTTTTGTGTATCTTTCTTCTTCTACAAAGCATGAGACTTACTATTATACCACTACAATAAAAAGGAGCCAGTAAGAGAAACCTCAGACCAGAGGAAGAAATGTACTATGTACTATATTTTATCAAATCAAAGCTGCAGGGAAAGTGTCAGAAAACCTATGAAATGCTGTATTATTTGAAGCAAATGTGTTTCAGAAAGCCAACAGCTTTTCAAACTATAGATTTTGTTTGGGTAATGCATACTGATCTTTGGAGGTTTGTTGTTTATTTGGTTGAGGATTTTATATTGTTTTTTGGTTCTAATGGCAATTAGAACCATATTTGGTAAATGTGTGACAAATAATGGAGAGGTTTTGATTATTTTGTTTGTCTAGTGTTCTATCATTATTATCCTTTGAATTCAGAAATCATTGTCATCTCAAAATGAATGCCAATTTTTTTTTTCCATTTGCTTTGTTTTAAATGAGGCTTAGCATGGTAGCTCACGCCTATAATCCCAGCACTTTGGGGGACCTCGTTTCTGCAAAAAATTTAAAAGAAATATGTTACTATATCCTTTTGTTGAGATTTTCAGAGTTTGCTTATTCATTTGTTCAGGAAGAATTGGTTTATTAAGCACCACGTGTATATTGTTCTATCCTAGATTCTTTTAGGATTAAAATGAAATTTATTGCACAGTTCTATGTGCTGCTGCAAGCCTTTTCTCCCTCTTCAACCTATTTATAGTTGTTTAATAACTAGCCTTTTGTTTCCAGAATTTTGATATTTTGTATAATACATGTTTGTTTGTTTTTTTTTTGAGACGGAGTCTTGCTCTGTCACCCAGGCTGGAGTGCAGTGGCGCAATCTCGGCTCACTGCAAGCTCCGCCTCCCGGGTTCACGCCATTCTCTTGCCTCAGCCTCTCCGAGTAGCTGGGACTACAGGCGCCCGCCACCACGCCCGGCTAATTTTTTTTGTATTTTTTTTAGTAGAGACGGGGTTTCACCATGGTCTCGATCTCCTGACCTCGTGATCCGCCTGCCTCGGCCTCCCAAAGTGCTGGGATTACAAGCGTGAGCCACCGCGCCCGGCCAATACATGTTTTTATATACATATAGGAGGCCTCATAGACAATGAGTTGTGAACTTTCATATTGATCTTTTACCACAAGACAGATAACTCTGGTTTAATTTTAAGAACATGTAATTTTTAGAGTCTGTAATTTTTATTAAGAACTGTAATAGCCCATCTGCAAAGTGGTTTCTAATTCCTTCTAAATTATATGTTTTGTGTGATGAATTTATAAAAGAGCCACTCCTCAAATAAAATACTGTTGCAACTCATGTGTCTTAGATTTTCAAAAGCAAGCATACCAACTTTCTTACACTTCAAAGTACTGCCACCATGAAATAATACATTTAACTAGTTTTGACCAAGTAACCCAGATAATTGTTTCCATTTGGCTTTACGTTGACTTTGGAGTCAATGTAATCTAAGTCAGGGATCAACAAACTATAGTCGCAAGCCAATCTGACCTACTGCTTGTTTTGTGAATAAAATTTTGCTTGATTTTTGTTTTTGTTTTGTGAGATGGGGTCTTGCTCTGTCACCTTGGTTTAAGTGCAGTGGTGCAATCATGGCTCACTGCAGCCTCAACCTCCCAGGCTCAAGTGATCCTCCCACCTCAGCCTCCCAAGTAGCTGGGACTATAGGCGCGCACCACCACACCCGACTAATTTATTTTTTATAGAGACAGTGTCTCCCTATGTTACAACCCAGGAGTTCTCATGAACTGTGGAAGTTGATTTTAAACAATGAAGAGTCATGGTCAGATTAGCACTTTAAGATCACCTGCTATATTTTGGGAAATGGTTTGAGAAAGAGGACTAAGAGTAGATGCAGGGGACCAGTTATGAAGTTCTTGGAGAGGAAAGATAACACTAGCTTGACCTAGCGTAGTAGTCTGGAAATGGTGTGATATTTGGAAGTGACTGACTTTTATGGCAGGCGGGGGTGTCAAGTGTGAATCCTAGGTTTCTGGCACAGTGAAGTGGGTTGTCATGCTATTTGTTAAGCTCAGCAACTGTGGCAGAGAATCAGGTTAGGTCATTTTGAGTTTATCAGAAAAGAGTTGTTCAATATGCTGTCACCAAATACTAGATGTATTGGTCTTAAACTCAGTGTGGGAAGGTCTGGACTAGAGATACATATTTGAGCTTCATCAGCATACAATAATTATATTTGAAGCCATAGATAAGATTTCTGAGGGAGAGCAATAAGAAAAGGGCCTTGACTTAGCCTTGAATAAATCCAGTATTTATAGATCAGATAGAATATGATAGCTAAAAAAGGATAGCTAGGTGAGTATGGTATCACAGAAGCTAAGAGAGGAGTATGTTTCAGGGAGGGGGAGAGAGATTTAACAGTGTTGGATGCTGGTGGGAAATAGCCAAGGAATTTAATAACATGGAGATCATTGGTGATCTTATTGGCATGGTGAGCACTGCTGCATATGAACCAAGGAGGTATAAGCAGATGAGAGAGGGAGTGTACAATGTTCTCTAGAGGGCAGGAGGGCTGGAATCTGGAGCACAGATGAGGGGAGTGTGGGAAGGTTTGAGCATTAGATAAAAGGAAGGGCAATTTCATATAATGTATCTTTTAAAACATTAAAAATGTTTGCTTACAGTCACAGATTGTCACAATGACATCAATCATTTGTACCCTGGGAATTAATCTATAGGTACCTGGTTTGGCGGAACATATTTTATGTGATTCACATGTCTATGTGCAGTCTTGGCACACTTGTTTCCCTTTTGTGATTATTATCATTAAGACAAGTGATGTATTCAATCAAATAACGTTCTAGATTCAGTTGAGCGATGAACTTTGCTCTCATTCTTTTTTAAGGCAGCTCAACTGTACATTTGTATTAGCTCTTTTTCAACACACATATTTAGCCCTGGGTTAAATATCAGAAATTTTCATATTTCTGGTAGACCTCTGGCCAGTCATTTGACCCCAAGGGGAAACAGTTCTATCTATATGTAGTAGATTTTTTAAAAAAGGAATATTGTATATTATTGAAAATGCTAGTCATTCTAAATCACCACTTTTCACTTAGTATAGTTTCAGCTGAAAACTGTAAGAAGAGAAACACCTTCTATCTGATTTAAAATATGTTTTAGGGCCAGGTGCAGTGGCTCATGCTTATAATCCCAGCACCTCGAGAGGCTGAGGCAGGAAGACTGCTTGAAGCCACGAGTTTGAGATCAGTCTGCACAAAATAGACCTTGCCTCTACAAAAAAATTTAAAAATTATCCAGACATGGAGGCAAATGCCTGTAGGCCCAGTTACTTGGGAGGCTGAGGTAGGAGGATTGCTTGAGCCTGGGGGTTTGATGCTGCAGTGAGTTGTGATCATGCCACCGCACTCTAGTCTGGGCAACAGAGTGAGACCCTGTCTCTAAAAAAATTAAGTAGATAATAAATAATACATTTTTATAACTATTTTATAACCAGGCATGGTGGTGTGTGACTGTAGTCCCAGCTACTTGGGAGGCTGAGGTGGGAGGATCACCTGAGCCTGAGAGGTTGAGGCTGCAATGAGCCATGGTCATGCCACTGCACTCCAGCCTGGGTGACCCTGCTCTCAAAAAAAAAAAAAAAAAAAAAAAAAAATTGAAGGCCAGGCATGGTGGCTCACACCTGTTGAGAAGTTGAGGTGGAATGATCCTTGAGCTCAGGAATTCAAGACCAGCCTGGGTAACATAGAGTCCCTGTATCTACCAAAAAAAAAAGAGCCAGGCATGGTGGCACACACCTGCAGTCCCAGCTACTTGGGAGGCTAAGGTGGGAGTATCACCTGAGCCCAGGAGGTCAAGACTGCAGTGAGTGGTGATCACACCACTACATACCAGCCTGGGTGACAGAGTGAGACCCTCTCTCAAAAAAAAGAAAAATGTCTTTTAGAAACCAATTTGTTGGCCGGGCACAGTGACTTATGCCTGTAATCCCAGCACTTTGGGAGGCCGAGGTGGGTGGATCACCTGAGGTCAGGAATTTGAGACAAGCCTGGCCAACATGCTGAAACCCTGTCTCTACTAAAAATACAAAAATTAGCTGGGTATGGTGGCAGGAGCCTGTAATCCCAGCTACTTGGGAGGCTGAGGCAGGAGAATCGCTTGAACCTGCTGGGGGTGGAGGTTGCAGTGAGCGGAGATTGCACCACTGCACTCCAGCCTGGGCGAAAGAGTGAAACTCCATCTCAAAAAAAATAAATAGGCTGGGCATGGTGGCTCACGCTTGTAATCCCAGCACTTTGGGAGGCTGAGGCGGGCAGATCACCTGAGGCCAGGAGTTTGAGACCAGCCTGGCCAACATGATGAAACCCCATCTCTACTAAAAATGTAAAAATTAGGCGGGCGTGGTGGCAGGCACCTGTAATCCCAGCTCCTCAGGAGGCTGAGGCAGGAGAATCGCTTGAACCTGGGAGGTGGAGGTTGCAGTGAGCCAAGATCGTGCCATTGCACTCCAGCCTCGGTGACAAGAGCGAGACTTTGTCTCAAAAAAAAAAATAAATAAATAAAAATAAAAACCAATTTGTCTTTAACATACATTGCTGACACAGGTTAGAAGTGTAAATAATAGTCCTATTTTATAGAATAGAGATCTCAGTGCACACAGTGGTTAAATGATTTCTTCTGGTAGCAGTGGTGGGAGTGTCACCTGATAGTTGTAATAACAATACCAAAAGGAAATCTTAAGTAGGGTCTTTGCTGTCAGGGCAGACCAGCTTTACAAACCAGGCTTTAACAGGTGAATGGAATTGTGGAAAAAAAAGTGGAAGACCTTGAGTCAACTCTGACTTCAGCTGTCTTGATAGTTGTGAGGTCTCATTGCATCAGTAGATATGGGAAGACAGCATATAATCTGCATTTAGCCATTCAGCATTCATTTCCGATAAATAATTTACTGATTTATTTTGCTTATTTTCTGTTTAGCAAATAAACACAAAAAGTATTGAGAATGAAACCTCCTTGAGGTCAGAGACTTTTATTTATTAGGCACTGAACAAATATATGTTAAATGAATTATGAATTTATTGAGAACATACTGTGTGTACCTGTGCAGTGTTCTGGGGCACAGTTTATAAGCAGTGGGGGAGTTAGCCTACTGTACATGGGGAAAAGTTAGCCTTGTTTGCCTGGGAAATACCAAGGTAATCTGGGCTACATGTTTTTAAAGAATTAATGGCTCTGTTGACTTGGTCTTTGTGAAATTTGCATATAGACTTCTGGTAGATGTCTCTTCCCCTCCCTGCTCCCCAAAAGAAAGGGTCTCCCTCTGTTGCCCAGGCTGGAGTGGAGTACAGTGGCATGATCATGGCTCACTGCAGCCTCTAACTCCTGGGCTCAAGTGATTGATCCTCCCACCCTAGCCTTCTGAGTAGCTGGGACTACAGGCACATGCCCCTATGCCTGGGTAATTTTTATTTTTGTTTTCGTAGAGACAGAGTCTCGCTGTGTTGCCCAGGCTGGTCTCTGAACTCCTGGCTTCAAGTCATCCTCCTGCCTCTCTTTTTCTCCTCTTAGAAAATACTGTCTTAAAAAGGAAAACCTCCAAATACCTTTATTGGTTTTTAAAATTTCAAATGCTATGTAATATTCCTGATAAAATTTCAGATGTAATCGGAGTGGTCATCATGAGTGGCCAGAAGCTCCTGAAGTCCTAAGTGACCTAGAGATAGGCCCTGTTGACCCCACAGCATCTGCTAAGCATGTGACTTTTGTGCAGTTCCCTGGAGAGCTGGAGTGCGGTAGCCAGCAGCCCCCACACCAGCAGCAGGAACTGAAGAGTGGCTTTCTTGAAACACAACCATGTTGCCTTTCACTTAATTCGTTTGATCCAAATAATTATTTTCTCGGGAGAATTTATAAACGGTAACTTGTCTCTTTCAAAAGTGTCAGAGGGGCCGGGCGGGGTGGCTCACGCCTGTAATCCCAGCACTTTGGGAGGCTGAGGCAGGCGGATCACAAGGTCAGGAGATCAAGACCATCCTGGCTAACGTGGTGAAACCCCGTCTCTACTAAAAATGCAAAAAATTAGCCGGGTGTGGTGGTGGGAGCCTGTAATCCCAGCTACTAGGGAGGCTGAGACAGGAAAATTGCTTGAACCCGGGAGACGGAGGTTGCAGTGAGCCGAGATCGCGCCACTGCACTTCAGCTTGGGCAACAGAGCGAGACTCTGTCTCAAAAAAAAAAAAAAAAATGTGTCAGAGGATGTTCTAAGGAAATTGTATTCAGCAGAAAAAGAGATGGGACAGTATTTACTTCATGAATGTCAGGCATAAGTGATTCCTTTTTTCATAGACTTGTTTTGTAAAGATGAGTAGTGTAAGTTCATTTAACACCTTGCTTTTACCAGTTTATTTCTTCTTCACCACACATTTTAAAATGTTTGTTTATGTTTATTAAATAGTGAAGGTAAATCAGTAATGATGTAGAGCTTTTTGCCTTATTGTACAAATCATTTTATCACCTTATTTTAATTTCATTGAAAGCAGCAAACCAAATCCCAACCAAATATCCACTAGTAACGGGAAGCCTGGTGCAGTGAACGGAGCTGTGGGGACCACATTCCAGCCTCAGAATCCTCTTTTAGGGAGAGCCTGTGAGAGCTGCTATGGTAAGTTTTCTCTGGCAGGTCAGTTAAGCATCGGGAACTGTTCTGGCTCATGGGGTGTGAGCGTCTGGGAAGTGCCTGAGGTCAGTACAGTGCACCTTGGAAGGCAGAAGCATGTCTCCTCTAAATGAGTAGATGCCCCCCCTTACCTTCTGCCTGGAACAGAGGGACTGTTTATTGAATCCTTATTACGTACCAGACACTCAAGTTAGGCATTGGATTTCCTTTGATGTACTCTTGTGGTTTGTTGATTATTGCATAGCAGTGTTTGCTGAGTTGTGTTTAGAGTCGTATTAGCTTTGCAGAAACTGTGGTCCCACGATGCATACCAAATTCCCCTTTGGAGTTTCTCAGTCTACTTTGACAGATTAAAGCTCCAAGTAATTCTGTAGGAAAGGCCTCTGTGTGAATAAGCTGCTGTATATAATCCTCAGACCATGTTCCCTCAGTGCACCAGTTTGGGAAATGCTATTCTATGATACTTGCTTTTGGCCTCAGGATCCCACTGTATTTATCTCTGGTGGCAGTATTTTATTTGCCCAGGGTGTTAAATGGGGTTGGTGAAGTGAACCGTTAGGTAGTTGATAGACTTTGTGTGTTTATTTTAAATCTCAAGCAAGGATACAATATCTTAATGGGGCATTGGTGATATTATCATCTATGTTTCCTTCCAGTTAAGGTAGCCTGGGATGGGAGAGGGAAGGAAATGAATGTTTATTGAAAACCTACTTGGTGCCCCATTTTGGGTTCTTAGTAGCTCTTTGAGAGTACATGTAGCCTACTGCCTCCAGGAAGGATATAGGAATGAGGGACAGCTGTGAGTACGATTACGTCGATTGATCCCAAGGAAGGTGTGAGCCAAGTTGCTGAATTTGTAGAAATGGTACATGGGGATGTGTTTAACCAATTTTTTGCAGCATGGGAGCACAAAGGGAAACAATTTGTGGAAAATTAAGGTTCTTTAGGTCAGGCTTTTACATGGATAGCATCATAAATACCCATCATCATAAATGCCCATCATAAATTCCCATCATCAAGAATTGGGAATTCTTGAATTTTGAAGTTCATGTATATTTAAATGAAAATGAAAAGAATCCTGCAGACAAATGGTAGTGGCTTAACCTGTCTTAATTTTAACTTTCAGGCAGGGTGCTGTGGCTCATGCAAGTAATCCCAGCACTTTGGGAGGCCGAGGCGGGTGGATCACCTGAGGTCAGGAGTTCGAGACCAGCCTGGCCAACATGGTGAAACCCCGTCTCTACTAAAAATACAAAAAATCAGCCAGGCATGGTGGCGTGTGCCTGTAATCCCAGCTACTCGGGAGGCTGAGGCAGGAGAATAGCTTGAACCCAGGAGGCAGAGGTTGCAGTGAGCCAAGATTGCCCCATTGCACTCCAACCTGGGTGACAGAGCGAAACTTCGTCTCCCCGCCCCCCCCCCCAAAAAAAAAAAATTTAACTTGCAAACCCCTTTCACACTCACGTATATCCCCTTAAATGATTATTCTGTTATTTTTATGTGTGCATGATGAATAAGCTATTTTCATTTTATAATATTTACTTTAGACTCATGTATTACTAATCTCCATGATAAAATGTATCTTAATATAAGATTTATCCTTATAGAGAGATAGAACTTGATGTTTTCTATTTATTAAATGATACCTACTTTCCAATTGAATTTGAGTTATTTAAGGAGAAAGGCATTTATTGACAATTATTAAAATGATGTGCGTGATTAGTTTACGTAAAATGTATGTTTTAAGTGAAATTTTATATTTAGAATTCAAAATAGATTCATAGTTTAATGTTTAAGATTTTTAAAATTTATGTCTTAAAAAATGACTTATTAGTTCTAAATTATAGGAGGAAAGGCTTTTAGGCTTTCATTTGTATAAAATATTTATTTGTATAAATGAAAGCCTAAAATAGCCCTAAAATATTTACACAAATAAAAGCCTGAAATAATAATCCTCCAAAAATAATACATGATGGGTGTACAGTGTTATTCCCGATAAATATGAATATAATGGTCTCTGTATTTTCTCTTTTTCACATTGGTTTGTGAAGTGTTAGTTGATATCTTGATGTGCTGTTTGAACATTTGAAGGGAACTTACAGGTCAGAGAAATCATATTTTAAGGCAAACTTACAGAATTACAATTTTTTATGCACCCAATTAACTTAATGTCTCAACCTCAATGTTTTCTCTTAAACTTCAGATCTATCACGCATGTATTTTAAATGTCACATGTCAATAATTTAAACTACAAAACAAAAACTCTAACACAAGCTTACAGTGTTCAGCTAGCTGTTAAATCATCTGAGTTTTAGGCCTCAAGCATGCTGTGATGTCAGCTGCCCATGCTCGCTTCATATGGATTTAGACTCTTGAAAGGAATTCTGTCTATAAATGGAGATTTTAAAATAAGGATTTTACCTATTGATTAAAATAAAGGAGTGCAAAACAGATACCTGTTTGTTTCTTCTCTCCTCCCTTCCTCCCTCCCTCTCCCCCTCCCCAGCTCCCTCCTCCTCCCTGCTTCCCTCTTTCACCCAGGCTGGAATGCAGTGGTGCAATCACAGTGGCCTCAACCTCCCAGGCTCAAGCAATCGTGCTGCCTCAGCCTCTGTAGTGGCTGGGACTACAGGGGTTCACCACCAAACCTGGCTGACAGATACCTGTTTTTATTAGATTCCTGACTTTATCAGTGAGACCTCCCTGAGTACCTTAAATAATCCTTGGAGTGGTGTCTGAACCCTGGGTTTGGAAACCTGGATTTAGATTTTTTTTTTTTTCTTTTGAGATGGAGCCTCACTCTGTCACCCAGGCTGGAGTGCAGTCGTGTGATCTCAGCTCACTGTAACCTCTGCCTCCCACGTTCAAGCAATTCTACTGCCTCAGCCTACCGAGTAGCTAGGACTACAGGTGCGTGCCACCACGCCCGGCTAATTTTTTTTTTTGTATTTTCAGTAGAGACGGGATTTCACCCTGTTAGCCAGGATGGTCTTGATCTCCCGACCTCATGATCCGCCTGCCTCAACCTCCCAAAGTGCTGGGATTACAGGCATGAGCCACCATGTCCGGCCCCAGATTTTTAAAATACTACTACTAATATCTTTTTGAGAACCTATTTCCAGAAACATACACAATAGAGTATTTTTAATCAACAAAACAAAAACTCCCTCAGCAGCACAATGCATAATACAGGATGCTTCACTGAATAGCTTTCACAGGGCCATAAGCACTTTATATAATAATGGAAATAAGTTGGTTTAATGAATTCTGAGTATTAAAAAAGCACACAAATATACTATTATGTTTGACTTATAAGCTGGGAACAATAACATTGTAAACTAAGCATGACAAGTATTTTTAAAATATTTGATTATTTTGTGTTGATGTTACAAATTAAATAGCATTTTTCGTTTCTTCTTATTTTTCTTCTGCTTTAGCTACACAGTCTCACCAGTGGTATTCTTGGGGCCCACCTAATATGCAGTGTAGATTATGTGCAATTTGTTGGCTTTATTGGAAAAAATATGGAGGCTTGAAAATGCCCACCCAGTCAGAAGAAGAGAAGTTATCTCCTAGCCCAACTACAGAGGTACAGTACTCTTTTTAGTGTTGAAAAATGGCATGTTTTTAAATGGCTTGATTATTCCTTGGAAACAGAAGTACAGTATAGGATAATTAAAAAATGAAGAAAGCTACCTTTATAGCTAAACATAGCACTACAATATTCAGGGTAGGTGTGGAGAGAAGCAGAGAGAAATTAAATTTTATCAGGTATTCAGAATAATGGTCTCAGACAAAAAAACAATCAGTGTGGGAGATGTACATAAAGTCATAAATGCAAATTAAGCATTTTTTCTCCCCGTGGCTATTTTGGAGGGACAAGAAGTATGGACTTAATCTTGAGGTGAACAACACTTTAAATGTGATTTTGGTAAAATCCTCATAGGTTGAAGACGCCAAGCACCTGTGTTTACCAGTGGGCGACTACCCTTTTTCAGTGCTGACGGGCTTTCAGGACTCCTTAATTAAAAAAAAGAAAAGTGTAGTTAACCCCCTTGGCAGTTTCATACTACTTACTGTGAATGTGATTTTGGATTCCTGTACAACAGTACAGTATTCTCCACAGTTCCCTTCTCTACTCCCCACCTCTTTCCCAAAAGTGCACACTTTAATTCTCTCTTTTAGAGATAGTGCACCAAGTGACGCTATAAATGCTTCATGAAAGATTTAAAAGTTGCACTTTTGAGCATGATGCAAACAGTAATATATTTGGGCAGGTTCATTTCTTTGAGTGTTTGTTGTTTTCTGATTTTTCAGGACCCTCGTGTTAGAGGTCATGTGTCCCGCCAGGCCATGCAGGGAATGCCAGTCCGAAACACTGGGAGTCCAAAGTCTGCAGTGAAGACCCGCCAGGCTTTCTTCCTTCATACTACATATTTCACAAAATTTGCTCGTCAGGTCTGCAAAAATACCCTCCGGCTGCGGCAGGCAGCAAGACGGCCGTTTGTTGCTATTAATTATGCTGCCATTAGGGCAGAATGTAAGATGCTTTTAAATTCTTAACCTTATATGTTGTGCTTCTGACCATTTTCTCTTTTCCTCTCTTTCTTTTTTTTTTTTTTTTGTTTGTTTGCAATAAACATAAGTTCTTGTGTACAGCCTTTTATTTGGTTTATTTTTTAACATTGTTTTTGTGTGCTGCCATTTGTATCATGCCAATCTGAAAAAAAAATGAAAACATTGAAACTTCTGTACTCTTTACCAGAGAGTAGTGCTTAGCAAAAGATTGGTGGGAGGTCATCCTATTGCCTGGGGTTTTGTGATGGAATTGCCTACAGAGCCCTTATTGAAGCACTTTTACCTCTTAGGTAGTGCCACAATATAACCCCTAAGGATGCTGTTATAATGAGACTCCATAATTGAGACAGTACAGTCCAGTCTTACATGGATTCATTAGGTTTAAATAAAATTTGCCAATTTACACTAATTAGAGACTGTATGTCTTTGTAAACCTCTCATTTTTCCCATGAACCTTTTACAATTGTCATACAACATTATAGAAATTCACCCGTGCTTCATAACAAATACTATATTTATTAGAAGGTCTAGCAAATTATAAGTAAACTTTAAACTCATTTTTGGGTGAATTTTCTGAAAGTACACATTGCATTTTCATAAGCTAGCATCTAAACATATGGTTGAGCAGCCTGTTTGTCCAGTTTGGTTTCCATTTCATGATCATGTATCATATATATCACCACATAACATTTACATGACTTACTACTCTTATTTTCAACACATTTGGTCTTGCTTATCTTTTTTATTTTTATTTTTGTTAGCACAGAGATCATATGTATCCATGAATTGTGGATTGTTTTGTCATTACCATGTCTCTGACAATATGTGTATAATTAGTATGTTAGCTCTGGAGTCACATTCCAGGCTAGCATGTTAGAGCCGTGTAGCTTTTGTTCCTTAAGGGATGAGAAAACTTGCTGTCTGGCCTAACAGATAGGAAATCTTAAAGCCATTCTAAGAAATCTCTTATTATTAAATTTTCCCCTTTGATTTAAAGAGGATATCAATAAAAGGAATGATGACTGAAAAAAAACCACTTTTTGTTCCTAAAGATAATTTTTAGCAGAATAGTTGAAAGGCTTTAAAACTTAAGTAATAGCTCTATAAGAAGAAAAGTGCTTTGTAAAGGGAGTTGAGGACTGGGCGCGGTGGCTTATGCTTGTAATCCTAGTACTTTGGGAGGCCAAGGTGGGTGGATCACCTGAGGTCAGGAGTTCGAGACCAGCCTGGTCAACATGGTGAAACTCTGTCTCTACTAAATACACAAAAATTAGCCAGGCGTGGTGGCAGGCGCCTATAATCCCAGCTACTCAGGAGGCTGAGGCAGGAGAATTGCTTTAAACCGGGAGGCAGAGGTTGCAGTGAGCTGAGATTGCACCATTGCGCTCCAGCCTGGGCAACAAGAGCGAAACTTCATCTCAAAAAAAAAAAAAAAAAAAAAATGGTAGCAATGTCAGAGTCCCACGGAGGGGAAATTACTACATTAGATTCATGTGTATTGGAGAGTTTAGGCTTATATTTAGGTTTTGTGCTAACATTTGAGACCTCATGGACTTACGTTACCACTTTCCCATTTTGGGAATTGGAAATATTTATATTCTAAATTGTTCAGCTCATTTAAAGCACATTTTCATATAATTTTTTAAATAAGAATGGTGAAGGCGAGGCACGGTGGCTTACGCCTGTAATCCCAGCATTTTAGGAGGCCGAAGTGGGTAGATCACCTGAGGTCAGGAGTTAGAGACTAGCCTGCCAACATGGGGAAATCTCATCTCTACTAAAAATTCAAAAATTAGCCAGGCGTGGTGGCACAGGCCTGTAATCCCAGCTGCTTGGAAGGCTGAGGCAAGAGAATCACTTGAACCTGGGAGGCAGAGGTTGCAGTGAGCTGAAATCATGCCGCTGCACTCCAGCCTGGGTAACACAGACTCCGCATTAAAAAAATAAATAAATAAATAAAAAGTGAAACATTTAAGAATGAAAATGAATGAGACTTTTCCATTAAGATTGGTGGGGATCCAGTATCATCTTTGTCCTAGGAGTAGAAGAGAAACCATCAGCAACTCAGTTGGCTGCTGAGGAAACTCTGTTTCCCCAGGGCTTGTGTGTTAATTTTCAGTTAATTTGCACATTATCTTTGTTTTGATTATTCTTCAATGAAGTGTATTTTTCTTTTATCTCATTCTAATTTTTTTTTATCAATTGACGGGCCATGCTGCTAAAAGGGATCATAATTAAGTTACCTGTATTTTATTTCTGAAAGCATATAGATTATAGTAATAAAAGAGCAGTTGTTTCTCTGGATGAAATTCAGAGAGCATGTATTATTTTGTTTTGTATTTAGCTTCACCAGTCATTGAGTTTTACATAATCAGATTCTTAAATAATTTTACCTTAAGATTTAAAATGACAGTGTTTCAGCAGCCATCTACTCGTTTTTATTTTTCAGACAAGCAATTAATGAACTTTTCCTGACATCTAATTGATTATGCTATCGTCTCTTCTGTTCTTATACTTACCTTGTTACAACCTCTTCAGCAGATGTCTTGATCTTGGCTTGTTAGGGAGATTAGGTATTAATAACCTGACGTCCGTAGGCAACCATGTCTGTGATCTACTGGGTGTGTATAGGAGTGTGTGTGTGTGTGTGTATGTGTGTGTGTGTTTGTGTGTGTGTGTGTTTTCCAGTAAGTTTTCCTTAGTTTCTCAAAGGCAGTGTTAGGCCCTCCTCCACCCTGCAGAAAGTTAAGAATCGCTGTGATGCAATGTGAGTGTACTTTCAGATAAGGCAGAAGTGTGTTATTCTCAAAATATTGATGGATCTAGAGTTCTAATTAATGCATTTTAGAATAATTTATTAGTTCTTCCCTGTGAGCTTGAGACTCTTCCAAGCACTGTAGAAAGTGACCCCTTCAATTGCCTCTGGCCATGGCAGCACCATCACAACCAGTGTCATAGTCAGTTTATGGGATGACACTGCATAAAAGTGAAGAAATGGGAGCTTTTTAAACCTGTATTAAAGCAAATAGTAAAAACAAAAAAGGTCTTTGCAGATTCATAAAATATCTCAAAGAATATGTAAAGAATAATGACATCTAAGGGAAGGGAAACTGGGAGGCTGAGGGAAAGAAGTGGGAAGATTTACCACTCTTCATCCATACATAGGAATTTTTTTTTTTTTTTTTAAGAGGCAGAGTCTTGCTCTGTTGCCCAGGCTCTGGAGTGCAGTGGTAACATCATAGCTCAGTGCAGCGGTACCATCATAGCTCAGTGCAGCGTTGAACTCTGGGGCCCAAGTGATCCTCTTGCCTTCTGAGTAGGTGGGACTACCGGTGTGGCCCACCACACCTGGTTAATTTATTTTTTTTTAGAGATGGGGCCTCACTATGAAAAATTTATTTTTTAAACCAATTTCCCCAAATACCTAAATATTATTTTAATAATCTTTATATGTGACTATATAAATCCATGCCAAAAGTTACTAACATTAGTAAAATGCCTGAGCCAGTTCTACTGTGTAGACAGTACTTATTAAAAATGGATTGGTAGACCGAAATTCTTTATTGCATAAAGAAACGTACTGTTATCTTAAGATTTGTGGCCCAACCGCAAGGTTATAAAATACCAAGTTTGGACATCGTGCTCACTTCAGCAGCACATATACTAAAAATTGGAATGATATGGAGAAGATTTTCATGACCCTGAGCAAGGATGACAACACAAATTAGTTCCATATTTTATTAAAAAAAAAAAAAAATTAGCCATCTTTTCTTTTTTCCCCCTTGAGGTCCCTCCCCCTAGTAAAAAAGCTATGTATGGGAGAATGACGTTCCTCTGTTATTGTCATCAGACATTATTTCAGAGACTTCACCAAAGATCTACAGAATCATCCAAACACCTGATGCGCACAGGATTATCACCACTTGAGACTCAGGATCCTCACAGACTGAGGTTAAATAGAAGTAGGTTTACTAGCAACATTCCAAAGATGAAGCTAAAGTGTCTGGAAAAGTAAATCTGAATGATTTGCCTGGCACCTTGGTGGCTTGCAGAGAGAGTGAAGTGGTTTGGGCTGATAACACACCAGACTTGAATGGGCCACAATGTTCCCCCGTATGAGGTTATTTGGGAGGAACCTGAAGCTATTTTTCTGTTTGAAGATGCTAATTCGACTTTGGAAGTATCTCAAGACCCCACTTCATGAAAAATGTCTTTTATGAGATTTTTCTAGAGATTCTCAGCTAAAGTTAATGATTGTATAAGCTTTTCTGAAATTTTAAGCTTGAAACATGAGAATAGTTGGTTTGCTTCTTTTGGTATTTTTGGTAGAGAGTTTAAATTTTTTTTTAGTCTGTGCCTTGTGGTATAAGCCGAGGGAGTTTATTTTTAATAAAAATTTGGTTTTGAATGGATACTGAAAAATTTTTCTAAAGGGACAAAAGTGGTTACAAATCTCATCACATTTCTCATTCCTGATTTACCCTATTCAGTGATAACCATTATCATTGTTGCCTTAAGTATCCAAAAGTATTCTGTGCATCTATAAGAATCTTAAGTAGGCTTATTCTTTGTTTCTATATGATATTAACATACTCTCTATATTGCTCTGTCCGTTGCTTCTTTTTACTTAACATACCATGCACTGTATTGAGAACTGCCTCCTTTTTGTGTCAGCTGCATAATCTATTTTGTTGTACTATAGCTAGTTCCCTATTAAAAGCTTTTAAGTTATTTTCAGTCATTTTCTATCATAAATAATGTTGCAACAAATATCCTTATGCAGATATCATTTCATACTGATGTATAAAATGGGAATGTACCTTACAAGATAGATCCCTAAAAGTTAAAGTTGGGGCCAAGGAGCATACATTTTGAATTTTGGTGTAGTTTTATTGCCCGTAGAAAAACTGCAATTCACAGTCCCACTCACAACATCTAGACAATTCCTATTTCTCTAGAACTTTGCTGGCAGTGTTACCCATCTTTGAAACCCGTGACTAATTGACAGATGACATGTTACATTAGCTTGCATTTCTCATTTTGAATGAGATAGAAATCTTTGCATATATTTGAAAACCATTTATGTCATTTTCTGTCAACTGTTTTTGCCCCTGGCCTGTTTTCTATTGGCAGTCTTACTGACTTGTGGGAACTGTTTATATTTTAACAAATTTAGCTCTTAATCTGTGATATGCGATACAAATAGTTCCGCCGTTTTCTCTTTGACTTTATGGTGTATTTGCCAAGCAGATTTTTTTTTTTAAAAAAGACATATTAATAGTTGAATTTATAAAAAAAAAAGTCCATGGGTTTTGTGGCTTCTTTAAAAATACTTTACCAGTTCTAGAAGCAAACTCTACCGATAGTTTTATCTTGTCAGGGGTCTTGAATGCACATGTGGGATGTTTTTGTGAATTCTGTGTGTATATTGCAGGGTTTCTATCTCACTGCCCCCAGTATTACCAAAACATTGTAGAAAAATAACTATGAGTTTCAACAAAAGTAATAGTGTATTTCTAGGTTAACCCCAAGGAAATATAGATCATCCTCTAGGACACTGGTCCCCAACATTTTTGGTACCAGGGACCGGTTTCTTGGAAGACAATTTTTTCACGAACTGGATGGCGTGGGCAGGGATGGTTTTGGGATGAAACTGTTCCACCTCAGATCATCAGGCGTTAGTTAGAGTCTCATAAGGAGCAGGCAACCTAGATCCCTCGCATAGCAGTTCACAATAGGGTTTGCGCTCCTATGAGAATCTAATGCTGCCACTGACCTGACAGGAGGTGGAGCTCAGGCAGTAATGCTCACCTGCTGTCCGGCCCGGTTCCTAACTTGCTACCACTAGTACTGGTCTGAGGCCTGGGGCTTGGGGACCCCTGCGCTAGGAAACTAAAGACATGTTCCTTGTGACCAGTCAAGTGACTTGAGTGAGATACAGATGTTCTCTCTGGACAGGTTTTGATTCCTTCTGGGTTCTTTGGGCATTTCTCAGATTGCTTTCATTTTCTGTGCACTTCAAATGCATATCTCCATGTTGAAGTGGAGTTAGGTGAGTAATTTTGGAGCAAGGACTGGCTGACAAGTGGCACCATTGTTGGCCTGGCATTGAGTGCAGCCTGGCATTCCTTCTAACCAACTCACGTGTGGGCCAGACAATCCCACTTGTGGCTATTTCCTCAGGGCCAACTGTATTTTTCCTACTGAATGGCTACAACTTTTCTTATGTTAAAGAGTGACTAAGGCAGTCCTAGAATCTTTTCACTCTAATTTTTTTCACAGTTGAGACATAATTCTTGCCACCAACTACTTTTTTTTTTTTCTTTTTGAGACAGGGTCTCGCTCTGCCACCCAGCCTGGAGTGCAGTAGTGTGATCATGGCTCACTATAGCCTCTAACTCAAGGGATCCTCCCTCCTCCTTCTGAGTAGCTGGAACTTTCTATAAAATATAATCAGGATTAGTGAAATATGCTTCTTTCTAAAAAGTTTTGATCTCCCTCTCAGAGGTACTCTGTAATGCAAATTGTCACTTAGAACATCACCTAATTAATCCTACTATTTTTAATGAGAAATTAGAAGCAAATATAGTTTAAAATGAAACATCTTTGGGTATTGTGTTGATTACCTCTTTGACGGATTTGTTGATAATAGCCATCAATGTCTATCAATTGCTGCCATATTGGCAGTTTTCCTTTGGGTCGTCTAGACTGGAATAAAAAGCAAATCTTATTACTAGTAATACGGTGATTGCCTTTGTCAAGACATTGAGAAAATAACCAAGGTGACTCATTCTGGCTTTATTTTATTAATAGAGAAGAAAGAAAAATTTATCTTGTCCTTATCCCAAATATAACTTGAATTTCAGGTGAATCAGTAATAATAGCAAGAAATTATGTAGTGTTAACTCAATGGTTCGGCAAGCGTTTGATCCTTACAGGCTTTGGGTTGCTTCCTAGTGTTTATTTAGATTACTCTTCCACAAGATGTTTATCATATTTCTGCCGGTATCTTCACTATTATTCAACAATAGGTGAAAAGCTTCATAGCTTAGTAATTTATTTTTTCTCATGGGAATCAACTGAATAGGAAGAAAAGAAATTGGATCATTTATACTTGTCAGTGGTTGCATAATAATTAGCCAATATCTGGGTGCTATATATTCAGATTCCTAATTGTTTTAGGCTCTCTGCAGTATGTGCTTTGTCTGTTTTAATGTTTTTAAACTTATTTTTTAACTTTTAAGTTCAGGGGTACATGTGCAGGCTTGTTATATAGGTAAACTTGTGTCAAGGGGGTTTGTTGTACAGATTATTTCATCATCCAATTATTAAGCTTAGTACCCATTAGTTATTCTTCCTGATCCTCTCCCTCCTCTCACCCTCCACCCTCTAATAGGCCCCAGTGTCTGTTGCTCCCCTCTATGCATCCATGAGTTCTCATCATTTAGCTCCAACTTATAAGTGAGAACATGCAGTATTTGGTTTTCTGTTACTGTATTAGTTTGGTAAGGATAGTGGCCTCCAGCTCCATCCATGTTCCTGCAAAGGACATGATATCATTCTTTTTTTCTGGCTGCATAGTGTTCCATGGTGTACATGTACCACGTTTTCTTTATTCAGTCTATCATTGATGGATATTTAGGTTGATTCCATGTCTTTACTATTGTGAATAGTGTTGCAATGAACATATACATGCATGTGTCTTTATGATAGAATGATTTATATTCCTTTGGGTATATACCCAGTAGTGGGATTGTTGGGTGATAGTTCTGTTTCTAGCTCTTTGAGGAATCACTACACTGTTTTCCACACGGTTGAACTAATTTACATTCCCATCAACCATGTATAGCATTTCTTTTTCTCTGCAACCTCTGTTTTCTCTGCCAGCATCTGTTATTTTTTGACTTTTTAATGATAGCAATTCTGACTAGTGTGAGATAGTATCTCATTGTGTTTTTTTAACCACAATGAGAATTTTTTAAAAATGCTCTTTTGCCATCTTCTGTTTAATAATTTTCAGAAAATAGTTTTTTTTTTTTTGTGAAAGGGCTACAGCTCATAAAAACTTAACTTTTATTTAAAATTATTTGAAGTTCCAGACTTGCACATTTTAACTCTAGTAGAGCAAATAATTCCTATGGATATCAAAGGAAATTCCCTTTGTGTGTATGCCCAGAAATGTCTCAGTTTGCAAAAGGAAAAATTCTTCAGTAAATCAGAAAACCTGTAGGACATTTTTGTCAAATATTTGAAGGTGGGAAAAAGGCATAAACATAGTAGAACCATACAAGTTAAAGTGATTCTGTTAATATTTATGACAGTATTAAAGTGTTTCAATACACATTTTGTTTTGTCCCTTTGTCTTACACATCTACTCTTCCAAATGACAGCTAATTAAGACACAGAATGTTTGTATTGCATGCTTTATTTTTCTTTGTCTGAAAATGTCTTACAATAGGGTATAATGAGCATCATGAAAACTTTGATTAGCTAATACCCATCCTCACAGTTTCTTACTATTCTGACTGTTGGATGAAATACTCTCTTTGCACACAGGTAGCCTTTTAAATCTCAGCACCAGTGACATAGTTTGATCAGGGGTAGAAAACCAGTGATAAAACCAAATGGCCCATTATTACTCTTGCAAATCCCTAGTCTAACAATTGAGTTTCGCCAAGATAGGTTAAGCCTTCACAGTGGGGAAGGGATGGCCAAGTATGGCCCATCTAGGTCAGAGATGGCCAAGTTTGTTGCCTTTAGCAGCTGTCATTTATCTTCCATGTCAATTCAATCTTACATTAAGACTGATTCTACCTTGTGCTTTACAGCCATTATTTCTGCTATAATGTAGAAATGCCATGGCTAGAAATTAAGCATATTTCTGAGATGGGCACATGCAATAAAAAAGCATGAGTGTGTTGGATGTGTATTAGCTATACCTATATGGGGCCTTAAAGTGAGTGTTTTCCATATTACTCTGGTACCTTTTTTTTTTTTGCTTTATTTCTAGGGGTTAACGAGTTGTTTTGATAGCCCATGAAAATATCACATGGTTATTGTAGGCATGACCTAGATAATGGTGGTAATGTCCTTGAAGAGTGCTGTCTGTATTCTCTTGCATGTAAATTATTATTGTTATTATTATTATTGAGATGGAGTTTCACTCTTGTTGCCCAGGCTGGAGTGCAGTGGCGTGATCTTGGCTCACCGTAACGTCCACCTCCTGGGTTCAAGCAATTCTCCTGCCTCAGCCTCCCGAGTAGCTGGGATTACAGGCATACGCCACCGTGCCCAGCTAATTTTGTGTTTTAGTAGAGACGGGGTTTCTCCATGTTGGTCAGGCTTGTCTCGAACTCCCGGCCTCAGGTGATCTACCCGCTTCGGCCTCCCAAAGTGCTGGGATTACAGGTGTGAGCAGGTGGGCAGATCACAAGGTTAGGAGTTCGAGATCAGCCTGACCAACATGGTGAAACCCCATCTCTACTAAAAACACAAAAATTAGCCCAGCGTGGTGCTGCGCATCTGTAATCCCAGCTACTCAAGAGGCTGAGGCAGGAGAATTGCTTGAACCCGGGAAGTGGAGGTTGCAGTGAGCTGAGAGCATGCTATTGCACTTCAGGCTGGGTGACAGAGTGAGCCTCCATCTCAAAATAATAGTACTACCAATAATTACATGTTATTTTATGTAAATCCCATTTAGAAATTGGGAACCAGAACTAGAAACCATTTTCTCAAACCCAAAAGGAAATTATGTGGGAATCTGGTGGCTATTTTGTACTGTTTTCCACTTGTACCTTTATTTCTGTGGTGTATGTAGTCTGGCTAGAAAAATCCATTTCATTGGTTATCTCCATGTTTCTTTCTCTCCTCAGATGCAGACAGACATGCTGAACTATCTGGAAGTCCACTGAAAAGCAAAAGCACTAGGAAGCCTTTGGCATGTATCATTGGGTATTTAGGTGGGTATTTTCTAATAGAGGAAAAACTCAAAGAGCAATTTCTGAATTGTATAGATATTTGGCAATTCTAAATGGACATACCTAAACTAATTCAGACCCTTCAAATAGCCGAAATTGGATACCTTTATCTATATAGTCAGTTTATTTTGTTTCAGAAACTTTTATTACCAGCACACACAACACACACAGAATTATGGTATATGTTTACTTTTTCCAAAAAGCCATGGAATAAAAATGTAATGTATATTCATGGAAATAAATACAGATTAAGCAAGAAAGAAAGTGAAAAGCATTCAGTTAGTACTTAGGATGAATAGTCTTAATATTCTTCTTCAGATCCTTCCCCTGTTTGTAATTCACCTCACCTCTTTTTAAATAGAGGATTTATTTACTTATTAAAGTGAGATCAAACTGGTTTATAACTTATCTTAAAATAATTATAGGTTTTAATTTTTTATTTTATTTGTTTTTTGTAGAGACAGGGTCTCGCTATGTTGCCCAGGCTGGTCTCAAACTCCTGGCCTCAAGTGATCTTCCTGCCTTGACTTCCCAAAGTGCTGGGATTACAAATGTGAGCCACTGCACCAAGCCTTAAATATTTATAGTTTTGGTGTGCTTAAGGTGACTTTGAAGGGGAGGCATTTGTATTGCTTTCTGGTTTTTATCATGCCATCTCACTTGGAAATCTCCAAAGATGATAGCTTCATTTTTATGTTGAAATATCACAATTAGGAAAAGTATAAAAAATTACTATGCAATAATCTCTTTGTTTAAACAAAGTTTTAAGAAAAATAACTTACAAAATAATGGTTTTTCACATACCTAGAAGCAAGAATGGCATGTTTTTGTGCTTCTCATAGTTCTTTTTCAGTAAAGTGAAATATGTACTCAGAGTTGCTTTGACAGAAAGATTTATAATTGTGAAATGTTCAGACTGCAGACATCAACTCTTTTGAAAATCAAAGTGTAGTCTTGAGTTTGGTATATTATCTAGTCCTTACCCAAAAGAATGTTCCAGGATTCAGAGGCTCAAAGCTTCTTCTTTGATGTTGCTCTACTACCTTATTCCTTGCTTTATTTCTTTCTTTCTCTCTCTTTTTTTTTTTGAGACGGAATCTCACTCTGCTGTCCAGGCTGGAGTGCAGTGGCGCAATCTTGGCTCACTGCAAGTTCCACCTCCCGGGCTCACGCCATTTTCCTGCCTTAGCCTCTCGAGTAGCTGGGACTACAGGCACCTGCCACCAGCCCAGCTAATTTTTGTATTTTTAGTAGAGACTGGTTTTCACCTTGTTAGCCAGGAGGGTCTTAATCTCCTGACCTCATGATCCACCTGCCTCGGCCTCCCAAAGTGCTGGGATTACAGGCTTGAGCCACTGCGCCCGGCCATTTCTTGCTTTATTTCTCAGGGGTTAGAGTTGTTTTGATATCCCCTGAAAATGTCACATGGTTATTGTAGGCATGACCTAGGTAATGGTGGTAATGTCCTTGAAGAGTGCTGTCTGTATTTCTGTATTCCCTTGCAGAACTGACTCCTAGATGTCCCTTCCCACCTTGCATGGGAAAGTTTCTGATCACAAAAAATAGAATAGGCCAAGTGTGGTGGCTCATGCCTGTAATCCCAGTACTTTGAGAGGCAGGCGGATTGCTTGAGTCCAGGAGTTTGAGCCTGGGCAACATAGCAAAACCCTGTCTCTACCAAAAATACAAACAGTAGGCAGGTGTGGTGGTGCATGCCTGTGGTCCCAACTACTCAGGAGACTGAGGTGGGAGGATCGATCGCTTGAGCCCAGGAGACAGAGGTTGCAGTGAGCCAAGATTGTGCCACCACACTCCAGCCCAAGTGACCAATTGAGACCCTGTCTCAAAAAAAAAAAAAAAAGAAAAGAAAAGAAAAAAAGAATACAACATTATTAGCCTTTCCAAGAATAATTGTGTGCTCCTACTGTGGGCAAATTGGTCTCTATATCTACCAGATAGGCCCACACTGTGCTGTTCTTACCAGTTGAACCACATCCCTATACAATATATTTATATGTTGAAAACACTGTACTAAGTGATTTGGGGAACACCAAGATGGGTAAGACCTTGCCCTCAAAATTCTTAGTGTAGTGGGGAAAGCAAGCAGCTAAGAACAATAAAACAAAGGATTAGATCCTACAAAAGAATTACAGGTAATATGCGTTGGGCACTTGGAGGAAGGACTGTTGTTTTTCTTTCTTTTTTTTTTGAGATAGAGTCTCACTCTGTCACCCAGGCTGAAGTACAATGTCTCCATCTCGGCTCACTGCAACCTCCACTTCCCGGGCTCAGGTGATCCTCCCACTTCAGCCTCCTGAATGGCTGGGACTACAGGTGTGCACCACCACACTTGGCTAATTTTTTAAAATTTTTGTAGAGACAGGGTTTCACCATGTTGCTCAGGCTGGTCTCGAACTCCTGGACTCATGCAGTCTGCCCACCTTGGCCTCCCAAAGTACTGGGATTACGGGTGTGAGCCACTGCACCTGGCCAATGAGGGAATTTTTTCTAATGAGCGTTAGGGCAGCCTACCTGAAGAAAGTAATAGTTAATTTCAGCCTTAAAAGATATTTAGGATTCGAATTGGTAGAAAAATAGGAAAAGCATATTCTCTTCCCTCATAAGGCCAAGAGAACCAGATGAACAAAGGCTTCAGTGAGTCCAAGGACTTGAAAGCAGCTTGTCTGGTCTGGATGAAGCATAGACTGTGGAGGTTAAATGAAATGCAAGGCTGGCAAACTTGTCATGTCATGTTGGAGAAAAAAAAAAATCACTTTTTTGGGTGGTAGTATTTAAGCCATTTCTAAATTTTGGCAAGTGTGGGACTTTGACCAGAGATGTAGTAATTCTAACAATTCCAATGGCTTTTCCTAAATTCCGGTAAATAAGGGTAATATCTCAGCCCTTACCTTCAGTGAAAGGGTGAGAAGGTAGGGTGGCTTGTGTGTAGTTGGCCAGCTGCATGATAACTCTGAGAATTGGTGAGCTGCTAAGCTTTAGTAAAAGGCTGCCCAGCTTTAGTAGTAAACTGAAGTTCTTAAATCCAGTTCCTACAGTATTACAGTTTCTGTCCATCTGCAATAAGAGCACGTAGTTCTGGGCTGTATGGCTAACAACAATATACTTTTGTTAAACATGCACATACCACATGCACATTATGGTTTTGTGATATATCCTTGGATAAAGCATTTCATCTACCTCTTGACTATTGTATTTGGACTTTGGTTTCAGGTTTCATCTATATCAAAATGTTCTAGGCTGCGAGTAATTGATCCTGGTCCCATACTCTGTCTGGTTGCAGAGCCAGAGGAGGAATCCTGTTTTTCAGAAAGCTCACATACCTGACATGGTGCCTGGTTTGACAGAGCACAGAGGTGTTTTACCCGCCTCACTCCAAGGCTACCTCTCCAGATAGCCTTCTGATGTCTAATATCTTGAGGAGTCAGATGCCTTATTCCCTTAGTAAATCACATGTTGTATGTGACCTTCTGAAGTGGCTTTTTGTTTTGTTTTTGCTTGTATTCACAACCCAAGGCTCAGAGCTCCAGCCAGCAGGGGAAAAACCAGCTTACTTGATAAGCAAAGCCATGGCAACAGCACTTGAAGCTGACTCATTATGCAAGTCCTTGGCTGGCTCAGGAGGAACTGACTCTCAGCTCATTAAGACATAAGATGTGTGCCTATTAGCCAATGTAAATGCACATAGATTTTTAATATCATGTTCTGAATTGAGAAACCTTTTTTCCCCCATCAGAGATCCATCCTGCAAAGAAACCTAATGTAATTCGATCTACACCAAGCCTGCAAACCCCAACTACCAAGCGGATGCTAACAACTCCAAATCACGCATCTTTGAGCATTCTGGGGAAAAGAAACTACAGTCATCACAATGGTCTGGATGGTATGTAAGCCCAGGAATTCTGGAGGCTGTTCTGATAGAGTGCCTTCACACTCAGGCATGTGTCTGCCACATCCAAGAATATATTATAAACATGTTCTTGTATTCCATGATTGAAGTATGTGGTTGAGGAATAAGGGAGAATACGGCCATATGCCACATTTTGCCAAGGGATAGTTCTCCATCCCATCAGGAGGTACTTATTTGCTTCCATCTCGTGTTAGGAGGTGTTTTTGGAGATGAAATCTGTATTTAGCAGATTGCTTCTGCTGGGTAATAATGTTCTTGCTGTGATGCGCACTCACTGCTCATTTAAGTTTTCTTGAGCAGAGGGATTATTTTGCTTTATGTCTAAGACATCAGTGTTCTCTGGGGGTTCTTCAGTGTTCCATGGGTCATTCTGAATTTGGCATTTGTCCCTTCTTTTGCCTTATAAATGTTTTTAATTGCTCAAGAGTGCTACATGTCATGAAAGGAATTGCCTGGGTGATGTCCTAAATACAGAAATAATAATTTGCTTGAAATGGAAAAATAGAAATATCTCCTCTTATCCAAAGTACTTCTCTTGGGCTTGGCCATATAATGACTCTCCAGGTGGAATTGAATTATCTTCTCATTTGGACTATAAACACAACCATAATAAATCACCCAGGCAGTATATATTCTTCATTTTAATAGTTCTGGACTTTGAAACTGTCTTTATTGTTTAAATGTTGGCATTTATTTATGAATAAAACTCTCTCCAGGCTTTTCATGCCTTCTGGAGCTCTAAATTCCTTACCTGACAGTAAATTATTTATAATGAGGCCCCAGAGCAAGGATGTGGAGTAGACCTTCCAATAATAATTTCCTATGGTTGTTTTCCTGCATTATGACTTTTGCTGTTCATAATAATGTCAAAAATGTGTAAAACAGTGAGGGTGAGGAATTGAGTTTGCATTTATAGGTTATCAATGTGTTAAGATATGGTTTTCAAGAATTTAGCTACCCAGAAGTCTTACAGAAACACTTCCTTGCTAATGAGAACACTGGCCATCCTTGACACAATATGCCTGATATCTAGAGAGCAGAAGGAGTGTGTCAAAATGTGAAGATTGGATGCATTTCTTTCAGCCTTTTCTTGCCCACAACCTTTGGATTCAGGCTTGAATGTCATCTAGAATCTCTCTTTTCCATTATACCACCTCCCTGGTCTTTCTAGGCATATAATCTTGCTGTAGAAGGTATAAAGTAAGTCCTGAAACACACACCCACACATATATTCTTTTCGGTAAAAAGATTGTCATCGTGGGCCAGGTCCAGTGGCGTATGCCTGTAATCCCAACACTTTGGAAGGCTGAGGCAGGAGGATCACTTGAGCCCAGGAATTCGAGACCAGCCTGGGCAACATAGAGAGACCCTGTCTCTACAAAAAGTTTAAAAATTATCTAGTGGCACATGTCTGTAGTCCCAGCTACTCAGGAGGCTGAAGTGGGAGGATCACTTGAGCCCAGGAGGTCGAGGCTGCAGTGAGTTCTGATCATGCCACTGCACTCCAGCCAGGATGACAGAGACCCCAACACACACACACACACACACACACACACACACACACACACACACACACACACGACTGTCACTGTGACCAATGTTAGCATAGCAGCTTTCTGGTATCTTCTTTCACTCACACCCTGTGGTCATTCTAGATGCCAGTCCTGGCCTGCAATACCTCTTCTGTTGCTCTTTCCTCAGTATCACAGGTACCTGTTTTTCTGGAATTTATTTAAAACGTCACCTTGTAGTGTTGCCTCTCTAGGGCTGGTTCATTTCATTTTCCTCTGAATGAATGCTGCCACAGAGTCATTGCTTCTCTGCTCTGAACAGAAGGAATGGACAGGGCACACAATGAATCCTTGGTTTTTTTGTAGACAGAGACCTTCAGCCTTTTTGGGGGAAAGACCCATCTTATTTTCTGAAGAGACTTAGCTGCTGAAACACTTCCTTCTTTAAGACCCATTTGTGTTTGCTTTCCTGTCATGGGATGGAGAGGAAGGCTGATGACATGTGTCCGGCACTGTGCTAACTCCCTTACTGAGTTCTCTCATTTAATTCACGTGACAGGAAGTTCTGGGAGGTCAGGGAATTTGTTTTGCATATCATTGTATCTCTGTGCTTAGCACAGTACTTGGCACTTAGTAGGTACTCAATATATATTAGTTGTGTAAATGGAAATGATTGAGAAAAATGAGAACTAGAGAAGTGAATTAAATTTTCCAAAGTTACCAGGCACTACAGAGATGAATTGAGATTCCCACTCAGATGTGACTGATTTCAGAATCTTCTCGTTTAACCACTGTTATGAATGAAATCATGGCTCTCAAATGCACTGTATTAGGTTCTATCAGCAAAGTAGAAACTATATAAGTTATTTTAACAGCTAATTTCATAAAAGAAATCAATATGATGGATATTGGAAGGCAGAATAAGTCAACAGAGAACATGGGGCGGGGTACAGGAAACAGCCCCCATTCTCAGGGTTGGGAGAGCACAAGGAAGAAGCTGGGCTTATCACAATCCAGAAGCTCAAGGAGGGCCTCAGAGCCAGAACCCAACCTGGAAGAGAGGGCACTGCCCTGCCGGTGCAGGCACCTCTCAGGAGGTGTGATGACGCTGGTTCTGGGACAAGCTACTGCACCTACCTGGAGGGACACTGACAGGAACAGGACCGAGCAGGTCCTACCTCCCTGCTCCAGGACTGCAGGATCCTTCTAGCGCCCTGCTGGTGTGACACAGAGCCAGACAGCAAAGGGGAAGTGTGCTTGTAGAGTCCCACCCAGCCCCAGCGTCATGGAGCTGAGAAACAAGAGCGTAACGGAGGCACACGTGTTAGAAAGTGCCCACATTCTTGTGTTACGAATGGACCTTTTCATTGGGATAATGGGCCTGTTTCCTATTTCCACAGGGTATAGGATCCTGATTAACCAGAGTTTCCAAGATGAACTCAAAGTACTGGAAAAAATGTTCTACTAATACTTTTCATGAGATAGTTATTACCATCATATACTGAAATAGATACAAACTCATGGGAAAGCCTTGCTCTGTGTGATCCAATAATAAAATCAATTAGCACTGCTACTTAATTATCAGCATGTCAGACAGATGAGCATACCAAACAGAATGTTGATGGGCAGAAGAAATTGAATTGGAAACAACACCCAGGGCTGCTGAGATGTTTAGGCCTCTTAGCTTTAGGGCAGCCTGCCCCCTTCAGTGGGTTGCCTCCTCCACTCACCCTCTACCTTTGCATTGCAGGTTCTTGATGATGGGAAAGGAGTCTGTGAATTTGGGCTAGCAGAAAGGATTTTGCTTGGCATTAGAAAAAAAAGATGGACAGCTTCTTATTTCCTCCCTGAAAATCACTGTCTTTCCTGGCCCTGATGAAGGCCTTTTAAAGAAAGGCCTTGGTATGGACTGGGTGCAGATAGTCAGAACTCTGTATGCTCTATTAAGGAAACTCCAGGGCCACACACAGGCCCTGTGACCAATCTAATAGAACCTAAACTCCAAAGGTGAAGATGAAATATGTATACATAGCGGGAGTGGTGGCTTGCACTGGTAATCCCAGCTACTCTGGAGGCCAAAGCGGGAGGCTCACTTGAGCCCAGAATTTGAGACCAGCCTAGGCAACATAGTGAGACCCCAACTCTAAAAAAATTTTTGTTTTAAGTTAGCTGGATGTAGTGGCATGCACCTACAGTTCTAGCTACTTGGCGGGGGCTGAGGCAGAAGGATTGCTTGAGCCCAGGAGGTCGACACTGCAGTGAGCTATGATTGTATCACTGTACTCTAGCCTGGGTTACAGAGTGAGATCCTGTCTCTTAAAAAAAAAAAGAAAGAAATCTGCATACACAAGAAGCCTCAGTGCAAGGAGTCAGTAATGGTAGACAGAATAAAGGTTCAAAATCAGAGATCTGCACAGTGCTTTGCCAGTCTCCCTATACTTCAGTCTTTCTCCGTAGGATGTTGGTCCAGCAGCGTGCCGTACGTCGTCATTGTGGTTTCCAGTTCCATCTCCTCCATTTCCTCCACTGTGGACATTTTTACTGCTAGCAAACCAGGTATCACCTACTATGTTTGCCCTACTTGGTTAACTCCAAGTGGCTGTGAGTAGGTGAGGGCCTAGGCCAGCAGGGATAGAAGAGCCATTACTGGAAAACCTTTCTGTGTCAGAAAGCCCCGAAGAGAGGGCAGCAGGGGAGATGGAACTTGTCTGTGCCATGAGGGGAAAAAGTGGTATCTGAGTGTTTGGAATCAGATAGGATTAATTGCTTACTCCTCTGATTGCTTCTTGTGTGACCTTGGGTGAATCACATGTTTTTTTTTGTATGAGTTTTCTCCTCTATAAATCTGTAGAATACAGATGACATTTGCCTTACAGGATTGATCTTATGATTGAAAATTTTCATGTACTTCATTTTTTTATTTTTAATTTTTTGTGGATACATAGTAGATGTATGTATTTATGGGATACATGAGATATTTTGATACAGGCATATAATGCTTAATAATAACATGAGGGTAAATGGGTTATCCATCACTTAAAGCATTTATTCTTTCTTTGTGTCACAGACAGTGCAATTTTACTCTTTTAGTTATTTTAAAATGTACAATAAATTATTGTTGCTGTAGTCACCCTGTTAGCTATCAAATACTAGATCTTATTCATTCTAACTATATTTTTGTACCCATTAATCATACCTCCCACCACTATCCTTCCTAGCTTCTGATAACCACCATTCTACTCTCTATCTCCATGAGTTCAATTTTTTAAATTTTTAGTACAGGTAAGTGAGAATGCGCAGTTTGTCTTTCTGTTCATAGCTTATTTCACTTAACATAATGTCCTCCAGCTTCATCCATGTTGTTGCAAATGACAAGATTTCATTCTTTTTTGTCTGAATAGTACTCCATTGTGTATATGTACCACATTTTCTTTATCAATTTGTCTGTTGATGGACACTTAGGTTGCTTCCAAATCTTGGCTACTGTCAATAGTACTGCAGTAAACATGGGAGTGCAGATATCTCTTCAATATGCTGATTTCTTTTCTTTTGGGTATATAATAGCAGGATTGCTGGATCATATGGTAGTTCTATTTTTAGGTTTTTGAGGATCCTTGAAACTGTTCTCATAGTGGTTGTACTAATTTACATTCCCACCAACAGTGTATGAGGGTTCCCACCAACAGTGTATGAGGGTTCCCTTTTCTCCACATCTTTGCCAGCATTCCTTATTGCCTGTCTTTTGGATAAGAGCTATTTTAACTGGGGCTAAATGATATCTCATTGTAGTTTTGATTTGCATTTCTCTGATGATCATTGATGTTGAACACCTTTCCATATGCTTGTTTGCCATTTGTATGTCTTCTTTTGAGAAATGTCTTTTCACATCTTTTGCCATTTTTAATCAGATTATTAGATTGTTTTCCTATTGAGTTGTTTGAGCTCCTTAGATATTCTAGCTATTAATTCCTTGTCAGATGGATAGCAGATATTTTCTCCCATTCTGTGCATTGTCTCTTCACTTTGTTGACTGTTTCCTTTGCTGTGCAAAAGCTTTTTCACTTGATGTGATCTAATTTGTCTATTTTTGCTTTGGTTGCCTGTGCCTGTGGATATTACTCAAGAAATATTTGCCCAGAACAATGTCCTAGAAAGTTTCCCAAGTGTTTTCATTTATTAGTTTCACAGTTTGAGGTTTTTTTTTTTTTTTTTTGACAGAGTCTTGCTCTGTTGCCCAGGCTGGAGTGCAGTGGCGCAATCTCAGCTCACTGCAAGCTCCACCTTCCGGGAGGTTCACACAATTCTCCTGCCTCAGCCTACCCAGTAGCTGGGACTACAGGTGCCCACCACCACGCCTGGCTAATTTTTTGTATTTTTTTTTTAGTAGAGATGGGGTTTCAACACGTTGGCCAGGATGGTCTCGATCTCCTGACCTCGTGATCCACCCACCTCGGTTTCCCAAAGTGCTGGGATTACAGGCGTGAGCCACTGCGCCTGGCCCACAGTTTGAGGTCTTAGATTGAAGTATTTAATTTATTTTGATTTGATTTTTGTATATGGCAAGAAAGAGGGGTCTAGTTTTATTATTCTGCATATGGCTATCCAGTTGTCCCAGTGCCATTTATTGAAGAGACTATGCTTTCTCCAATGTATGTCTTGGCATCATTGTTTTAAATGAGTTTGAAATGGGTTTATACTGTAGATGTATAGATTTGTTTCTGGGTTCTCTATTCTGTTCCATTGGTCTGTGTGTCTGTTTTTATGCTGGTACCATGCTGTTTTGCTTACCATAGCTCTGTAGTATAATTTGAAGTCAGGTAAAGTGATTTTTCCAGTTTTGTTCTTTTTGTTCAGGATAGCTTTGGCTATACTGGGTCTTTTGTGATTCCATATAAATTTTAGGACTATTATTTCTGTTTCTGTGAAGAACATCATTGGTATTTTGATAGGCATTGCATTGAATCCATAGATTGCTTTGAGTTAGTATGGACATTTTAACAATATCGATTCTTCCAATCCATGAATATGGGATATCTTTGCATGTTTTGGTGTCCTCTTCAATTTCTTGCATCAGTGTTTTATAGTTTTCATTGTAGAGATCTGTCACTTCTTTTTCAGATTGTTTACTGTTGTCATATAGAAATACTATGGATTTTTGTATGTTGATTTTGTATCCTGCAACTTTACTCAGTTTGTTTGTCAGTTCTAATAGCTTTCTTGTGGAGTCTTTAGGTTTTTCCAAATATAAGATCATATCATCTGCAAACAAGGATAATTTGACTCCTTATTTTCCAATTTGGATGACTTTTTTTTTCTTGTTTTATTGCTGTAGCTAGGACTTCCAGTACTATGTTAAATAACAGTGGTGAAAGTGGGCATCCTTGTCTTGTTTTAAATCTTAGAGGAAAGGCTTTCAGTTTTTCCCTGTTCAGTATGATACTAGCTATGGATCTGTTATATATGGCTTTTATTGTGTTGAGGTATGTTCCTTGTATTCCCGGTTTTTTGAGGATTTTTATCATGAAGGGATGTTGAATTTTATCAAATGCTTTTCAGCCTCAATTAAAATAATCACATGGTTTTTGTCTTTCAGCTGATGTGATATATTACACTGATTGATTTGTGATTGACTTGCATGCTTGCATTCCTGGGATAAATCCCACTTGGTCATGAGATAATCTTGTTAAATGAATTGTTGAATTCAATTTGCTAGTATTTTGTTGAGGTTTTTTGCATCAGTGTTCATCAGGACATTGACTTGTAGCTTTTTCTGATATGTCTTTTTCTGGTTTTGCTATCAGAGTAATACTGGCCTTGCAGAATGAGTTTGGAAATATTTCTTTCTCCTTTATTTTTTGGAGTAGTTTCAGTAGGATAGGTTTTAGTTCTTCTTTAAATGTTTTATAAAATTCAGCAGTGAAGCCATAGGGTCCTGGGCTTTTTTTCTTTGCTGGGAGACTTTTTATTATGGCCTTGATCTCATTACTTGTTATTGGTCTGTTTAGGTTTTGGATTGCTTGATGATTCAATCTTGGTAGGTTGTATGTGTCTAGGAATGTATCCATTTCTTCTAGCTTTTCCAGTTTGTTGGCATTTAATTGCTTATGATAGTCTCTAATGATCCTCTGAATTTCTGTGGTATCAGTTGTAACATCTCCTTTTTCATCTCTGATTCTATTTGTGTCTTCTCTCTTTTTCTGTTAGTCTGGCTAAAGGTTTATTGATTTTGTTTATAATTTCAAAAAATCACCTTTTTGTTCCATTGATGTTTTGTATTGTTTCCTTCATTTTGATTTAAGTTATTTCTGCTCTGATCTTTATTGTTTCTTTTCTTTTACTATTTTGGATTTAGTTTGCTCCTGCTTTCCTAGTTCTTTAATATGCACTGATTACGTTATATGAAGTATTTCTACTTTTTTGATGTAGGCTTGTATTAGTCTGTTTTCACACTGCTGATAAAGACATATCTGAGACTGGGAAGAAAAAGAGGTTTAATTGGACTTACAGTTCCATATGGCTGGGGAGGTCTCAGAATCATGGTGGGAGGCCAAAGGCACTTTTTACTGGTGGCAGCAAGAGAAAATGAGGAAGAAGCAAAAGCAGAAACCTCTAATAAACCCATCAGATCTCGTGAGACTTATTCACTATGATGAGAATAGCCCGGAAAAGACCGACCCCCATGATTGAATTCCTTCCCCCTCCCACAACACATGGGAATTCTGGGAGATACAATTCAAGTTGAGATTCGGATGGGGACACAGCCAAACCATATCATTCCACCCCTGGCCCCTCCAGATCTCATGTCCTCACATTTCAAAACCAATCATGCCTTCCCAACAGTCCCCCAAAGTCTTAAACTCATTTCAGTATTAACCCAAAAGTTGACAGTCCAAAGTCTCATCTGAGACAAGGCAAGTCCCTTCTGCCTATGACTCTGTAAAATCAAAAGCAAGCTAGTTACTTCCTAGATACAACGAGGGTACAGGTATTGGGTAAATACAGCCATTCCAAATGGGAGAAATTGGCCAAAACAAAGGGGTTATAGAGCTTGTGCAAGTCTGAAATCCAGTGGGGCAGTCAAATTTTAAAGCTCCAAAATGATCTCCTTTGATTCCGGGTCTCATGTCCAGGTCATGCTGATGCAATGACCTGGTACACAGTGTAAACTGTTGGTGGAGCTGCCATTCTGGGGTGTGGAGGACGGTGGCCCTCTTCTCATGGCTGCACTAGGCAGTGCCCCAGTAGGGACTCTGTGTGGGAACTCTGGCACCACATTTCACTTCCACACTTCCCTAGCAGAGGTTCTCCATGAGGGCCCTTCCCCTGCAGCAAACTTTTGCCTGGGCATCCAGGCATTTCCATACATCTTCTGAAATCTAGATGGAGGTCCCCAAACCTCAATTCTTGACTTCTGTGCACCCACAGGCTCAACACCATGTGGAAGCTGCCAAGGCTTGGGGCTTCCACACTCTGAAGCCACGGCCTAAGCTCTACATTTACCCCTTTCAGCCACAGCTGGAGCAGCTGGGACACAGGGTACAAAGTCCCTAGGCTGCACACAGCACAGGGACCCTGGGCCTGGCCTATGAAACCACTTTTTCTTCCTGAGCCTCCAGGCCTGTTATGGGAGAAACTTCTGTGAAGACCTCTGACATGGGCTAGAGACATTTTCCCCATGGTCTTGGGGATTAACATTAGGCTCCTTGCTACTTATGCAAATTTCTGCAGCCAGCTTGAATTTCTCTCCAGAAAATGGGTTTTTCTTTTCTATTGCATAGTCAGGCTGCAAATTTTCTGAACTTTTATGCTGTTTCCCTTTTAAAACTGAATGCATTTAACAGTACCCAAGTCACCTCTTGAATGCTTTGCTGCTTAGAAATTTTTTCCACCAGATACATTAAATCATCTCTCTCAAGTTCAAAGTTCCACAAATCTCCAGGGCAGGGGCAAAATGCCACTAGTCTCTTTGCTGAAACATAACAAGAGTCATCTTTGCTCCAGTTCCCGAGTTCCTCATCCCCACCTGAGACCACCTCAGCCTGGACCTTTTTGTCCATATCACTATCAGCATTTTGGGCAAAGCCATTCAACAAGTCTCTAGGAAGTTCCCAACTTTCCCACATTTTCCTGTCTTCTTCTGAGTTCTCCAAACTGTTCCAACCTGTTCCAACCTGTGCCTGTCATCCAGTTACAAAGTCACTTCCACATTTTCGGGTATCTTTTCAGCAACACCCCAATCTGCTGGTACCAACGTAGTGTATTAGTCTGTTTTCACACTGCTGATAAAGACATACCTGAGAATGGGAAGAAAAAGAGGTTTAATTGGACTTACAGTTCCATATGGCTGGGGAGGCCTCAGAATCATGGCAGGAGGCAAAAGGCACATCTTACATGGTGACAGCAAGAGAAAATGAAGAAACAAATGCAGAAACTCCTGATAAACTCATCAGATCTTGTGAGACTTATTCACTATCATGAGAATAGCACAGGAAAGACTGGCCGCCATGATTCAATTACCTCCCTCTGGGTCCCTCCCACAACACGTGGGAATTCCGGGAGGTACAATTCAAGTTGAGATTTGGGTGGCAACACAGCCAAACCATATCAAGGCTCTTTTTGCTATAAACTTTCCTCTTAGTTTGCTTTTGCTATATCCCATAGGTTTTGGTATGTTGTATTTCCCTTATCATTTGTTTCGATAAATTTTTAAATTTCCTTCTTAATGTTTTTGTCGACCCATGGGTCATTCAGGAGCATATTGTGTTTTTGCTTGTTTGTTTTTGTTATTGTTGTTGTTTTGTAGAGACAGGGTCTCACTATGTTGCCCAGGCTGCTCTTGAACTCCTGGGCTGAAGCAATCCTCCTGACTCAGGCTTCCCAAAGTGCTGGGATTACAGGTATGAGCCACCGCAACTGGCCCAGGAGCATATTGCTTAATTTCCATGTGTTTGTATAGTTTCCAAAATTCCTGTTGTTATTGATTTCTACTTTTATTTTATTGTGATCAGAGAAGATACTTGATATAATTTTATTTTGTATAAATTTTTAAAGACTCTTTTTGTGGCCTAACATATGGTCTGTCCTATGATCCATGTGCTAAGGAGAAGAATATGTATTCTTTAGCCTTTGGATGAAATGTTCTGTAAATACTTATTAGGTTTGTTTGGTCTACAGTGCAGATTAAGTCCTAGGTTTCTTTACTGACTTTCTGTCTGGATGATGTGTTCATTGCTGAAAGTGAGGTGTTGAAGTCTCTAGCTATTATTGTTTTGTGGTCTCTCTCTCTCTCTCTGTAGTGCAAATAATATTTGCTTTATATATCTGGGTGCTCCAGTGCTTGGTGCATATATATTTACAATTGTTATTCCCTCTTACTGAATTGACCCCTTTATCATTATAAAAATGAACTTCTTTGCCTCTTTTTATAGTTTTTGTCTTTAAATCTATTTTGTCTGATATAAGTATAGCTACTCCTGCTCTTTTTTGGTTTCCATTTGCATGGAATATTTTTTTTCCATCCCTTTACTTTGTTTCTCTGTGTGTTTTTATAGGTAAAGCTTGTTTTTTGTAGGCAACAGATCATGGGGCCTTGTTTTTTTTTGTTTTTTTTTTTAATCCATTCAACCACTTTATGTCTTTTGGTGGAAGAGTTTAGTCCATTTACATTCACTGTTATTGTTGATAAGTAATGACTTAATCCTGCCATTTTTTAAATTTGTTTTCTGGTTATTTTGTGGTCTTCTCTTCCTTCTTCCTTCCTGTCTTCCTTTTAGTGAAGGTGATTTTCTCTGGTGTTATGTTTTAATTTCCTGCTTTCTATTTTTTGTGTATCTGTTGTATGTTTTTTGATTTCTGGTTACCATAAGGCTTGCAAAAAATATCTTATAACCTGTTATTTTAAACTGATGCCAACTTGACACTGATTGCATAAACAAACAAACAAATAGGCAAAGAGAAAACTAATGGAAACTCTCTACACTTTAACTTCATCCCCTGCTTTTTAACTTTTTGTTGTTTCTACTTATATCTTATACTGCCTATCTCTTGAAAAGCTGTTGTAGTTATTATTTTTGATAGCTTCATATTTTAGTCTTTCTAGTCAAGATATGAGTAGTTTACAGACAGTTAACATTTTTATAATATTCTATGTTTTTCTGTGTGCTTACTATTACCAGTAAGTTTTGTACCTTGAGATCATTTCTTATTGCTCATTAATGTCTTTTTCTTTCAGATTGAAGAACTCCCTTTAGCATTTCTTGTAGGACAGGTCTAGTGTTGATGAAATTCTTTAGCTTTTGTTTGTCTGGGAAAATCTTTATTACTCCTTCATGCTTGAAGGATATTTTTGCTGGATATACTATTCTAAGATAAAAGTTTTTTTCCTTTAGCACTTTAAATATATCATGATACTCTCTTCTGGCCTGTAAGGTTTCCACTAAGAAGTCTGCTGCCAGACATATTGGATCTCCTTTGTATGATATTTGTTCCTTTTCTCTTGCTACTTTTAGAATCTTTTTAAAATCCTTGACTTTTGGGAGTTTGATTATTAAATATCTTGAGGTAGTCTTCTTTGGGTTAAATGTGCTTGATGTCCTATAACCTTCTTGTACTTAAATATTGATATCTTTCTCTAGGTTTGAGAAGTTTTCTGTTATCCCTTTGAATAATCTTTCTACTTCAATCTGTCCCTCTACTTCCTCTTTAAGAACAATAACTTTTAGATTTGCCCCTTTGAAGCTGTTTTCTAGATCTTTTAAGTGTGCTTCATTGCTTTTTATTCTTTTTCTCTTGTCTCCTTTGACTGTATTTCAAATAGCCTGTCTTCAAGCTGACTAATTCTTCTGCTTCATCAATTCATTAAGAGACTTTGATGTATTCTTCAGTATGTCAATTGCATTTTTCGCTCCAGAATTTCTGCTTGATTCTTTTAAATTATTTCAACATCTTTCTTAATTTTATTCTATTGAATTCTGTTGTGCTTCCTCAAAACACTTATTTTGAATTCTCTGTCTGAAAAGACACATATCTCTGTCTCTCTGGGATTGGTCACTGTTGTCTTATTTAGCTTGTTTGGTGAGGACATGTTTTCATGGATGGTCTTGAAGTTTGTGGATATTCTTCAGTGTCTGGGCATTGAAGAGTTAGGTGTTTGTTGTAGTCTTCACAGTTTGGGCTTGTTTGTCCACATCCTTCTTGGGAAGGCTTTCCAACTATTAGAAGGGATTTGGGTGTCGTGATCTAAATCTTTGGTCACTGCAGCCATACCTGCATTAGGGGGCACCTCCAGCCCAGTAATGCTGTGTCTCTTGCCTTGGTTGT
This sequence comes from Hylobates moloch, assembly GCF_009828535.3. Lineage (NCBI taxonomy): Eukaryota > Metazoa > Chordata > Mammalia > Primates > Hylobatidae > Hylobates > Hylobates moloch. Next base: position 82,290,623 of record NW_026652290.1, on the reverse strand, counting down.
CTTTGGTAAGATCTGGGAGAATTCCCTGGACTACTAGATGGAGACTCTTGTTCTCTTCTTTTACTTTCACTCAAACAAATGGACACTCTGTCTCTGTGCTGAGCTGCCTGGAGCTGGAGAAGGGATGATGACACAAGCACCCCTGTGGCCACTACCACTGGGACTGCTCTGTGTCAGACCTGAAGCCAACACAGCACTGGGGCTCACCCAAGGCCTATGATGATCACCGCCTGGCTACCACCTGTGTTCACTCAAGGTCCAAAGACTCTCCAATCAGCAGGTGGCATATCCAGCCAGGCATCTTCCCTTCAGGGCAGTGAGTTCACTGTGGCCCCAAGTAGGTCCAGAGATGCCAACTGGGAGCCAGGGCCTGGAGTCAGGAACCTTAGGAATCTACCTGGTGTTCTACCCCAGTGTGGCCAATCTGGTACCCAAGTTGTAAGACAAAGTCTTCTTACTCCTCTCTCTCCTTTCCTCAAGCAGAAAGAGTCTCTCCTCACAGCCACCCAGCTGGGAATGTGCTGGGTCACATCTGAAGCCAGCATGTCTCTGAGTCTCATCCAAGGCACACGGCAAGTATTGCCTGGATACCACTGCTGATTATTCAGGGCCCAAGGGCTTTTTAGTCAGCAGCTGGTGAATCCTGCCAGGACTGGATCCTTCCCTTCAAGGCAGTGGGTTTTCTTCCTGATTTAAGTGTGTTTTCAAATGTCATCTGGGAGTTAGGGCCTGGAATGGGGGCCTCACGACTGTGCCTGGTGCCCCATCCTACTGTGGCTGAGCCGGTATCAAAGTTGCAAGAGAAAGTCCTCTTTACTCTATCCTTTTCTCTCCTAAGCAGGAGGAAGGAGTCTCTGCAAGGGCTGCAAGCTGTGCAGCCTGAGGCTGGGGGAAGTGTGGTATAAGCATTCCCTTAGCAGCCCTGGCTGGTATCTCACTAGGTGGTATGCTCCCCAAGTCCATTGGCTCCAAGACCAACACAGCACCAGGATTTGCCCAGGAATTGCAGTCCTTGTGGCCTAGACTGCCTTTCAAGTTTATTTAGGAACCCAGAGCACTTTAACCGACAGTGGAAGAGCTTGCCAGAATTCAGGTTCCGACTGCTGGGATGAGCTATTCCTCTCTGGCTAAGGCTGGCCTAAATGCTCCTTCTGTGGGCGCCAGCTGAGTTCTGCCTCGTATTGCTTTCCACTGTGTCAGGGCAGCGCTGAGTTCCAATGCAAAGTTTCACAATCACTGTGTTCTCCCTCCCTCTTCCCTTCCCTCTTAAGTGCCTGTTTTCTTAATATGATGTTAAAATCAGGTATTGATATTACTTACCTGATTTTTGGTTCTTATAAAGGTGCTCTTTTGTGTAGCTAGTTCTTCAATTTGGTGTTCCTTCAGCAGGGACAATTGCTGAAGGCTTCTATTTATTTGATCATCTTGCTCTGCCTCCCTCTCTTCATGTACTTTATATCACTTGGTGTTCCAAACACTTTATGAGGTAAATGTTATAACCTACATTTTAGGAATGGAAAAAATAGAAGCTCAAGAAGGTTAAAGAATTTGCCCAAAGTCGCATTGCTAGAAAGTAGCAGAGATGGGATCTAAACTCCAAATCTAGTGTTTTTTCCACTGGATGAATACAGGCCCAGATTTGTATATTGAATACAGCATTTACAGGCATACCTCAGAGATACTGTGAGTTCAGTTCAAGACCACTGCAATAAAGTTAATATCACAATAAAGCAAGTCACATGAGTTTTCTGGTTTCCCAGTGCATATAAAGTTATGTTGGCTGGGTGTGGTGGCACATATCTATAATCCCAACACTTTGGGAGGCCAAGGTGGGCAGATTGCTTGAGCCTGGGAGTTTGAGATCAGCCTTGGCAACATGCTGAAACCTTGCCCCTACAAAAAATACAAAAATTAGCCAATCACGGTGGCATGTGCTTGTAGTCCCAGCTACTCAGGAGGCTGAGATGGGAGGGTTGATAGAGACTGGGAGGTCAGAGCTGCAGTGAGCCAAGATCGCAAGACTGTACAAGCCTGGGCAACAGAGTGAGACCTTGTCTCAAAAAACCAAACAAACAAACAATAATTATGTTTACACTATACTATAGTCTATTAAGTGTGCAATAGCATTATGTATAAAATAACAATGTATATACCTTAATTTTAAAAATACTTTATTGCTAAAAAAAAAAAAAGCTAATGATCATCTGAGCCTTCTGTGAGTCATAATCTTTTTGCTGCTAGAAGGTCTTGCCTCAATGTTGATGATCAGGATGGTGGTTGCTGAAGCTTAGGGTGGCTGTGACAATTTCTTAAAATAAGACCACATTGACATTTGCCACATCAATGGACTCTTCCTTTCACAAAAGCTTTGTGGCATGTGATGCTCTTTGATAGTATTTTACCCACAGTAGAACTTCTTTCAAAATTAGAATCAATCCTCTCAAACTCTGCTGCTGCTTTACCAACTAAGTTTATGTAATATTCTAAGTCCTTTATTTTCATCTCAACAATGTTCACAATGTGTTCAACAGGAGAAGTTTCCATCTTAAGAAACAACTTTCATTGTTCATCCATAAGAAGCAACTACTCATCTGTTCAAGTTTGATCATGAGATTGTAGCAATTCAGCCACATCTTCAGGTTCCACTTCTCAGTCTAATTCTCCTGCTATGTCCACCATATCTGCAGTTACATCCTCCACTGAAGTCCTGAACCCTTCAAAGTTATCCATGAGGGTTGGAATCAATTTCTTCTGAACTCCTGTTAGTATTGATATTTTGGCCTCCTCCCATGAATTTCTAATGTTCTAATGGCATCTATAAAGGTGAGTCCTTTCTAGCAGGTTTTCAGTTGACTTTGCCCAGATCCATCAGAGGAATCACTATCTATGGCAGGCATAGCCTTACAAAATGTATTTCCTAAATAAGACTTGAAAGTTAAACTTATTCCTTGGCTGGGCATGGTGGTTTAGACCTGTAGTCCCAGGACTTTGGGAGGCCAGGACAGGTGGATTGCTTGAGTCCAAGAGTTCAAGACCAGCCAGGACAACATAGTGAAACCCTGTCTCTATAAAAAATACAAAAATTTGCCAGTCATGGTAGCACATGGCCTGTAGTCCCAGCCACTCAGGAGGCTGAGGTGGGAAGATCACTTGAGCCCAGGAGGTCGAGGCTACAGTGAGCCATGTCACTGTACTCCAGCCTGGGTGACAAAGCAGGACCCTGTCTTGAATGAATGAATGAATGAATGAATCCATTCATTCATCCATCTGTTCATCCATCCCAGAATGGATGATAGATGTTGTGCTAGCACACATGAAAACAACATTCATCTCCTTGTACATCTCCATCAGAGCTCTTGGGTGACCAAGTCCCTTGTTAATGAGCAGTCATATTTTGATTTTTTTTCCTAAGCAGTAGGTCTCAACAGCAAGCTTAAAATATTCAGTAAACCATGCTGTAAACAGAGGTGCTATCATTTAGGCTTTGTTGTTCTATTTATAAAGCATAGGCAGAATAGATAAAGCATAATTCTTAAGGGCTCTGTGACTTTTTGGAATAGTAAATGAGCACTGGCTTCAACTTAAAAAGTCACCAGCTGCATTAGCCTCTAACTAGAGAGTCAGCCTGTCCTTTGAAGCTTTGAAGACATTGGCTTCTCCTCTCTAGCTGTGAAAGTCCTAGATGGCATCTTCTTCCAGTATAAGGCTGTTTTATCCACACTGAAAATCTATTGTTTAGCATAGCTGCCTTCATCAGTGATCTTAGCTAGATCTGGATAACTTGCTGCAGCTTCTACATCAGCACTTGCTGCTTTACTTGCACTTTTATGTTTATGGTGATGGCTTTTTTCCTTAAACCCCATGAACCCACCTCTCCTAGCTTCAAACTTTTCTTCTCCAGCTTCCTCACCTCTCTCAGTCTTATAGAATTGAAGAGAATTAGGGCCGTGCTCTGGATTAGGCTTTGGGTTAAGGGAATGTTGTTGCTGGTTTGATCTTCTATTCAGGCCACTTTCTCCTTATCAGCAGTAAGATTGTTTCACTTTCATATCATTCATGTGTTCACTGGAGTAGCACTCTTAATTTCCTTCAAGAACTTTTCCAAGTTGCATTCACCACTTGGTTAACTATTTGGTGCAAGAGGCCTGACTTGCAACCTCTCTTGGCTTTCAATACGCCTTCCTCATGAAGGCTCATCATTTCTGGCTTTTGATTTAAAGTGAGAGATGTGCGACCCTTCTTTCCACTTGAACACTTACAAGCCATTGTAGGGTTATTAATTGGCCTAATTTCAATATTGTTGTGTCTCAGAGAATAGAGATGCTCAAGAAGAGAGGAAAAAGACAGGGAAAGGACAGTCACTGGAGCAGTCAGAGGACACACAGCATTTTTTTTTTATTAAATTTTTTTTTCAGCACTCCACTCAAGAAAGAACACACACATTTATCGATTAAGTTTTCCATCTTACATGGGCGTGGCTTGTGGCCCAAAACAATTACAATAGTAACATCAAAGATCACTGATTACAGATCAACATAACAGATATAATAAAGAAAAAGCTTGAAGTATTGTAAGAATTACCAAAGTGTGACGCAGAGACATTAAGTGAGCACGTGCTGCTGGAAAAATGGTATCAATAGACTTGTTCAGTGCAGAGTTGCCGACAAAACTTCAATTTTTAAAAAAGCACAGTATCTGTAAAGCTCAATAAAGCAAAGCTTAATAAAACTACATATTCCTGTACATAGGAGATGTTCATATTTTCTTTGTATAGGAAATGGGTATATGTTTGCGAATGTATAGAGAAATATAGTGGGGTATTTTTCTTTGCTCAGACCATAAAGCCATCACTTTCTTTCTTTCTTTCTTTTTTCTTTTTTTTTTTTGAGATGGGACTCGCCCTGTTGCCCAGGCTGGAGTGCAGTGGCATGATCTCAGCTCACTGCAAACTCTGCCTCCTGTGTTCAAGTGATTCTCCTGCCTCAGCCTCCAGAGTAGCTGGGATTACAGGCATCCTTCACCACACCCAGCTAATTTTTGTATTTTTAGTAGAGACAGCCTTTTACCATGTTGGCCAGGTGTGTCTCAAATTCCTGACCTTAGGTGATCCACCCGCCTCAGCCTCCCAAAGTGCTAGGATTACAGGCGTGAGTCACTGTGCCTGGCTGAAGCCATCACTTTTTAATAAAACCCCTTCACCATCATTTTTTGCCTGTGTAAAGCTTGTCTGCCGATATACCAAATATAAAAGTTGGGGCATAGGAACTATATTTTTCTGGAAGTTGGGGCATAGGAGCCATACTATTACTGTTGGAGAGAGAAGGGAAAAAAAGAAAGAAGAGAAAATTCACAGAATCACCTAAAGGTGAAATGTATTTAAATCGAATTATATCCTCTTCCCAGCATAGTCTCTGACTCATAGTAGGTATTCATCAAGTGTTAAGATTCTATCTCTGCCTTAAAGAATAGCTTCTATTAAAATTTTATTTGGAAAATTTCTAAGATATCAACCATTTTTATAGTCCTGAGAACTGTATATAAATAATATTTCAGTACCTTCCTTATAACTATATTTATTTCTTACCTAAAAATATGATTTTTAAAATATGACTTATGGATTTGCTTGAAGGTAGATGGTTATATTCCAATGGATATTTGTACGTTACAGGGCCCCAGTATCTATAAAGAGGAACCGCCCTTGGATTAAGTTATTTTGAGGAGCATTAAAGGCAGGAATTTAGGTTTATAGGAAGGACTCACTTAGCTCCCTGTGGGCTCCTCTATCAGAGACCCTACAGTAGAGGAGATAGAACACCCTGACCTTGAGACAGTAGAATCTTACTCAGAGTGAAGTCTGAATCAGAAAGAATCCTGGAGAGAAGAAAGGCAGATGGGCTGTGCAGGCCTCTCATCCTCTCCTGACCCTTAAGAAGATGCCCTTGGTTCTTTCCACAGTGACAGCTACTTGAGCTTTGTTCAGTCTGCAGTTCTTCCATTCCAATGAGCAGGGACAAGGTGATTGCCTGCTATCTCAGTCTTTATCAGATGGGGACCTTGAGAAAGACTTCTTGTGAAGTGATACAGACCATCGGTTGGAGGTGCTCTTAACCTTTTTCCAAGATGACACGGCTTTTTGTCCCAGGGGTACTGAAACAGGACTCAGCATGTCAGCAACAGGCTCAGAAGAGAGATGAGTTTTCAGTGGGACAGAGTCAGGGCATCTGAGCCAGGGAAAGTGATGAATTGTACAATAAAGCCCTTTTGAATCTGCTCTCTTCTGGCTTATTTCCCCTAGGGCATGTGAGTACGCTGTAGATCTGTTTATTTTTCTTACTTGTTTTCTGCATTGAGTAATACCATTTTTGAGACTCCTATGAAGGGGGTATCTAATGTAGATGGCTCTGTAAGTACAATATTATGATCTGGAGTGTGAAGATTGTCCTTCTGACTACTTGAGTCTGAAATCAGTGATTCAACAGTTCTAACTGTTGGCATCCCAATCCTGGGAAATGGGTGGTGGTGAGAGCCATTGTACCAGTGAGTGAGCTCTGGGAATGCATCTGCTCTCTTCACAAATTCCAATAAAAATAGACTGCCAGGGACAGCTGATGGCACTGCTAGGCATGCTTAGGCCCAGGCTGCCTTCTGTCAAAAACTCATGCCATTTCAAAAGACTGCAGTTTTTAAAAAATCTTTTTAAAACATTGTCTCTGGAAGAACTCGAGTGTCCCCAAACTCACCTCTGCTCTCCTTGTCTCAAAGGGTAGTGTCATAACCTGGTTAAACATATTTTTAAAACCTTTGAGATTCAAAAAAATATTTGATAAAGGACTATTATGCCCCCAGGGTTACTGAATGGGAAGCAATATAGCAGAGTACCTTATGTATTGAGAGGGTTTCGGGACTATTGAAGCATTGTCTGAGGGCAGCAGATGGTCTCTCCACCTCTGAAGCCATGAGGAAGACAGATCCAATTGCATTAGGCATAAGTAGTCAACAGCTTAGTGTTTTAGAATATTCTAGAAGGATGCCAAATTAGCCACCCCTGGGACCATTCCTGAGTTTACTAATATCACAGCTTCTCCCAGAGAGTATTTCTATCATGTCTCTGAGGGAAGCACTAGTGTGTGAGCCCCTAAGAGGCCTAGACTTGAGACCCTCTCAGCAGTATGGAGGTCCTACAAGAGTGACAGCAGTCCATGGTTCACTGCCTCCTCAATAAGTGTCTCTGTTTACCTGCAGGTAAACAATCTTTTTAAACTAACCTGACCCTCTGTTCCCCCTCCCCCCATTCTCAGTGACCCATAGAAGGTGACCTCTGAGAAGGAAAGTGTAGCTCTGACTTGAGAGCTAGGTCCGAGAGCTAGGTCTCACATGTTTTGGGAGGAGGAGTAGAGGTTTGCGAAAGGAAAGGGAAGGAGACAGCAGAGGGAGGGGATTAGGTATCTGAGAAGAGGATTTGACTTTAGAAGAGGTTTGACTCATCCATCAAAAGAGCAGTCATAACTGTCTGAGAAAACCATTGGGATATCAGTACGGTAATGTATCTTGACACCCCAGGGAAGTAAAGAACAACCCCAGAAACCAATTGATTTAGGCATCCCCCTGAGCAATCTGTTCAGGTCCTCGTGAAGAAGTGAGGAGAAGCCTTCTGAATCTGCAGAGCCCCCAGGGCAATGGAAATGGAAGAATTTGTCACAGTCTAGTTGATTTGGAAACCTCCACTGGGTTCATTTGAAGCTTCTCAGCCCTGCTCACTGTTTATTTCACTGTTTTCCCTTCCAAATGACTGAGCACTCTTTAAGCTCAGAAAACATCTGAGTTAGAATCTATGCATTTTCCTCTATCAGCCAGATATTTATTTTTGTCAGCAACTATTTACATATAAATGAATATGAAAAGTGATTAATGTGAAACCAAGGTGCAGACTTGAAGTTAACTTTGTTAGATGGAGATTCCCAAAGAAGAGACCTAAGAAGACCCTTTCCGTAATGTTCTGATTCCAGCTTCACTGAGTGAGCCCCTCTAGGACAGCCAGTGAGCAAGACCAAGAGTAAGTGTTTGGGAAAATAGGGCTGACCACATTTAAGTCATCTGGGACTGAACATTCAGCAGGAAAAAATGAGTAGGATATTGTTTGGACCTCCTGGACTGGCCCTCTGATTTTCTTATTGTTTCTCTCTAGCTTATCATCTCTGTCTTTTTATTCTGCTTTCTGGGAGACTTTCTCAAACTTTTATAAAAATAGTTTTTAAAATTTATTTTTACAGAGATGGGGGCAGGGGGTCTCGCTATGTTGCTCAAGCTGGTCTCGATTTCCCAGTCTTAAGCCATTCTCCTGCCTTGGCCTCCCAAAGTACTGGGATTACACATATGAGCCACTGCACCAGCTGAGACTTTCTCAACTTTATGTGCCAACCAGATGTATCTGTTTCTCCCTTTAATTTGTCAACTTTTGCTTCATGTATTAAAAAATTCTGTTATTGGGTATAATTGTATTTAGGATTTTTATGTCCTTTTGAAATGGTCCTCTTTTTTTTTTTTTTTCTTGAGACAGAGTCTCGCTCTGTCACCAGACTGGAATGCAGTGACTCAATCTCAGCTCACTGCAACCTCCTTCTCCCTGGTTCAAGCGATTCTCCTGCCTTAGCTTCCTGAGTAGCTGGGATTACAGCCACGCGCCACCACGGCCAGCTAAATTTTGTATTTTTGGTGGAGACGGGGTTTCACCATGTTAGCCAGGATGGTCTCGATCTCCTGACCTCGTGATCCACCTGCCTCGGCTTCCTAAAGTGCTGGGATTACAGGCGTGAGCCACTGCGCCCGGCCAAAATGGTCCTCTTTATCTCTGTTAATACTCCTTGTCTTGAAATCTTTGTCTGATTTTAATATGGTGACACCAGTTTTCTTTATTTTTCCCTGGTTTTTAGTATTTTTAACAAACTTTTTTTTCTGGTTTTATTAAACTTGAAATAGAATGATTCTTACAGCATCTCTAAAGCCAGCAGATGTTGTTCGAGCACAGATTTTAAAAGCCCTATAAAGGGGAAAAAACACACTCAGAGCAGTTGCTTATTTTTCTATTCTTTCACTGAACAGCAATCAACACAGAAGACTTCTGTGACCAAATGTGTGGGGACTTTTCCCCACACACCAAGCAAGCAATCAGTTTTGCAGCAGACATAAGCTGAGTATCCTCCAATTCAATTCTGACACTGTCTACCTGGAGAGTGTCAGAACCTATAGATTGAGGGCTCACCCAGTCCCACAAGACTGCCACCCGACTTCCAGTGCCAGTCACAAGCCCCAGGCTGCTTTTCCTGTGATTCTGACCAACTGGCTATAAATCAGGAATTCCACAACCCCCTCCTTGGGTTCAATTAATATGCTAGAGTAGATCCTAGAACAGGAGAAACATGTTTACCTGTCTGTTACGAAGGATATCATGCCAAATACAGATGCAGAGTTGCATAGGGCAAGGCATGTGAGAAGGGGTATGCACTTTCCATGCCCTTCCTTGGCAGACCACCCTCCAGGAACCTCACACGTTCAGCTCTCCAGAAGCTATCCAAACTCTGCCTGCTGGGGCCTTTTATGGAGACTTCATTGGGTAGGCATGATTAACAACCATGTAGAAATGTGATTGGACAAAAAGGGTATGATCTAATACGAATAAACTGAGGGGGAAACCCAGCAAGTCTTGTCTGTTCAGGTTCTAGTTTTTGTTTTTGTTTTTTTTTTGAAATGGAGTCTCACTCTGTCACCCAGGCTGGAGTGCGGTGGTGTGACCTCAGCTGACTGCAACCTCTGTCTCCCGGGTTCAAGCGATTCTCCTGTTAGCCTCCCAAGTAGCTGGGATCACAGGCACATGCCACCATGCCCAGCTAATTTTTGTATTTTTAGTAGAGACGGGGGTCTCACTATGTTGGCCAGGCTGGTCTCGAACTCCTGACCTCAGGTGATCCGCCCGCCTCAGCCTCTGAAAGTGCTGGGATTACAGGCGTGAGCCACGGTGCCTGGCCCCCTGTTCAGATTCTTCTTGACCTCTCTGTGCAGCATTCCTTCCTCCTGGGGGGGCAGGAACCCTTCTGAAATGAGGGTCTTTTGGCCAACATAAGACAAGGTAGGTCAGAGCTCCAAGACAGAAAGGCACAGGGGTGGGGTGCGGAAGACTAGCATATGTTTTTGGTTTCTAAGGTCTGCCTTGGGGAGAAAGAGGAGCAGGTGAAAGGGGGGCAGGAGAAGGTCAAGGAGAGAGACTCTGTTTTCTGAGGCCTGCTCTTGAAGCTTTAAGGTGCCCCAACAGTATAACAAGTGCAATGGAAGTTCCTGGCTGATAATGCCCATAGTGCTTGTTACACTGTTGGGGCACTTAAAGCCTCAAAAGCAGGCCTTAGAAAACAGAATCTCTCTCTTTGACCAATATATAACCAGTTATTACGTAACTCCCACAGAGCTTGTTTATATCACACCTATAAAGCCATTTTTCGTTACCATTTTTAATAGCTTTATTAAGATATCATTGTCATTTGGTAAACTATATATTATTAAAATATACAATTTAATAAGTTTTGAAATATATACACCAGGAAACCATCACCACAATCAAAATAATAAACTTAATCATCACCCCCAACAGTTTTCTTGCACCCCATTATAATCCTCCCACCTGCCCTCCCCATCTCCCCCACCTCACCCCCAGGTGACCACTGATGTGTTTTTTGCCACTATAGATTCATTTATATTTTCTATAATTAGTTTTTTGGGTTTTTTTGAGATGGAATCTCCCTCTGCCGCCAGGCTGGAGTGCAGTGGCGTGATCTCGGCTCGCTGCAACCTCTGCCTCCTGGGTTCAAGCGATGCCCCTGCCTCAGCCTCTTGAGTAGCTGGGACTACAGGCATGTGCCATCACACCCAGCTAGTTTGTGTGTGTGTGTGTGTGTGTGTGTGTGTGTGTGTGTGTGTGTGTGTGTATGTGTTTTAGTAGAGATGGGGTTTCACCATGTTGGCCAGGATGGTCTCCATCTCCTGACCTCATGATCCGCCTGCCTCAGCCTCCCAAAGTGTTGGGATTACAGGCGTGAGCCACCGTGCCCAGCCTGTTTTCTAGAATTATATATAAATGGAGTCATACAGTGTGTACTGTATTTGTCATTTTGGATGATTTTTAGAGTTCTATCGTCAAGTTCACTGATTATTTCTTCTATAGTATCAAATCTGCTATTAGTCCCATCCAACACATTTTTCATTTTAGATTTTGTATTTTTCAGTTTTCAGATTTCCAATTAGTTATACTTCTAAAATTCCCCACCTTGTCACCCATTATATTCATCTTTTTCTATAGATTCTTTAGCATAGTTATAGTAAATATTTTAAGTCCATATCTGCTGATTCTAACATCTGAATTATCCATTAATCTAGGGACTGTTTTTTCTTTTGATTATGGGTTGCATTTTCTTGTTTCTCGCTGCGCCCAGCCAGTCCGATTATTTTTAAATGCATACTGGGTCAGTGTGAATGATGAGTTATAAAGACTCAGGATTCTGTTATTTTCCTTTGCAGAGTGGTAAGTTTTGTTTTAGCAAGGAGTTACATTGGTGGATCACTTCGATTCTGTGGAGGCTTGGTTTAAAGTTTTATTAAGCCTCACCTATTTCAATTTTGCTCTTAGTCCCATGGGATTTCAATGGAAAGACCAAGTTGTTTACCAGGCCCCTTTAACTTCACAGAAGTTGAACTTCAAATTCTGTCTTCTCAGCACTGGACAGCTCCTGAAGTCACTGCTTGGCTCCTTGAGCCTTCTAGCTGATGTTTTCCATCGGGCTCCTGGCAATCTCACCCTGTACTTGCATAGTTCAGAAATAAGCAAGTAATGTGAGGGGAGTTTGTATGTAGATTTGAGGGCTCCCCCTTCTGTGTCTCCTTCCTCTGCAGGATCTCCTCCCTCAGTTTCCAGCTGCATTGGCTGCCTCAAGCTCTGACCTCTGGTTCCTCAGCCTAGTAGACTGTAGCTTTTTGCCTGAGCTATATTCATCTCATACTGCATGAACAAAATATAAAGAACAACTGTTTGAGGCCAGGTGTGGTGACTCACGCCTGTAATCCCAGCACTTTGGGAGGCTGAGGTGGGAGGATCACTTGAGGTCAGGAGTTCAAGACCAGCCTGGCCAACACGATGAAACCCTGTCTCTACTAAAACTACAAAAATTAGCCAGGCATGGTGGAAAGACACTTAAGAGTGGCTCTCACCTTGTCTCACTTTTTCTTACTTTGTCTCACTTTTTTCTAGATTCATAACCCCTCCATTTTTTACCCGATTTTGGTTGCTCTCTAGTACTTTCAAACAGTTGTTCTTTTAAAAAAAAATTATTTTATTGTATTTTTGAGACAGAGTCTTGCTCTGTCACCCGTGCTCGAGTGCAGTGGCATGATCTCGGCTCACTGCAACCTCTGCCTCCTGGGTTCAAGCAGTTCTCCTGCCTCAGCCTCCCAAGTATCTGGAATTTCGGGTGGCCACCACCATGCCTGGCTAATTTTTGTAGTTTTAGTAGAGACAGAGTTTCATCGTGTTGGCCAGGCTGGTCTTGAACTCCTGACCTCAAGTGATCCTCCCACCTCAGCCTCCCAAAGTGCTGGGATTACAGGCGTGAGTCACCACACCTGGCCTCAAACAGTTGTTCTTTATATTTTGTCCAGAGTTTATCACTGTTACTGGCTGGAGGGTTAGTCAAAGTAGCCTACCATGACAGGAAGCAGAGCTCCTCAGTCCTTCTATGTGCTTCCCCTCCTGTTTCTCTCAGTTAAGAAAAAACAACATACTATTTATGTTTCAAAGATACTGTATTTTTTCTTCTCTGAGGATATTAATGATAGTGGCTTTTTATTTTTATTTTATTTATTTATTTTTTTTGAGACGGAGTCTCACTCTGTCGCCAGGCTGGAGTGCAGTGGCACAATCTTGGCTCACTGCAACCTCCGCCTCCTGGGTTCAAGCGAGTCTTCTGCCTCAGCCTCCTGAGTAGCTGGGATACAGGCACACACCAACACCTAGCTAATTTTTGTATTTTTAGTAGAGACGGGGTTTCACTATGTTGGCCAGGCTGGTCTTGATCTCTTGAACTTGTGATCCGCCTGCCTTTGCCTCCCAAAGTGCTGGAATTAGAGGTGTGAGCCACCGCGCCCGGCCGTGTTTTTTGTCTTTTAAGTATTCTTCTTCTCTATTTCTTCTCTCTCTTTCTTCCAATTTGTATTCTTCTGTTGATTATTTGTTATTTGGTCTCTAACACCTGTGTTAGAGGGTTTTTGTTTTTTTTCCTGGTGACCTTTGTTGTCAAATAATGTTTGAAAGTAGGAGACTAAAAATCAGAGTGAAAGCTCTGTGCTTGTTCTTGGCAGAACCTGTAGTGCAGTTCACTGTAGGGTGATCAGGTTGGCCTGGTGTTTGGACGATAAATGCGTTTCTTTGGATATTTTCTCATGCGCTTGTCAGATTCCCCAGAGAAGTTTCTTCCTATCTGTTCCCCAGAGGATAAAGGTTTGTTACCTGCATTCTGGGAGCATCATGGGAAGAAGGCTGGAGGCTCACCATTCAGTAGACATAGGTTCACTTGATCTCTCTATGTTAGAATTGTAGCCTTGTCCTTAGCTGTGCATAGTGCCTAGAGTCCCCTAGGCCTGAAACGGTTTTGTCCTCTTCAGAGAATAAATGTCTCGACTGGTGGGACGTAGACAGTTGCCTGGTGGTATGGAGTCGGGAGAGCTTCTTGGGATCCAGCTGCTTCTCAAAGAGCCTTTAACTCCTCTTCCTTGCTTCAGTCCCCTCCCCTACTTCCAGAGGTACCTGGTGTCATTTCATGAGCCTTTGGGGTTCTCTGGACAAATTGGGTCCTCAGCTTTCCACACTGAACCTTCCAGTCTGTCTGTCTTGAGTGCATAGTCTGTTATCACTCATTTATCTGCTTTCCAGCCTCTAAAATTCTGTGGTTTCTTCTCTGATTTTCAGAAGGGAAGGAAACTAACTCAGAAGCCAGCAGCTAGCTGGCTAGGTTGCTTTCATTGGATTGGTTGATTTAAGTGCAAAATCTCCAAGTCCATGGACTTCAACTACTTCTGAGTAGTCAAACCATTAGGGAAAATTTTGCAAAAAAAACCCAAACAAACAAAAAACACAAAAAACAAAAAAAAACAAATAAGTGCCTGTCAGTCAGGGTGAGTACATACCAAAGTGGCAAATATAGGTTAATACATTTGAGAATAAATAAACAAAAACAGAAATGATTTGGACTACATCATGGTCTAGGAAGGAGACAGAGAATTGATATAGACCTTTCCCTGGGGCTCTCTACCTGTGCTACTGTGCTGAGTCTCTGTATCTGGCTCTTGTTCCTGCTTCAAGGAAATGCAGAGGATCTGGGAAAGCTCTGAGCAGAGGAGAGTGAAGTGATAACCTTTTAAGGGCAGGTGGTAAGTACTGGGATTCTTCAGCCCAGAATACAGAGAGGTGGCCTGTCTCAATTGAAAACCATGGCCAGGGTGGAGAAGGCAGATTGGAGCCTGGGCACCAGAACCTGAGATGCTAGGAGGAGAGGGTTGTTTCTGAAACTGCAGCAGGCAAGTTTGGCACAAATAAAAGCACAATTTACCATGGCAGGCTAGAAACTTGGGAAACTATTAAAAGCAGCTCTTTTGATAGGTGGTTTAATTCCATAAGCGTTTAGACAGATGAATGACAGAGCTCCTGCTCCACTAAATACAAAAAGAGAGTGGCTCCTAGGAGACACTGACACTTACATAACCTTCCATTTAGACACTGAGGAGGTCAGGATGCTCTTACTGGGCTGTTAGCAGAACACTGGGCTGGATGGAGAATGAGCAGCTTGGTATAGTAGGAAAAACTTGACACAAATTAAGATCTACATTCAAATCTTGACTCCTCAGCTTACTTATTATGATCTTGAGCAAGTTCTTAACCTTTCTGACACTCCCAAGATTCTGCTGAAGTTAACGTTAAATAAGGTAGTTACATAACCTGCAGTATGTTCAATAAAGCAAGGTTAGCCTGATTCCTAAACTGAATTTATCTGGGCCTTTATTTAACACATACTTGCTGAGGTCATATCAAATACCAAGCAAATACCAAGCTGGGTACAGATATCTTCCCTATCCTAGAAAAGCTCATGAAGTGAAGACACAGCTCTGCTCCATCCTGCAGCCCTTCCTCGGCATGCTCTGAGGCTGTGAAGGTGAGCATTGCTCGGTCCTTTCCTGGCTGCAGGGTGGTGTGCCTGGGGCAGAGAATATCTGAGCATCTTATCCCTTCTCAGCAAACAACCCCACTTCCCTCCTAGCCACTTTCCTAATAACTAAGTAAAAGCTTTCACAACTTTCTAAGTAATACAACACGGTGGTGATGTGGTTTGCAGGCCACTTCTGCTTTTTCATTTACTTGTCTCTGCTGTAGTCTCCAGATGGTCAGAGTTGAAGGTTTTCGGGGAAGTGGAGAGGGTGGGAGTGAGGGGCATAGGAATAGTTCCTGACACTGTGGGAGAGTGAGGTTCACTCCCCTCCTACAAGAAATGTGTTCATAGCCTCTGGGTGCCCACATCATTATGATTAATTGTGATGAGCTCAGATGAGATCGTGCCTCCTCCCAGCCAACTGTGTTCCCTATTCCTTAGTATCCGTCAGAAAAGTTCCACGAGTCTCTTCTCTTGCCTGGTGTACTGTAGCACCTCTCCAGTGACCACTAAACCCGCCTATTCAAAACCCAGCTTTTAAGATCTTTCCATCCTTCAGTATCAATTATATATTTTATTGGCCTTAATTAAACTTTCCCTTTGATCCAGCGTTAAACTACATTGTGAGCCTTTTTTTTTTTTTTCAGACAGAGTCTCGCTCTGTCGCCTGGGCTGGAGTGCCATGGTGCGATCACAGCTCTCTGCAGCCTTGGCTTTGTGAGCTCAAGCAATCCTCCCACCTCAGCCTCCTGAGTAGCTGGGACTACAGGCATGCACCACCACACCCGGCTAACTTTTTATTTTTATTTTTGTAGAGACAGAGTGATGCTATGTTGTCCAGACTGTCTTGAACTTCTGGCCTCAAGCCATCCACCAGCCTTGGCCTCTCAAAGTGTTGGGATTATGGGCATGAGCCACCACACCTGGCCTAATCATGAGATTTTCTTTGACCTACTGCTGAACCTCCTTTCCCTGAAGGTTGTGATGTTGGGAGGGCTGAGTCCATCCTCCCTTTCATCTCGCCTCCACCGTCAGGACTTGTTTAACCTTCACACTGTTACTTCCCTTTTCTAGAACTCACCTTCACACTGTTACTTCCCTTTTCTAGAACTCACGTGCTGTGTGTCAGACTGAGCTTTCCCTGATTCATTCTACAATCCAAGACTTGCTGCACTGTCCTGCTGATGTTCACAGTCGTGCCTGGGAAGAAGGCAGCCCCACTCCCAGTACATTTCAGTGGGAGACCTCTGCGTGCATCCATGGAGACGCAATGGGGCGGGGAAGGAACTGTGGGAGTGCACGTTCCAAATCCTGTGTCTCCACGTGTGGATCAGCAGCACCTCGCTTTCTTGTCAGAGACCTCGCTATTATGGAGCGAGACCTGCTGAGAATTGAGGGGCTGAGGGAACCCCTCCACCTCCTCCCTTCTGCAGCACCCTGCGCCCCACCCAGCAACAGCAGCCGCTTGGCAGTGGGGCTGCTGCGAGCTCAGAGCCGCTGCCGCCCTGCATGTGTCCGCTCAGCTCCGTCTTATGCTGTATAGTTACTAAATATGTACAGGAGGGCCACGGCATCTTTCTGAATGGATTTTTCTTAAGAAATGCGCCAGTGTTTGTGAGGTTCGTGATATTCCCTGTCCTTGCTGTTACCGTCACTCAGCTTTCTCTCGATAAGCTTCATACTTGTTTTTTTGAAATGGGGCAATCTGCTGTTTACCCTCTGCATTCCTATATGTGACCCTCCCTCCCTCCTACTCCTCCGAGGAACAGAATTACCCGAGGTTCTGACAAAAGATAAGCCTGTGTTTTGTGGTTGCAGAGAAGCTGGTGTTCTGCCTGGCTCTGCTTGGTCACAGACAGCTCCAGCAAGAGCAGTTGTTAAAAGTGCCAAGCGTGTGTATCACTGTGACAAGCCGTTTGCTTACTGCCCTGTTCCCTTGCAGCCAAACCAGCTGATGAAGAACTGCTGCCAGGTGGGTCCTACAGCAGGTCACAAATGACCTAGTTTCATTTTAAGCAGACACTCTGTTTGGCCTAGAGGTGTGGAGTGAGAGAACTGTGTTTGTGGGTATGAGTCTGTGTAGCCAACCCCATGACCCCCACCCCTCCAGCCCAACATCCTGTGAGCACGTGTGACCTAGGCCCCGGGGGACCTGCCTGCTCCTCTGGCTTGGGCTCTTCGCGTTTCCCACCTGCCCTCGGCACCAGTCCTTGGTGGCATCACAGTTGGCCACTCAGCTGTGCTGAGTAGCTGTGCTACTTGTGCTGGCAGCTGCAAGGATAGGAATAGCTCAGTGCCCAATGAGCTCCCTGAGCAGATGTGAGGCTGGCAACTCCCCTGCCCTCTGTTTGCAGGCACAGGGTCACAGTCCCATGAAAGACAACTGGAATCTGACCTCCCAGCCATCTCTGGGGTTACTAGGAGGCAGCTGGATGGCAGATACGAGAGGCCCAAATAGCCAAGTTGTTGCGAGACAGAGTGGCTACAATTGAATTGACCCCCTGGGAAGAACGAGGTAACGCGGTAAGGATAATGATGCTCTAGATGTCTGTGTCCTCGGAGGCTGGGCTCCGCTTGGCAGAGAGAGCATGCTGTGTGAGGTGGAGGGTGGTTTTGCAGACGTCTCAGCTTCTTTTCTGAGGAGGAGTTGGTTCTCATCTTAGGCTTCTGCAAGGGCGAGCATGGGACGTCTCCACCACCACCCACTCTTGGAGTTGTACTGGGTCTTGGCTTGGGGCCCTGAGGGTGGGGCCTGTGTCAGAAGCATTTGGTGAGACGGGTGGAGGTGGCAGGCAGGGGTCCTCCTCAGGGTTCCCACTGAGGGGTCCCTTCAGCAAAGACCTGGAAGGAGGTGCCGCATCACGTGGGATGTTTCTTCCCTAAAGAAAAAGACACAGGAAAGCTGTCTGTCTGTACCCTGCTCTGGATTTATTGCCGTACTTGGACGTAGAAGGGGAAATGATTCCCTCACCCTTTCACTTTCTTTCTTTACCCCTATTAAGTGGTGACTGCAGATTCTGGAAACAATTAGCTGCCCGTGACTCAGCTGCCAGCTTCATTTTCTCTGCCTTTTGGGAGAGGCCCTCTCACCCAGGCCCAAGAGATTTGGAGACAGGAGTTAGGCCAGGTCTGAAGCAGGAGAAGGGAGGCCCCTCCTATCTACCCAGTTGACATTTGGCTTTGGGAAAAGCGCAGCTTGTTCAAGCTATGTGTGCCAAGCACGCTTTTCCTTCCTCTTGTAAGTAAAGCTCATGGTTCTGCAGTCCAGTCATCCTAGGAGGATGATGTTGACTGAGACTTCATGCTCTTCCTTTGTCTCTGGAAACTGCCCCCTCGTTCTGACAGAATTCCCCAGGCAATGGAGGAAGGATGCCAAGGCGCCTCTAGTCTGTGCCTTTACCGTTGGAAGCATTTGGTGCCGAGAGGGTTTCCCAGCCACCCCCTCCCTTTCTGGGGCCACGGTATTGCTGCTGTGTGTCAGTGGCATGTCACTGTGGTTCAGTGAGCACATGGGTGGACATTCAGAGACTGTCTGCTCAGCCCCCAGCAGACATGCCCCTGGGGTGAGGACACAGGTTCTGCAGGGCATCTCCCCCTCTGGCTCAGTCATTGCCTGCCCACCCTTCACTTCTTAAAGGTGCGCAAGAGAGGAGGGCCAACTGGAGGGTGTTGCCGGAAGGCTTCAGTCTGCCCTTCACAATTCCCCTTGTGCACAGCCCAGTTTCCGTCGCTCAGGGCCCACCCAGGAAAATGGATTTCAAATGGGGGTTTTCATCCAGAGATTTGTTTAACACAAAACAAGAAAAGCTGAGAGGCAAAACGGGAGTGAGGGGCAACCCAGAGGTGGGGAACAACAACAGCAAGCTGCCCCCATCCTGAGACTGGCTGGGCACCAGGGGAGGACGTGTCACCAGAGCCTGGGGCCAAGGCCACTGGGGGACCTGCCACACCGTGGACCTGTCTGGTGGGGGCTGGAGCCTTGAGAAGCCGTGGTTCTTGTCAGAAACATTTCCCCAGGTGGAGAGAGGGGGCCCCAGCCTCTCCCCTCCTCTTGGCCTCCAGAGTCCTGCAGATGCCTCACAATAGTGAAACCCAGGAAGCAGCTGCCCTGGGAGCCTGGGACAGGTGACCCACCAGGTCAGTCCCCTGCCACTCAGAGCAGAGCAGAGCAGGGGGCTGAGGGCAAGCAGGTGGGGCTGTGCGTGGGCTCAGTGCACTCGGTGTCACGTCTGAGCCTGGTGTTCATGCGCTACTGCTGTCCTAAGTCCCTGGCGAGGGGAGGCGGAGGAGCTGCCCTGTGGGTGTTTGGAGATTCTGTTTTACTCTGCCTAGAGAGGAAATGGCTTTGGGGAGGGAGGGGGAAGCCTTTATTCTTTACTGTTGTCCCTGTTTTCCCTTGGGGGAATTTACTCAGTTAGCAGCCCCTCCTCACCATTCCCCCCAGGAAGGCCATGTCCCAGTTTTCTGTCCACCTCTCCTGTTCCTCTGCACTGTGTCTCTGATTTTCCCTGCCAGGGAAGCTACGCCAGAGCACGCACCCGTGCTCATGAGTGTTTCCCCAGGATAATTCGTTCTGAGCATGATACCACAGTGTGGATTGTCTGTCTGTAAGGAGATGCCATCTACTAACCAATTTGTATTGTGTTTCCAATAAATTCCTGGAAATTTTGCCTGGTCTTATGCTGTTCTTTACTAGGATGGTGGCTCAGGTGTAAGACTGTGTGCACGCACTCCTAGGCCCAGCATCAGGTGGTCCTTGTTTCAGAACCTTGAGCTCCAAGGGCCCCGGGGAGGTAATAGGCCAGGCCCACCCTAGCACCCATCCCCACAACCCAGCACTAGCCACAGCAGGGCAGTTCACGGGAAAAGGGCTGCCTATTACACCTCATACCTCCAGGCCTGGGAGCACAGGGTCAAAGGCCTCCTACTGGGGTGACCTGGCCTTGTGAAACTTCCCTGTCCGCAGGATGTGGCTTATGAGATAGCAGAAGGAGATGCAGACCCTGGGGAAAGGCCTCTGAGAGTCTCAGTGCAGCTGGGGCACAGCAGACCTGCTGAAATAGTGCCATTGCTCCAGCTCAAAGAGGCATCCTTCTATCTTCTGGAGACAGACCCTCCTGCCACCCATGAGCTGGATTCATCCTTCCACCCCCTTAGGGCCTTGCAATAGGGTCCTGACTCAGGCCAGACTGCCACTTACTAGCTGGATGACCTTGGGCAAATTATTCAACCTCTGTGTGCCTTAGTGTTTCCATCTATAAAATGGGATAATAATGGAATCTCCCTCATCAGGACTAAAAAAATTAATATGTGTAAAATGCTTAGAATAAGGTCTGGTACATTCCAGTCCCCATCATCATTCCCCTCCTCCCCAATATTTTTCTTTTCTCCCTTCTCCTCCTGTATTTAAAAATCTCTTCATCTAATCCACCAAATAACAGAACAGTCAAACCACCAAAACATCTGTCCTCTGCTTAGTTTCATCTAAAGCTATTATCTTCTCTCCTTTTACTGGCACATTTGTTGAAGGGGGAAGAGTTGTCTCCATTACTTCAAATCTCATTAATTCCTCAACCCATTATAGCACTTTATGGCTTCCATTCTGCCCCCACCCCCATCCACTCACTGAAATTGCTGTCAATAAAGTCACATTTAATCACCTTCTAATTGTTAAATCCAATGCTATTCTTAAGTCATCCTCTTTGAGCTTTCTTGAGCATTTGAAGCTGTTGTAGCCATATGAATTTTCTTCATTCATTACACTGATCCCTTTATTCTCTACCCAAAGCAATGCTAAGTAACATGCAGATGTCACTCATAGTCGTTTTTTCAGATTTTTTTTTACAAAGATAATTTCAGATCTAGTAGTAAGTCACCTGTGTGCCACTTCCCATTTTCCTCCATCTCAGCAGTAAGTACTCTCTTAAATTTAGTGTTTATCATCCCATACATGATTTTATACAATTAATGCATATGTATGAATCCATAAATGATAGAGAGCATGTTTTGCATATTATTAAATTTCATACAATGACAACCTATCACTTTTTGAAAAGCTTTTAAAAAACAGACCCAGACAATGCATTGTTAATCCAGGCTGTCCATCCAGGGTGTTAATTGACCAGACAGTGTCAGACACGGACACTAGTTTTCAGATCAACTCTCTTCAATATGTAATTAGGAAACACTTTTGAAAATACT